>NC_140962.1:24469747-24854747 GCF_056783735.1 Eptatretus burgeri
ATGACTTTGTCTGAAGACATTTTGACCCAATTTTAAATCTTCCTCTCCATATTCTCATCATATGGGTTTGTTGAAAATTTGATGACACCAGCTCAAATGGTAAAAAAAAAAAAAAATGTTGACCTGGACACACACAGATCTCTCTGTCTCTGTCTCTGTCTCTGTCTCTGTCTCTGTCTCTGTCTCTGTCTCTGTCTCTGTCTCTGTCTCTGTCTCTGTCTCTCCAACAAAGTGGCTGTATTGCTCAACTGCAGGCATATGCAGGGCAGGAACTTTGAATTTGGACAAGATGCCACCACACAATAAACCTACTCTTTGTGAACCACACCATAGGAATTTTATTTTCCATCAGCTAATGATTACAGATGGATCTCCAGGTTAATATCCATCTGAGGGATAGTGCACTCATTGATTGATGCAACGCTCTGCCTTATGAAACACCAAGGTAACGGTTTAATTGGAACAACAATCGATCCCAGACTAGACAGCTTGAAGGCGAATAATAATAACAATATATTTTATTACCTAAAGGTTGAGAAGGTATGCAAACCACCGTGGGAAGCAAAGTAACACTGATGTTTCAGGCATTAACAAGACAGAGCCTCGGAATCGCTATACTTTTCTTCCCATGGTAGGTTGCACACACTTGTCAGCTTTTAGTTGATAAAACTTACCTCTTGAATTGTCTGCCAACACAGATCCATACCAACCTTGGAAAAGTCTAATATTCCTCTGTCTCAAAAGCGAGAGTACACTGGTGAGGGTTGCCTTAAGCAGCTGAAGATCGCTGTTCACCACTGGCAGCATGGCCCAGACTCTAGAGGTATGCACATTCGCTTCCACGATGTCTAGCCTGGGTTTGACTCCAGACCCAGATGACCCAGTTATCAACTCTCATCCTGGTGTTTCACAGGCAGGGCAATTCATCAGTGTGTGTGCTGTTGTCCCTCCGATGAACGTTAAACATCTGTCCCATCTGTCAGCATTAGTTGAGAGACGTTAAAGATCCCACGGTGTCGATTGCGAAGAGTAAGCGAGCTATCGCTGGCATCCTGGCCAAATTCCCACACAAACCAGTAAAGGGCGACACAGTCGTGCCCTCAGCCAATTATGCCCCCCCCTGCCTTGTGCTGCACACAAAAGAAGACTGACTGTTCACATATCACATGCATGCAGACACCTGGATGTGTGAATGTGCTTACAATGTAGGGGCTGCATACTTTGCCGATACCCTATACTGTTCGTGAAAAGCACTGTGGAATCTTTAACATCCACAACTATTGCGAGCAGACGGGACATCTAGCTTAACATCCATCCAAGGGATGGCGCACTCATCGATGCAACGTACAGCCTGTCAAACACCAATGGGACAGTTAATAGTTGAATCAGGAGTCGAAACCATTCTACAGAGCTCAATTGAAGTGCATACACGACCTCCGAGGTCTCCTGCGAGAGATTCCTAAAGTCTTGTCCTAATACAGAAACAGAGATCTGTTGCCCTCTCGTGGTCAGAATGAGTTCTACAGTAATAGTCTGGGATCCTTCTTCTTCTTCTTTCGGCTAGCTCCCGTTAGGGGTCGCCACAGTGGATGAACCGTCTCCATTTCGCTCTATCCTCCACATCTTCCATTGACACTTCAACCACCCGCATGTCCGCCCTCACCGTATCCATGAACCTCTTCTTTGGCCTTCCTCTTCTCCTCCTGCCTGGCAGCTCCATTTTCAACATCCTTCTCCCGATATACTCCGCTTCCCTCCTGTGCACATGTCCAAACCATCTCAATCTCGCCTCTCTCACTTTGTCTTCAAACCGTCCTACCTGCGCTGTCCCTCTAATATACTCATTTCTTATCCTATCAATCCTCGTCACTCCCAACGAGAATCGCAGCATCTTTAACTCTGCCACCTCCAGCTCCGCTTCCTATCTTTTTGTTAGTGCCACCGCCTCCAAACCATACAACATAGCTGGTCTCACTACGTCTTATATACTTTCCCCTTCACTCTTGCAGCTACCCTTCTGTCACAAATCACTCCTGCAACTCTTCTCCACCCACTCCATCCTGCCTGCACTCTCTTTTTCACTTCTCTCCCACACTCTCCGTTACTTTGGACAGTTGATCCCAAGTATTTAAACCCATCCACCATCCCCACCTCAACTCCTTGCAACCGCACCATACCACCACCCTCCCTCTCATTTACACACATGTACTCCATCTTACTCCGACTGACTATCATTCCCCTTCTCTCCAGTGCGTACCTCCACCTCTCGAGGTGGATCTCGAGGCTTAAGTCTGGGATCCAAGGCCCATAAATCCAACTTTGATGTGACACCCCTGCTGTAAAATTTTTGGCACTTGAATCATGTATGTGGGGGTGTAGGACACCAGAAAAGTGACTTTGGCAAGTTGGATCGGATTGCGCTACTTCTCCAGGGACGATGTTTTTTTACTTCAGCCGGCAAATCCCAATATTGAAAAAAACTAGGGGTAGGGGAAATGGAAATCCCTGTATCTCTTGAACCCTGCATCTCACAGTAACAAAGTACCACTCATTCTTTTTGGTAGAATGCCTGCTTTCAAATGATGTATAACAAAATTTGATTGGATGACCTCTGGGGTCAGGGGAGGTCAAAAGGTCGCAGAAAGTAGGTTATGCTGAAAATGTAGGCCTTACATTAAACAAATTGTAATTTTGCTGCCTCATAGTATTACGATAAAGCAATCCTTGATGTTACTGTGTTCTTTACATCCCCCTGATGTTTTTGGGAAAGGAAGATTTGGACTGAGAAACATTTTGCCTCTTTATTTTGAGTGTATTTGGGGGGTCATTTTTTCAGAAATCCACAAAATGCTGTATTTTCGTAATTGATTATATTCATGTAAAATTGATATGTTAGTATCATTCATGCTTCCCCCTATATCTACCATAACCTAATGATGTTTTCTCCTTTTTTCACACAGGTACAGCCCTCATATTAAAGAATGGAGCCTGTAATAGTGAAAGGTAAAGGAAAAAGGACTTTTCTGATCGAAAATGACTTCAAAATGTTTGGTCTGCCAAACAGTATGTGATGACAAGGGGTCTCTGTACAAGCTAACCAAAAGAGGTCTGCAAACATTTAAGAATGCTGCGAAATCAGTGTAACTTTGTGATGAGGTTGTGGGGCTCAAGGCTGAAGTTGACGAATGCCAACTTTTGCCAGATGATGATTATGATGGTGACAATTTTATTACAAATGTTTCAGGTAGTTCATATCCTCTGACAAAGCACTTGCAGATGGAAATAAAACAGGCTGCAAAAAGGGTGCCTCAAGTTCAGGGGACTGCAATTGAGATTTCTTTCAAAGAGGCATCTAATCAAGTTCCTGTAGATTTGCATAATCATTTGGCATGGTTGATAACAAACTGTAATGAAACTACAGATGAAGGGGGAAAGGTTAAGATTCCTGAAGACGAAAATGAGAAAGTTCTGAACTTAGCGCAGGATGTTATGGGAAACCTAAGCAACCAGCCACTCCCAAAACACTTTGGGGTTGGTCTTCATATTCTTAAACAAGCGTGGAGCAAAAACCTAATAACAATGATGAACAGATTTGGAAATGGCATTAGTTATGCCACCACCCAACGATACCTCACAACAGTGGCAAATTATATTTCTGAGAGAGAAGAGAGGGAAGGAATATTCATCCCAACTAACGATATTCCTGGGCATTTTACACAGTATGCACTTGACAACTTAAATTTCCATTCTGACACAGAGGATGGTGGCAGCCTTGATGCCACTACCAATATCATTTACCAGTACCGAGAAAGACTTGACGTTGAGCAGGCTGGAATGATTCTAGTCAAAAAAAACAAGGCAATTAACTATCACTGCGCCAGAAAAGTTTGTACCTGTGGATAGTAATCTTGCGCTGAAGGACAGAAAACAAGCCAGATCATTGCATGGTATTGAAATCTGTCAGGGTGATGACCAAGAAAGTGGCACTCTGGCTGATGAAAACATCATTTGGTTTCTTTTACGGATGTTTCCAACCCAAATGATGACCATAGTGAAAGATAGCGTGTCTATTTCTTCTCCAACTTCGAACTTAATGCTGGGAAAGAAGCACCAAAAACAACAATTGGTTATTGCCCACTGTATCCCAAAACTCCCACAAGTCCTGAAGTTGTCAAAACCTCATTGGATTACTTCATGTCAGTGAGCCTTAAGCTTGGGCAGCCAAAAACGGTCATCACTTGTGACCAAGCAATCTATGATATCTATGATATGATATACGACATAGACAAAGTGATGAAAATCAATTTGACGGTAACAGAAAAAATGAGAAACTCATTTTCAGATGCTGTTGGGACTGACAAGCTGATCAATATTTCTACAGGAGAAACACTTACCTCACCGGAACTGTTAGAAGCAAAGCAACGTGGGGTAGAGTCAATCAAACTTGCCAGTTCTACCAATGCTGACAAAATCAGAGTGCCAAAGATAACAACATTTGCAACACAGCAGAAAAAAGGAAAGAAGAAGCAAGACAAGGTCAAACAAGTACTATCTGAGGAAAGTGGAGTTACAAGGGTCCTTTGTTTCACACAGGATTTAAGTGATGAAGCAAGGATTGATGCCTTCAGTTATGAATGGCTGGAATACCCGCCATCTCTGTTTGAACCAGACAAGGATGAATATACCATGTGGAAAGGAACCAAATCAGACTTTATAGTGACACTACAGGATAAGGTTTCTGATTCATGGGTGCCTTTGAAGGAATTGACCATCGGTTGTGCATCACAGTTAGTTTATCTTATTGATGCGATGGCATTCATCCAACGTTTTCATACTCTCGGTGTGAGTACATTCGGGCAACTTCAAGAGAGGTACAAGAGTAAAATCATGAGTATGAAACCTGTACACTTCATTGGTGATAGGTATGACTTTGGCCTGCAGAGTCAAAGGGGGACAAACGCCACAGACGGGAAATGGATGTGAGCTCACCCGAGTATGTTCCTGCGGACACTCTGGCCATTCCTGCATGGAAAGGATTCCTGTCAAACCCATGTAACAAGGCAAATCTACTGTCATGTCTCTCATCATGTTAGTCAGTTGCCTCTTCGCCTGATGGCTTCAGTCTGGTACTAGGAATTTCGCCAGATGCGATACGTGTCACAAAGAATCGAGCAACTGCCATTCGTGAGCTGCACTGTCCTTCCCATGAGGAGGCAGACACTAGAATTTTTGCACATATAGCGAACTGTCCAGATGAAAGTGTTGTGATCATTCAGACGACTGACACGGACATTATACTGCCAGCGTTGTACCATTTTCCCAAGCTAATGAATATAAAACAGCTATGGGTGGAAAAAGTGACCGCTTCCTCCCTGTTCATGACTTGGTGAAGTCACTGGGTGAAGCTGTGGATAAGGACCCTTTGCAGTTAACTGACACCTTGCTTACTTGTTATGTCTTGTCAGGCTGCGATTCATTCAGCTATCCATTCAGACAGGGCAAAAAGAGGGCAGCAACAGTTGCACTACAACATGTAGGCAAAATGCCAGCATTTTCGAGTTTTGTCCTCACTGATTCAGGCCAGAATGATGAGTTGACCAGTGAAGCTCGTAGCTTTTTTTGTGACCTTTATGGCAGAGCAGACTATATGACTATACGTCCTTAGATAAACTCCGTGCTCATTTATTTGCTTCCAGCAAAAGGGATCTGCAATCTCTGCCTCCAACTGAAGACGCGTTTCACTGTCACGTTCTAAGGTCTCTTTGCCAGATCAGCCTGTACAAACAGGCCACACTTGCCAACCCAGCCCTTCTTCCACCTGATAAATATGGTTGATATGTGGAAGATGACAGGTTGCTTCCAATCATGAAGAAAAAGTCATCAGAACCTGCCATTGCGAAATTGTCTTTCTGCAAATGCAAGAAAACGCTGAGCTGTCTGAGGAACTGCCCATGTGAAAAAGTGGGTGTGCCATGCATCATAGCATGCACCTACAATGGGGACCAAGATACGTGTTGACAGTTAATGGGTGAAGACAGTGATGGTGATGAATAAACTTTTCATCCTCAGTTTACCATGTGTCGTACTCCATAACATAGTACTTTTTCGTGGCTGAGAGTGAATCAGACTTTGCAAGTACATGTATGATGTACAGAATTTCCAGCTACTGTAGCCCAGACCTTATAAAATCCATTCAATGGTTGGTGTAAAAGTTAGTGCCTATTCCCTACAGTCAGGAGTCCATGACTATCTCACAAATTTGCAGGGAATACATGGATGCGAAAAGCAATCACACTTCTGCCACAACTGTATCATAGTTACAACACAGTAATTGCCAGACACTTACATGCCCCCCCCCGAAGTTGGGGCTCATGCTGTATGGAATAGACAATGACTGTAACATTGTTTTACCAATGCATTCATATGTTTAGATATTGTGCTGTACAAAGTTTTCGGTCACATTATCAATTCCTGTGAAAAAAATCTAATGGTATCAAAAACCAAGATTTTGGGTTTTTGGTTGCCGTTTTTTCTGCAAAGAGCTTAAGAAATAGCACTAAATAGAGTGGCAGATGCTATTTAATCCTAACCTTCTTTTTTCAAAAATATCAGAAGCATGTATGGGACACAATTATGCCAAGGGTTTTCATAATAAAATTCTCATAGCAGTAAAATTATGACTTGTTAATGTAAGGCCTAGATTTTCAGCATGACCTACTTTCTGTGACCTTTTGACCTCCCCTGACCCCTGAGGTCATCCAATAAAATTTTGTTATACATCATTTGAAAGCTGACATTCTACGAAAAAGAATGAGTGGTACTTTGTTACTGTGAGATGCAGGGTTCAAGAGATACAGGGATTTGCATTTCCCCTACCCCTAGTTTTTTTCGATATTGAGATTTGCCGGCTGAATTAAAAAAATCGTCCCTGGAGAAGTTGCGCAATCCGATCCAACTTGCCAAAGTCACTTTTCTGGTGTCCTACACCCTCACAAACATGATTCAAGTGCCAAAAATTTTACAGCAGGGGTGTCACATGAAAAGTGTTATTTTGTACATTTTTGGCCCTTGGATCCCAGGCTATAAGGTTCTGAACGAATTGACAAGCAATGAACCAACTTTTGATTTCATTTTGTTTCCAGCCTCATGGAATGCTTGTGAATAGGGTGTCTTTAGCTTGTTGTCACACAAACCTTCCATGCCCCATTTTATAGTAGTTATTAGATGACATAAACCACCGTAATGACGTCACATCTTTGACAGTTACAGCAAGATATAAATACAGTACCTTATTATTTATCTGTGACAAACTTTGCACAACACTGATCATGTATTATTACCTCTTGCATAGTGATGTTTAACGGTGAAAAGCCCCAAACCTACCATTATTGTGAAACAGAATTATACTGAAGAAATTTTTCACAGCATTGAATATTGTCAAATAACACTGTCATGGCCAATGAACCCATGGAAGTCAAATGCATAATAATAATGATAATCATGTATACTCTAAAAATTCTTATTCGGATAATTCCTTTGCCTTTTCGATGTGCAATTTTTGCCAAAAAATTTTTTAAGCTCGGTCAAATTGGGTTATCTTTTAATATAGATACTGAGGCTCATAGAGAAGGTAAAAGAAAGAGTCAAGGCCAACAAACTGATCATTATAGGCCCAAGGAGAACGACAGACAGACAAACAAACACACGGATATACTTGAGTGAGAATGAAGGTCACGGTTAGACAAGAAAGGTAGGGAGAGAATCGGCAAGAGTATGGAAGTCATAGGTAAATAAGGAAGACAGGATATTAGCAAGATTAGAGGAGTTCATGAAATTAGACAGGACATTAGATGGAGATTGGCTGCTGTCTTTAAAGAATGGAAAGAAGTTGGGAGGACAAATTTATAGAATAAGAGAAGAGGGTACAAAGGTCCAAAGCTGAGCTGTAAGCTTATCTGTAGAGGGTCAGGTTATGGGTTTCTTGATAAATGATTGTGGCCTGTGTCGGAGTTGGGTAAGGATGGTGGACAGTTCGAGCAGAAGGAGCAATACTGGAACGGAGGTGGTTGATTACTGTGAGGTCAACAACCTGTCTACAGTGAGTGAGGAGCAAGCCCTGTGACTCAGGCTCTAGTCAAGAGATGCTGACCTATGAGTATAAAGGCCTCAGGTGGCATTGTCTCGACTGAACGTAAGATGGGAAGTTACTGCAACTGTTCAAAGGGGGGAGCTTTATTCCCTGGTATTTTAAATGTATGTCTCACATACCATTATAGCCTAATAAAGGCTGAGAAAGGACCTCAGTTGATGGCATATTCCAAAGTGGCATACTGTATAGTTTTGGAGGCCATGGTTAAGATATCGACGGACAAGATAAAGTTCTGGAAAATCACAAGACAAAGAAGCTCCAAGGATTAATCCTTTTCCTGAGGGTGCCAATGAAAGTACATTGGGGATTGCCTATCTGCTCTTTACAGAGAGGCAGAGTGAGAAAGTAAGACCTCATAATGGTGAATGACATTCCAGGTTGTTAAACAGTTCCTGACATTATCCATGTTAGCAGACCAGGATTCCGCTGCAGTTGGCCGATCAGATGGGGAAGGGATTTTCTGAGAAAAAGCGGTGCAGACTTCAAAGTGGTATCCAGTTTTGTTATGTTTGTGGGGTATAGCACAAGTAGTTTAAGCCCTTTGACACATTTGTATTTGACTCATTCTTCAGACTTTTAAACATTTTTTTTTTTATATGGTTAGGGTAAGTTGTCTTTTCTGTGGCGTGTGATGGATGAACATTGTGATGGAGAATGAACATTGTCAATCTTCGGCTTGACAGGTTAAGACGTCTTATCCACGTGTTTGCATATGTTGAACTAGACGAGGCCGTGTAAGAAGAGGGCAATATGGAACTTTTCCCTCCCACAAACAAAGGGAAAGGGCCACTCCTCCCAACTATCCATCAATGTGTGGGATGCAGGCATTGGACCATTCCCAGTCCATGGTTGGAGAAACTCCTGTGCCATGATTGGTGAATTATCAGGGCAGAAAGACTCCCCTGCAGCTGGTAATCGGTTGGCATTAGGGTATGGGTGAAGACTTCCACAGCACCGGGGTGGAGAATAAAGCCCACACATCCCATGCTGGGATGTACTCTCTCTTGCCTCTCGGGGCGGCACTCTTTCTTACTCTCTCTTACCTGCTTGTGCCTGCTCTTTTCTCTTGGCACAGCTCTCACTCTGGAACAGCTACAAACTCTGCTTCTGCTCCTCACGCACTAGCTGTGACTCTTTGGTCTGCTGTCTGGCCTCACTCACTGTGCCAGCAAGTATGAGTTCTCCAACAGCTTGGAGTTCTTTACCCCATGCTTTCCACTCTTACTTGCTCAGTTTATTGAGATGTGTGTGTGTGCGCGTGTGCGTGTGCGTGTGTGTGTGTGTGTGTGTCCCCATAGCTGAGGTATTCTTTCCTTTGCAGTTTCTGTCTGTTTTTCCTTTCGGTGTTTTGTTCCATGTCCTTATCATGTGTCAATTTTTTTTTTTTAAGAGACGTAGTGCATTTCATGATCCCTCCATTTTGCTGTACCCATGGTTTGGCTTAATTGATTACCCTTGGAGGATTAAATTAGTATGAATCCTGAGATTGGTAACCAGTGTGTTGGAACATGCATGGAATGCAAAAAGCATATATGGAATTCAACTGCTCAAGAGTTCATTCGTGCATGCTATAGATAACTCGGTAATTTTTCGAGCTAGCCTCCAGCATGTTTGCTGTGAACCCATTTGTGAAACCAACCCACTTAGATTGTAAATATGCAGTCAGGTGGAAATGTCCATGTGCCAGTATTTTTCAGGGTGGTAGAACAGTCATTGACATAAGCCAAGAACAGAATTGGTTCCATTTTGCTGGCTTTGGGTATGCCAGCCTTCAAAGGTTGAACAAGAGAGGTAATGCAATCAAATTGCAACTCGTAACTTGCATGGAGGAATGCAGTCTGCCAATCAATCAAAAAATACTAATGGTGGTTAGTTTAAAGAACGGAGAAGTGTTGGGTACCAGACAGTAATGAAAAAAGGAGATATCTAGCAAATTGGCCTTCACCTTTTATTTAAAGCTCAGAGTATCCATCCAATTTCTGAGATAGCAGAAGAAGCATGTCTATTGTGGATTCGCCAGAACAGAAAACATTAACTGAGATAAGAGGATTAAAGTGGAAGAAATGGATACACAGTGATTTAAATACTGTTTTTATGATAGGAGAAGGCTGAACAGTCTGAGAATGTTTGGCTGAGAACTTCTTGTGAATGGGGATGATCTTGGCATGTTTCTATGATAAAGGCAGGCTTCCTTCTGAGGATCTGCTGAAGAGGAAATAGGAGCACCCAGAGAAGCCACATAGGTTTATATGATTAATGGACTCACACTGTCAAAGCAAATTGCTGAGTAATTATTGGCGAGATATTTTTCAACTTGTACCTTCAGAGGAGAGAAGCCCATCACACATATACATATATATATATATATATATATATATATATATATATATATATATATATATATATATATATATATATATATATATATATATATATATATATATATATATATATATATATATATATTGTTGCGGATTCGCGCCCGCCGGCGTGCGGACGGCCACGTAACTCGAATCGTGGCACGTCGCCCACCGGACGGACAATCCAGTCGTGACCCTCTCGGACTAACGCCGGGAACCAGTCACGGGTGGACCTTTCGGTCTCACCACGATCGTGCCAATCGGCCCCCGCGTGGGATAGGGTTGCTCGCCAAATTCGAACTACCTAAGTACCCACACGGAGGGTAGACCGGGCGATCGCACCTCGCCGCAGGTCGACTTCGGACACGGGCCACTTTAAGCGACCCGTTCCGTACTATCAGGATAACCGAGCGGTGTTATTCGTCGGCCTCGACGGTTCGATTAATTATCGGGCGTTTTAGCCCACGACCAACCCTTTACGTGAAGCAAGATGGAGATTCAATGAAAGAAAAGACGAAGCGAAGCGGGAAAACAGTTCAACATAACTCACATTTATTTCGCGATGAACGGGAAGCACACATATACAATTACACCAAAAGCACATGTAAAAGGAAAACGCAATATTACACAAAAAGCAAATATAAAAGAAGAAGACAATGCAGAGCTATCCGACTACCGAGCACACGGCAACACTTATACAATTTTACTTCACAGACGGCGCCGACAACACAGATTCCCAAAGCAAAAGAAAAGAGAACCACCCTCCAGGATGAGGGGGGTAGGCGGGCCTGGGGCCGAGACCGTGTCGGGCCTACCCGTCTGATGAGACGCGGAGCGGCGGTGGCGCCTCAACTCCGCGGGCCTCGCGGACAGTGTCTGGTAGGGGGTGGGAAAGGGGCCCCCTTGTCGCACTATCTCAGCGCGGGGGGAAACAGGAGGGGGTTGTTGATGCTCGGGGGATGGCGGATATCACCCTGTCTCGGGTCCCGCGACGAGCGTCTCCTCCTTGACCTCCGTCGCGTTGCTGGCCTCTCCCTCTGCAGCTCCCGGCACCGACGCGAGCACCCCCTCGTCCGCCTTCGCCGCCGCCACCTCTCCACAGCTCCGTCTAATCGCCCTCTCAGTCTCCTCTCTTGGCTCGTCCCAACTCTTCACTCTTGACTTCTCCCCTCCGAACTCTCAACTGCCAACTGAACTGCCTTGACTGACGAGCGCAGCTGTTTATATAAGCCCCGTGGCTTCGCTCCTTCACCTTTGACCCTCTGCCTCCGACCCTTCACCTCTCTAACTGGCTCCCCATTGGACCGAGGAAAAGTGGGCGTGAATGCTTTTTGATCCATGAATTTGCATATAGCGTCCTCACTCCAACGCCCTGGAGGCGGGGCCAAATCGCCCCAGCTCGCCGATAGGACGGAACAGAAGTGGGCGTGAGTCGTTTTTGATCCGTTTTTCTCGGAAAGTCTGTGATGTCTCTGAACACGCTGCTCGGGGCGCGCCCCGCACGAGTCCAGCATCGGCGCCCACAAGTGGCGTGGGAATGACGGTGATGCGATGGTGGCGAGTTGTGACGGTAAAGGTCGTGGCTGTTGTTGTGAAGCGGCGTTGTGGTTGGTGGTTGTTGTGAAGCGGCGTTGTGGTTGGTGGTTGTTGTTGTGAAGCGGCGTTGTGGTTGGTGGTGGTAGTAATGGCGGCTGGTCCAAAATAAAGATAGTAAAAGAAAAACGGCTATCCTGAAGAGTCGCAGCCCGACTGAATGACATTTATTCCCTCGAAACAACGGGTTTGGGCCTAACTACACATATACTTACAGAGATATCTCACCCGAAGGACCTGAATGGTGGTTTGTGAATTTCGTCAACCACAACACTACCCCCTCCCCTTTTTACAGACTCGTCCCGAGTCGTCAAATTTTCGTGTGCCATCATGTGTAGTTTTCCCCTAGTACATTTTACCTACGGATCCCTGAGTGCGACATTCATGGTATTCGTGTCCCCAAAATAAATAACCTGAGGGCTGAGTAACTACCTAAACAAACCCACTCACACGGACGACTTAAATAAAATTGCCGGCGCGAAGACAAACATGCCGGGGGCGCACTCATATGTACAGTACATATTACCTTAACTTACAAATTTTACACTAAACCATGGCCCAGGATCAATGAGCTCTGCAAAAATAAAGCAGTTAGCAGGGAGCCAGGCTGCTCACATGCAGTCTCTGGCTCAAACAATGCAGGTGACAGGGAACGTGGCCGGCTGCTCACACGCAGTCCAAGGCCTTCCCTTTTGAACTGAACGCAGTGAACCACAACGGTGCATGGGCTGCACAAATGCAGTCTCCGTGCCAGCTCAAGTGGCACACGCAATGAACACAATGAATGGATGGATACAAACCCGGTGCACGGGCCGCCACCGCAGGCCCGTGTTGTAACTGCCAACAGGGCAGTTCTTGCAGCTTGCAAACTGTTGCCTTGATCCTGGCGCACGTGGCAATGAACAGGGGGGGGGGGGCAAAGCAAAATTTGAACGGGGCTGGTGAACATGGGCAGTGGGCATGGCAAAGGCAGCAGGCAAACACAGCCCGCAGAAGAAGGCCGTTGCAGGCAAACACAGCCGGCAGATGAACTGGCCGGCACAGGCCTTGAAGTAAAACAGCCAGCCGGCAGATGAAGTGGGCCGGCACAGGCCTTGCAGCACAGCAGCTGCAGACGATCCAGCCGGCACAGGCCTCGCAGCAAAACAACAGCTGCCGATGAAGTTGGCCAGCCTTTGCCGTTCCGTGGAGGTTGGTGGAGGGAGTGCGGTGGTGCTGGCCACTTGGAAGGCGGGCTCGGACCTACCTACCTGTCTCCCTCCCAACCTATCGCCTTTGCCTGTCACTGTACATACCCACTCCCTTAATTTGTCAAACCCCAATTTAGCCCCAACTTATTTTTTTTTTGTTTTTATTTTTACTTCCCCACTATAAATCGTCCCCTAACCCCCTTTACTGTCCTTGTTTGGCTAACCTATCCTGTCACCTAGCCTACTCCCAACCCCTACGTTCCCTTCCCGGAGGGGGATAAGGGAGAGCTAACGTCCTGTGTCGAGGCCCAACAAAGCCTCAGAATGGCCTCCCCAGAGTTCAGCGATCTATAACCAAAGTGGGTCCAGCGGCCCACAACGACAGCGAGGGGATGGATGGTGCGGAGGGGTACATCTCCTAATCTACCCTAACCATTTAACTGTTAAACTACCCCGGGGCTTTCAACAAGCGCCTCTCGCTTAAACTATTGGTTCTAACAACCCAGATTCCCGTCGCCTGTGTTGGTGTCCTCACAATTTCGGGCCTCGCCCCCCAATTTTCTCTCCGTGCCCTCACACGGTCTCATGGCTGGGACACGTGGCTCCCT
The DNA here is from genome assembly GCF_056783735.1 of Eptatretus burgeri. Lineage (NCBI taxonomy): Eukaryota > Metazoa > Chordata > Myxini > Myxiniformes > Myxinidae > Eptatretus > Eptatretus burgeri. The sequence goes on from NC_140962.1 coordinate 24,483,648, forward strand.
TTGGCAGGCACGACCCTCTGCCGAATCTCCCGCTATGGCACCCCTGGGCACTACACTGCCTCCGAGCCTACCAGCTCCCTAACACCGTGGAGTGCCCCCCATGGCACCTCCCCTGAAACGCACACGTGGCAGGCTGGCTTCCCAGGCCCCTTTCCGAGGGTCACCCGTGCCCACAACACTGCCCACGCGGCTAATGGCGCCCCGGGCCCCCGCACCAAGCAGGCGCACCCGTGCCCACTACGCTATCCCGGCCCCCCATGGGCCCTTGGCCTACCACGGCCGACTAGCCTGGTGCCCGGGGTACCCACTCAGCGATACTCACCTTTCGCAGCCACGCTCCCAGCCCGTCAACAGGGCTCCTGCACCCCTCCAAACGGGTTTCGAGCCTACACTCCCACCAACAACAAAACGACTTCCATATTTGTTAATTTGACGAACCCAGCTAACTCACTCTACACTGACCCCGGGGGTCCATTGGGCGGGAGTCACTCCTCCCCCCAATCACTCATCGCACCATGCAGTCCCCATTCGCTCCATACACACAGACCCGCTGGCCTCACTCACTCATCATGTACTCACCTCACAACTCTTCAACACACACCACTGAACTCTGCCATCCTTCTAACTACCTCCCCTAACTAACTCTTGCTCCCACGTCGTCCCTTAAACTAGTAGCACGTTCCTTTTAACACTACGTAGCTAAACTACGTCAACTCTACACATCCAAAGTCTGTCACTGTCTCCAAATCTCTAAAATAACTTTCCCAACCTAAATCTCGCTGCAATCCCTCTAACTAATCCATTCCACGGGCCCCATGAGGACTTACCCCTGCCCCATGGAGCCGGTCGAGCTAAGCTAACCCTTCCCCCTAACTAGTTTCCATCCTGTGCCCTAGGTCAAGGGGGTCTTCCACCCCTTGCACAGGAATCCTGTGCACCCGAAAGTGAGGCTTGCTTTCTCTTTTTTTTTTCTTTACATGCGCAGCACCAGCGCGGCAACTCAGAGCTCGCGCACTTTGCACCAGCCCATGACGTCATGCAGCAGCACGTGTACCTCGTCCCTCCTTGGACGGTACCATCCGGCAGGGATACCCCTCCTGCCGGATTCCAACCACACGTGCAGCCATGACGTCACCATGCGCATAAAAAAAAAACACAAGCCCCACGTCTTGAGGGGTTCCCCACGCGAACACATGTGCTTTGCCCGTTGGAGCTTAACACACACGATCGCGTGGAGAACCCGTCCGGTCCAAATCCGTTTACCTGCCTAAGCTTTGTCTGTCCGCGGGATCGGCAAATCCACCGCGTGCGTTTCCGGTCCGGGACTTCACTCTCGCAAGCGAGCACGTGGGGGCCTCGTGCGTTGCACAGCACGGACCTCGTGCTCACTGCTGGGTGAACCCGGCACGGTCCCCGAAACAACTACAGCCGCTACTCGGCTTTCTTTCTTCACATGTCTCCGTCGTCGCCTCCATTCCACCCACGCACACCTGCGTGTTACGACGCTCACAGTCCATTCCATCACATTCACCATTAAACTCACACCGGGAGACGCGGCTGCATGTTCACACATGCCGACCGACATCTCCCTTACATACCGCTCTCTCACACACACGGTCTCCCTTGCACTCGGCCGTTCACTCACGCGTGCCTCACTCATACACCGTGCCTCACTCACACACGCGGGGGCACTCAACCGCGGTGCTTCATCCACACACCGTCCCTCACTCACACACGCGGGGGCACTCAACCGCGGTGCCTCATCCACACTGGCCGTTTCATCCACACACACGGCCTCTTCCACACACGGTGCCTCATCCACACACGGCGTGCTGGGAAGCACGTACTCTGGCACCATCGCCACCACACCACTCACACACGGGGTCACTTCCACACACGGGGACGCACTCACACCTTGCACCACACACACAGGGACAACCACACTGGGGATTCGAGTCCCCACAAGGGTCTCCGGGGCCTCTATACCCCCCAAGCTCTCCGTGCACCCGTTCGCAGCAGTCCTCCCCTCAACCTCGCAAAGCACGACCGAACTCACCTGGTCGTGACTCGCCTCAAGGGGGCATACTCCCTCCCCTCGTTCCTGGAGGAGGCTATCCCGCTGCTCGTACTGGGTCCCTACACGCTCCGCGAGCTCACCCTCATCGTCCTCCACTACCTCCGTGTGTGTGTGTGCGTCACTTACCCAGTCTTCATCGTGTAGTCTTCCCTCTACCGTTCCCATCTCCCGTGTCTCTGCCAACTCTTCACCCTTTACCTCCCTTGTCTCCACTATTTTTATTTCCTTTGTCGTCACCTCGTGTCTCGTCTCACACGTTTTGGTCTCCCCATTTAATTTTTCCCTTTCGGTCACCGTCGCACCCCCTCCCAGTTCGTTCGCTCCTACACGTGGAGTCGCCATTTTAAGCTCCCTGCTAACGGCCTTCATGCCCGCCTGCAGGCATCGGCCCATGTTCTGCGTCTCACCCCGCTGCTTTTTAGTTTCTTCCTTCATGTTTGTTTCCATTCCGTTCATTTCGTTTTTCATTTCATTTGTGTATGCATCCATTTTTTCGTTCATGCCTTTCATTTTGTTTATAATTTCATGCGCATTCGTTTCCATCTTTTGTGCATTCGCATCCATCTTTTGTGTATACGCATCCATCCTTTCGTTCATTCCTTTTATTTCGTTTTTCACTTCGTTTGTCATTGCCGCCAGCATGGCGCAGAGCTGGGCCATGTCGGGTGCGCTTGGGTGAGCCGTTTCGGCAGGGGTTGGGGAAGGGTTTTGGTGGAGAGGGGGAGGGGAGGTGTCATACACCGCGGCCGCTGCCGCACCCATTTCGGGCTCTGGGTTCAGTTGGGCGAGTTCGTTTTCCTGTACAACCAACATTTCCTGCACGGGGATTTCATCCTGAGCCATGGATTCTACACATTCTACATCCATTTCTAATACCCCCGGCTCCCGCTCGCCTTGAGACGCCATCTTGCTTCTCGTGAAGGGTTAATTTCGCTCGCTCGTAATTTGGAGGGAATCGGGGGTCGCTCCTCTCACCCCTGGACCGATTCCCGTGAATTTAATTGGAGACAGGAGAGCCCGTTTTCCCGTTCTCCGATACCAGTGCCGCGAGGAGGGCGATGAGTTTATATCCCACTCCTGACACCAGTGTTGCGGATTCGCGCCCGCCGGCGTGCGGACGGCCACGTAACTCGAATCGCGGCACGTTGCCCACCGGACGGACAATCCAGTCGTGACCCTCTCGGACTAACGCCGGGAACCAGTCACGGGTGGACCTTTCGGTCTCACCACGATCGTGCCAATCGGCCCCCGCGTGGGATAGGGTTGCTCGCCAAATTCGACCTACCTAAGTACCCACACGGAGGGTAGACCGGGCGATCGCACCTCGCCGCAGGTCGACTTCGGACACGGGCCACTTTAAGCGACCCATTCCGTACTATCGGGATAACCGAGCGGTGTTATTCGTCGGCCTCGACGGTTCGAATAATTATCGGGCGTTTTAGCCCACGACCAACCCTTTACGTGAAGCAAGATGGAGATTCAATGAAAGAAAAGACGAAGCGAAGCGGGAAAACAGTTCAACATAACTCACATTTATTTCGCGATGAACGGGAAGCACACATATACAATTACACCAAAAGCACATGTAAAAGGAAAACACAATATTACACAAAAAGCAAATATAAAAGAAGAAGTCAATGCAGAGCTATCCGACTACCGAGCACACGGCAACACTTATACAATTTTACTTCACAGACGGCGCCGACAACACAGATTCCCAAAGCAAAAGAAAAGAGAACCACCCTCCAGGATGAGGGGGGTAGGCGGGCCTGGGGCCGAGACCGTGTTGGGCCTACCCGTCTGATGATGAGACGCGGAGCGGCGGTGGCGCATCAACTCCGCGGGCCTCGCGGACAGTGTCTGGTAGGGGGTGGGAAAGGGGTCCCCTTGTCGCAATATCTCAGCGCGGGGGGAAACAGGAGGGGGTTGTTGATGCTCGGGGGATGGCGGATATCACCCTGTCTCGGGTCCCGCGACGAGCGTCTCCTCCTTGACCTCGGTCGCGTTGCTGGCCTCTCCCTCTGCAGCTCCCGGCACCGACGCGAGCACCCCCTCGTCCGCCTTCGCCGCCGCCACCTCTCCACAGCTCCGTCTAATCGCCCTCTCCGTCTCCTCTCTTGGCTCGTCCCAACTCTTCACTCTTGACTTCTCCCCTCCGAACTCTCAACTGCCAACTGAACTGCCTTGACTGACGAACGCAGCCGTTTATATAAGCCCCGTGGCTTCGCTCCTTCACCTTTGACCCTCTGCCTCCGACCCTTCACCTCTCTAACTGGCTCCCCATTGGACCGAGGAAAAGTGGGCGTGAATGCTTTTTGATCCATGAATTTGCATATAGCGTCCTCACTCCAACGCCCTGGAGGCGGGGCCAAATCGCCCCAGCTCGCCGATAGGACGGAACAGAAGTGGGCGTGAGTCGTTTTTGATCCGTTTTTCTCGGAAAGTCTGTGATGTCTCTGAACATGCTGCTCGGTGCGCGCCCCGCACGAGTCCAGCATCGGCGCCCACAAGTGGCGTGGGAATGACGGTGATGCGATGGTGGCGAGTTGTGACGGTAAAGGTCGTGGCTGTTGTTGTGAAGCGGCGTTGTGGTTGGTGGTTGTTGTTGTGAAGCGGCGTTGTGGTTGGTGGTTGTTGTTGTGAAGCGGCGTTGTGGTTGGTGGTGGTAGTAATGGCGGCTGGTCCAAAATAAAGATAGTAAAAGAAAAACGGCTATCCTGAAGAGTCGCAGCCCGACTGAATGACATTTATTCCCTCGAAACAACGGGTTTGGGCCTAACTACACATATACTTACAGAGATATCTCACCCGAGGGACCTGAATGGTGGTTTGTGAATTTCGTCAACCACAACAATATATATATATATATATATATATATATATATATATATATATATATATATATATATATATATATATATATATAGTTGCGAATTCGCGCCCGCCGGCGTGCGAGCGGCCATGTAACTCGAATCGCGGCACGTCGCCCACCAGACGGACAATTCTGTCGTGACCTTCTCGGACTAACGCCGGGAACTAGTCACGGGTGGGCCTTTCAGCCTCACCACGATCGTGCCAATCGGCCCCCCGCGTGGGATAGGGTTGTTCACCAAATTCGACCTACGACCGGGCGATCGCACCTCGCCGCAGGTCGACTCCGGACACAGGCCACTGAAGCGACCCGTTCCGTACTATCGGGATAACCGAGCGGTGTTATATCGTCGACCTCGACGGTTCCGATTAATTATCGGGCGTATTAAGCCCACTACCAACCCTTTACATGAAGTAAGATGGAGATTCAATTCAAGAAAAGACGAAGCGAAACGGGAAAACAGTTCAACATGAGGCACATTTATTCCGCGGCACACGGAAAGCACACATATACAATTACAACAATTATGCACCAAAAGCAATTGCAACGAAAGAAACAACAATGCAGAGATACTACCGACTACGCGAGTACACGGCAACACTTACACAGTTTTACTTTACAGACGGCGCCGACAACACATGTACTCAAAAGCAAAAGAAAAGGGCCCTCCTCAAATACAAGTGGACAGACGGGCCTGTGGGCCGCGAGACCGAGTGGAGCCTACCCGTCTTGTGATTAGCCGCAAATGTGGCGGCGGTGCCCCGACTGCTCGCCTTCGCGGGTTTCGTTGGTACTGCTTGGAGTAGGGTGGGAACGGGGCCCCCCTTTTCGCACTATCTCAGCGCGGGGGGGGGGGGAAAGGGGGGAGGTTGTTGATGCTCTGGGGAAAGAGGATAGCTGGCTTGCTTGGGTCCCGCGACGAGCGACTCCACTGCGACCTCGACCGCGCTCCCGGCTTCCCTCTCTGCAGCTCCCCGACAGACTCCAAACCCCGACAGACTGACTCTCCTCCAGACCCGTCTTGACTGCTGCTGCCACACTCTGCCGCTGCCACACTTCTCCAACTCGCCTTGACTCTTCTCCAACTCCCTTGACCGAAAAACTCTCCCGCTGCCACACTTCTCCAACTCGCCCGAGCCCAAAAAACTGACTAAATTCGCCCCGCGCTTTATAGTGGTGTAAGAGATCCCATATGCAAATTTCTGGATCAGAACGAGCTCGGGGGTGGAGCCACGCTCGCCCATTGGACGGAGAAAAAGGCGTGAATCTCCCCTGATCCTCGAATTTGCATATATCGATTCTACTCCGACACGCCTGGAGGCTGGGCCAAATCGCCCTGCGCTTGTTGATTGGACGGATCAGAAGTGGGCTTGTATCATTTCTGATCCGACTTCTCCTCGGAAAGGCCGCTTTTTGCACCCGCGGCTCGGCGCGCGTCCCGCACGAGGCCAGGACAGCCTGACGCTCGGCGTTCACAAGTGGTGCGGGAATGGCCGCAGAAGGAGAGGCGAGGGTGGTGGAGGGTTTAAAGTGGTGGTCCATGGCCACGGTGACGCTTGGAATGGCGGTGATGCGATGTTTGCAGGAGCGAGTTGTGAAGGTAAAGGTCGTGGCTGTTGGCGTTGTTGTTGTGAAGCGGCGTTGCGGTTGATGGTTGTTGTGTGATGGCGGTTGAGACGTGGTTGGTTCAAAATAAAGATAGAGCAGAAAAACGGCTATCTTAAAGGGTCGCAGCCCGAATGAATCACATTTATTCCCTCTAAACAACGGGTTTGGGCTAACTACACATGTACTTAGAGATATCTCACCTACGGGACCTGAATGGTGGTTTGCGAATTTGGTAACCACAACAATATATATTTCCAGCAATCTTTGTGTGTGTGTGTGTGTGACTGCTGTTTCTCGACAACCACTGTATATATATGTATATATATATATATATATATATATATATATATATATATATATATATATATATATATATATATATATATATATATATATATATATATATATATATATATATATATATATATATATATATATATATATATATATATATATATATATATATATATAGTTACGGTTGTGGAAATTCACATTACATCATAAAGGGTCCTCAGGTGAGATATCTCGATAAGTCCATGTGTAGTTAGCCCACACCCATTGTATAGGGGGAATATGTGTGATTCATCCGGGCTGCGACGCTTTGAGTTAGCCATTTTTTCTTTCTCTATTGTTTTCGACCATTAAGCCGCCAACAACGCAAACAGCCACTACCTTTACCTTCACAACTCCATCCCACAAACATCGCTTCACCACCATAACCATCAAACCACCACAGAAAACCCTCCACCACCTTCGCCTTTCTCCTTCACAACCAACAACCGCACCACCTGTGAACACTGAACGTCGGGCTGTCTCGGGCTTTGAAGAAAGCGTCCAGAGAGTGTTGACACAATCCCCCTTTTAACAAGCAGTGACCATCATGAGTTTATTTATTTTTTGATTGAAGGAATAGATTATTCTAGTTTCAGTGATGAACTTGACTACTTTCCACCAGGCTTAAGTTTTTAGAGGATGGAGAGATGTCAAAAAGATTACATCTTAAGTAAGTTGAATGTTGGGGTCCTCTGGCCTGCCTGTCTGCCTCAGGATGGTTGAACATTGTTTTAGTATTTTGTTCAGAAATACAACGGATTCCTATCAGTAGAGTGAGTTTTCCAGATATAAAAGGCAAGCTGGCTGAGCGCAATTGCCTCATCGCATACTTCAGTATACCAAAAATGAGATTTTGAGGAGAAAAGCTGATGCAGCCAATAAGTGATGTACTAAGGAGATGAGGAAACAGTTATTTTGATGAAAGCATGCCAGGCATTGCCGATTGCTGTACATAAGAAAATAGCTAGTCTGAGATATAAGCAGACCATTGCAGGTGAGACTGGTTTGTGTAAATTAATTGCCACATATAGCGACACCTTTGCATCCCTTTGAAGATTCAGATATATTTAGCAAATCTGTTGCTTTTCTTTGTCCAGAAATCAAGGTTGTGAGACTGCAGGTCTTATGCAATTTTCTGCTTTTCTATCTCACATGTTCACCAATAAAATAGCTCTTCAGCTGCCCATGCACTGAGTAAGGTCCCTGTGCGAATCTCAAACAATTATTCTCATGCGATTAAAGCACTCACATGGCATTCAAGATCAAAGAAAATGTACATTGGTTCTGAACCACAACCATTTTCCAAACATTTCAAATGCATTTATATTATTTCCTGCTTTTTAGAATACAATGTTGAAAATTTCATTCAAAACTTCACCAAATTGGCTTCATTCGTGGTAGTTGATAAGCAGACAACTCTACAAAGCCATCGAAGTCACCCGGACTTGACGGGCTGCAAAATGTGCAGAAATCTCTGTGTCTTGCTGGAAACATGAATGCGACGTGCTGGGGTGAGCAATGTCTCCGTGCGTGTGGGGTGACATAGCTAGAATGAAGGTCTGGCAGTAGAACATGCTTTATTCAATGCCGATTATGCAGACATGTTTCAGTGATTAACGTTATTCAATTGCGAATTTCATGCGACATACATTTGATTACGAGTTAAATTTGAGACAACTCTTCGGTGAACTCCCATTGACTTTGAGTCGAATCATCCGATAATCACATGGATGAATCGCATCACTGTACGTATGGTCGGCTTTATCGATTCAAATTGGAATTATAGTGAACTTGATGTTGTAAAGGAAACAACCTGAATTTTGTGAATCAAACAATACTGGGGCATGTCGTAAATTAGATGGGTTTTCTTTTATGTTATTTTATTTTGTACACATTGTCGAGGCTCGTATGAGAGCTAACACACAACGCACAGCAAGGGGGTAATGGGAAGGACAAAACAGTGGGGAACAGAGACATTAGGAGATGTGTGGAAGAGAGAGGGGTGGGGCGTGGAACACGGGGAATAGAAGATGGACATTACAGGGACTTTCAGGAAGGAAAGCAGGGAATTTGAAGGAGGTGGGTGTGGGGTGGATTAACGGGGATAGAAAAGATCGAGGTTTTGGAAAGGTAGAAAAGATCGAGATAAGAGGTGGTGGTGAATGGCTGGTTTGAAGGCCTGGAGGGAAGAATGGGATGGAAGAGAGTGTGGGAGTTTATTCCAAAGGCAGGAAAAAAAAGAGGAATGAAAGAGTAAAGGTGAGCAGGGATTCGTGATTTTGGTAGGTTTACCAGAAGGGGGTTACTGGTGGAACTTAAGTTCCCTGCGGAAATATGAGGGGGAGGGGACATATCGCAGACAAAGCAGGGGGGGAGGGGCGAGACCACATAAGCACATGAGCGAGTTTGTTTACTTAGTTGCACAGCCCATAGGTTACTTATTTTTGGGAAACGGATACACCAAATGTTGCACTCAGGGATCCAAAGGTAAACCGTAGTAAGGGAGAACTTACACATGAAGGCACATGAAAATTTGACGACTTGGGACGAGTCTGTAAAAAGGGGAGAGGGTAGTGTTACGGTGGTGGAAATTCACAGAATACCATTCAGTTTCCCCAGAGATCAGTTATTTCGATAAGTATGTGTTTCAGGTTAGATTCCCCCACCGATGTATAACGGGTCTTGAAATCACCGTGAAGACGGCCGATTTGCAGAATCGGATCAAAACAGCCTTTGCCTTGAAGGGAATTGGCTAATCAGAGGTGAAAGGGGCAGAGCCAGCCTGGGGTGAAGGTTCAAGGGTGAAAAGGGGGCAGCGCCACTTTCGGGTGAAGAAACCTAAAGCGGCTTCACCCCCAACCCCCTCCCCCCCCCCGGGGCTATAAAAAGGCATGTTGGGACGCCGAGAGCGTGGTACGTTGGGAAGTTCGTTGGAGAAGTGAGTCGTTGGTGGAGGGCAGCTCATTGGAGCCCGTCAAGGAGAGTGGAGCGTGGAGAGTCAGGCGCGCCGCTAGGCCCTGACCAACCAAGCCCAAGAGTCGTCGAGGAGAGCGGAGCGTGGAGAGTCGGGCACGCCGCCAGGCCCCCGACTGACCAAGTCGCCATTCGAGCCGCCGCTGCGTTGGCAACGGGCCAGATAGACGGAGACACCAAGGGTCGCCGAACCGAAGACCACCGACCGAGTCGCCACCAAGGGACGGCCAGGTAACCGGCCTGGCCTCTCGGAGCCTTCCGGTCATCCCGGCTCTGAGTACATTTCTTTCCTTGGGTTTTTACGTGAAAGTCTGTGGGGCCTTGTCTTCCACTAAGTAGAACTGCCACAAGTACATGCTTGTATAGAAATATAGAACTCCGCTGTAGGCTTTTTGCTCGTGTCTTGTCCCCATCCCACATTGATTACCTGCTTCCTGGAAATAAATGCCCCATTGTTTGAATCTCAACCTGCTCGTTGCGTCATTTTCTGCCATTGACTGCCACGGCGCGCTCGGGATGTTAACTGGCCATTAAGGCCGATAAAAGTGATAATCTGGTCCGACGGCATTTGGCGATTTAAAACCGCTCGGCTTCGCACACGGAACGAGCACGCTTTAGCAGCTCATTTCCGTATGAGTCCCATCGAGGTATAAATTCTGGGTATTTCTGTCTGCGCAAATAGTTAGGTATATCGACAATTCGGCGATTAACCCTGTAGCGCGTGGAAAGAATAATTGACAAGTTTATGGTACGTTAAAAGGCACCCGTAGCTGGTTTTCGGGGTTGTCCGGAAAGCTACGACTAGATTGCGGCCTTCGGTGGGCGTGCGACCGTGATTTGGCTGAAGCGGTCGTCCGCACGCCGACAGAAATCTGTAAATATATATATGTATGTATGTATGTATGTAAGTAAAAAAAAAAAACAAACAACAACAAATATATATATATATATATATGTATGTATGTAAATATATGCATATATATATATATATATATATATATATATATATATATATATATATATACATATACAGTAAAATTATTTTTAATCGCGGCCGTTGGGGTCCATAAAATAAAAATCCGCGGTTTAGAGGATCCGTGGATCCATCAATAATATTAAGAAAACCGCAAATAATAATAATAAAATATAATCTTGTACCAACGGACCGCGGATAGGGAGTACAAGCGGAAAACATGCGAGGCGCGTTCACCCAACAACACTAAAGGCCCAGACACACCTTGACGTTTTAGCCAGCAATGGCAACGTATCAAAATGTATGTAAAACGCTGGCTTATGCTGAACTTTTGATGTTTTTTTTTTTTAAAAGATCCGGACGTATTCATAACGAGTTGGTCATATGCATAACATATTAGTAACGGACACAGAACGTTTCGTTGTCTTATAGATAATTTATACCAACGAATGCTTAGCCTGTTGTCGGCGTTCACAACCTATGCCCAACGATAGTCTAACTTATGCATTGCGCGCTGCACATATCGCCGGCGATCACGTGGCGTAGCCTATTAAAAGGCTGCCGCACAACTATTCAAATCATAACCGCTGGAGAAATGGAAGTGTCAACATCGCAGTCACACCTTGGCGATCTTGCCAGCGTATGCCGACCTCTGAAAAATGAGTCTTAAACACTGGCGCACGTCGAATACGGTATGGGTAAGTTTGGTATACGTGAATAGAACGCTAAAGTACGCTATCATATGTCGTAAGTGGAGTACGTCTTCTATCTTTAAACGTGTTAAAATTTTTTACAACGTACTTGCCATATGCCTCACACATTCTGCATGCGATGGGAATAAGTTGTACGCATGATATGTGATCGTTGGCACACGTCGACAAAAGTTACTTGTAAGTTACTCATAAGTCGAAACACGTTAATGTAATGGTTAGCGTCAGTGTTCCAGACTCCCGGGTTTTTTATTTTTTTTTCTTCGGTTTGACGGTGATGTTAACACTTCGATTTCTAGTGCGGTTATAATATAATATAATTAATAGGCTGCCGCTCAACGATTTAAATCATACCGCACTAGAAATCGAAGTGTCAACATCACCGTCATATCGAAGAAAAATAAAATAAAAATAAAAAAACCAGGGAGTCCGGAACACTGATGCTAACCATTATATTGACGAGTTTCGACTTATGAGTACCTTACAAGTAACATGTGTCAACGATCGCGTAACATGCCTACAACACGTTACTCATAGGTTAGAAATAAGTTTCGGGTACGCTAAGCATCACCTCGACGCGTTTCGACTTATGATTAACTTACAATTAACGTGTGTCGACGATCGCATGACGTGCCTACAACTTATGGCCAGCTTAGCGGAACTTGTGAGTCATACACTGGCATAAGTCTAACAAAATTCAAGCATGCTAAAATTTGAGGACAACCGCAAAGTACAACGATGAAAGCCAGCGTACTACGATGTATGGCAGAGTTTTTCAGTGTGCTCTCAATGTTTCCAAAACTTACCCATAACGTATTGGACGTGTGCCAGCGTTTTAGACAAATTTTTCAAAAATCGGCATAAGCTGGCTAAAACGTCAAGGTGTGACTGGGCCTTAACCTTGCCGCCATTGGTCATGTGACTTGATTTTGGCGGCATTGCTCGAGCCGTCTTCAACATTGAATTAAACAAAATATAAGATAATTTATGCCAATAACCGCCGACATTATGTTTCATATACTTTTTTTTTAATTTTGGGGAGAGTATTTGAGATTTATGGCCGTATAATTTACGTAGAATTGAATAAAACAGTTCAAGGTCAAGGTCGGTCAGTGCTGCAAAAACGGATTGGGATTCAGTTCAGGAAACGAACCAGTATATTACAAATGTCTTAAATTAACTAAATTAAATTGAAAATAAGAAATAAATTAATTTATGTAGAATTGTACATGTTTTATTTACAAATATTATATACATTTTGTACATCTGTTTTTTGGTTGCAGGAACAATACAGAATATAGAAATCGACTGGAATACAAAATTAAACACCAAAAATTGTTACAGAATATAGAAATCGACTGGAATACAGAATTGAACACCAAAAATTATTACAGAATTAAATACAGATTTACACCAAAACTATTACAGAATACAGAATTTAACAGAGATAATTTAGGCCTTCTTTAATAAATTGCTGATGGTAGTCTGCTTGTGGGATGCTGACAGATAGCCTTGGGTGTCCCTCGTGGAGGACTGATGTTGTAGGACTTTGAGGACAAGTCCCTTCTAGTCGTAGTAGCCGAGCAGGTACCTGGAGGCCTCCAAGGCCTTCTCTTCTGTAAACTTCTGTGGAGGAGGAAGGTCCTCCTCCTCCTCCTCCTCCTCCTCTTCCTCCTCCTCGACACTTCACTTGCAGCATCCAGCAGCTCCTGGTCGGACCTGGTCTCGGCGATGGGGAGATAGTCATCCTGGGAGATCCAGGCCTCAATGGTCTCCTGATGGGTCTTGGTGCCCAATGTCTCCCCCATCTCATCCAGGAGCTGCTTGTAGCTGGACTTCTGCAAGTCCTCTGGAGTAAAGCCGTAAAAGCTTGTGTCGAAGTCGTCATCGGTTGGCTGGTCGGTTGGCTGGTCCTACTGCCATGGGTCGCCGAGTGCATTGTCCCAGCACTTCTTCACGGAAGATGGCTGGATGGCTTCCCATGCAGTGCCGACCATGTAGGCCACGTCCTTCAGGTTGATGGTCTTGAGGAAGCCGACCAAGTCCAGGTCCGACGCGACGACGTTGGACCAGCGACTTCTTGTAGAGAGCCTTCAGCTGATGTATCACACCCTGGTCCATGGGCTGGATCTTGGACGTGGTGTTCTTCGGAAGGTAGGCCACCCGGATCTTGCCGTCCTTGGACCGAAGAGTCTCTGCAAGGAGGTGTGCAGGACATTTGTCGAGGAGCAGGGCCTTCTCCTCCACTCCCTGCTTGCGAAGGTGCCTCCTAACTGAAGGCACGAACTGCTCGTCGATCCATCGCTTGAACACGTAGGCCGTCATCCACGAGTTCTTGGTGTGGTCTTACACGATCGGAAGGCTCCTCATGTTGACGTGATGGAATCAGCGTGGGGACTTAAACTTCCCCAGAAGGAGAGGGATCAGCTTATGACTTCCAGTCCAGTTGGTAGTCAGGAGAAGCGTGAACCTCTCCTTCGTGACCTTGAAGCCCTGGGTGGAAGTCTTATCGCTCTTGAAGGCCAGTGTCTGGTCTGGCATCTGTTTGTTGTTTAGCCCGGTCTCATCGGGGTTATAGTTCTGCTCCGGACCCTAGCTGCCTTCCTCCACCCACTCCTGCAGCTTCGGGAGGAAGGCTTCCACAGCTGCGATGTCTGCGGACCGGGCCTCTCCGCAGATCTTGACCTCCTTGATTCAGTGTCTCTTCTTCCAGCGATGAATGCAACCCTTGGAGCAGCTGTACTCCTCCTGACCCTCCAGGGACTTAAACCCGAGGGCCTGGGTCTGTATGCAGGGTCCGGAGACTGGCTTCCCGGCTGCCTTCTGGGCTGTGAACCAGTCGAAGACAGCCTTGTCCAACGCTGGATCCTGAGCCTTCCTGGCTCTCTTGCGGCTCAGCCCGCTCTCCTCGTCGAGGTCCTGCACGAAGGAGCGAAGGTTGGCCTCCTCCTTCACCCATCCTCTCAAGGTACTCTCTTGTACCCCAGTTTCCCTGGATATCTTAGCTTTACTCTCCTTCCCAGAAACAATCCTGTCCACCAACAAAAGTTTTTCGGAAACAGTTCTGGATGTGTGCTTCCTCTTTTCCCCCGGCATGTTGACGGATGACGTCAGAGCAATGTCGGAGGGAGATGAAGAAGAAGCTCGCTTCGATATTTGAAAAGGCTATAGAAAGCTGTAGAATGGTCGTAGAATCACAGATAATCAATGTGTGGTCTGTAGTAAGTAGTCTAAGGTTATGATTGAGATGGATTTGGCCTGAGGTTTTATACAGAAGAGGTGAGAGCAAGTTTATGACACCCCGCCAGTTCAGATTCGCTCACCGCGTGTCAAAAAGGACTCAATTGTTGGGTTAAACGGCGGATTAAGGGCTTAATCAGCGGATTATAGCAGGTGTCGGCGGTTAGCGAACATATAGCAATGATTTGACAAGCCATTGTGTGTTTTACACCAACATCCGTGCATTCACACTTGTACAACGGTTCAGATCAAAGACCCACATTCCACCCCAAAAATACTACTATTTCATGTTTAAATTTTGGGGTCCATGGTGGGCCCACGGATTAGCCGATTTCGCGGTTAAAAAAGCCGCCAATTAAGAGGGTTTTACTGTGTATATATATATATATATATATATATATATATATATATATATATATATATATATATATATATATATATATATATATATATATATATATATATATATATATATATATATATATATATACATACACACAGGGTGTCCCAAAAAAAATATACAACTTTTCATCTGCAAAGAGGATGGTCATAACACATTTTTTAAAAGAGATATGGCTGGATAGAAAGCTGAAAGGTTGAAGTTTATTGTACCAATGTCAAAATTGCCACCAAAATTTAAATTTTGGTATAGAATCGTCGTTTTCTTTTCGACCACATGTTCGACGTTGGCTCTACGTTGTCCGATCACTGCCTGCAAACGCGTTGTCATGTTCTCCATCACTTTGGGAAACATATCCTGAGGAATGTTCTGGATTTCTCGGTGGATGTTTTCCTTCAGCTGATCAAGAGTCTGAGGCCAAGTGTTTCCATAGATCCTGTCGTTGAGATACCCCCACACGAAGAAGTCTGGAGGAGTAAGGTCAGGGGAATACGGTGGCACTCAACGTCTTCGTAGAGGGAGATAAAGCGGCCCTCAATATGTCGGTTGAGAAAACGCCTTGTTTCCCTGGCTGTATGGGGCGGTGCCCTATCCTGCTGGAACCACTGGGTTCTCATCTGGATCAGGTTGTTTCTCCTACGGGCCCGAGTACGTCGCTCAGGCAGATAGAATTCCTGAATCATTTCGCGATAGTTCCTCTGGTTTACCGTGCAAGTGCTTCCCTGGTCATCTTCAAAGAAGTATGGACCAATTATCCCATTCCAACCAACTGACACCCACGTGGTGACTTTGAGAACAGATCGAGGCACCAGTTCAGTTGATGCATTACCAGGATTTTCAGTTCCACAGTACCAAAAGTTTTGCTTGTTTACCTCCCCGGACAAGTGAGCATGGCATTCATCCGTCATGTGAAGTTTTTTGAGGAAGTCTGCATCTTCCTCCAACTTTCATGAGAACCAATTTGCAAAGTCTAGTCGTTTGCGTTTCTGTTAATCAGTACGCACCGTTTCTGTTTGAAATTTGTATGGAAAGGCATGAATGTCTTGGCGAAGGATCCTCTGAACGGTGCTCTTATGAATGTTTGTCTCAGCAGAAAGTCGTCTAATCAATTTTTTTTGGACTCTGAACGACCGCCTGTCTCACCATTTCCACATTTTCTTCACTATGACCTGTCCTCTTCCGACTACTATGACCCTTCTGTCGGTCACAGATGGTTCCCACATTGGTAAACTTTGCGATGGTGCACTTTATTGTCCGAAAGTTTGGTGCATGGTGCAAGTGGATACCAAAATGTCTCGAGTAAAGACGTTGCACCTGTATGACACTTTTCGTCTGGTGCCAAAGGTCAACAATTTTCATCCGTTGTTGTACGGTCAGTCTTGGCATTTTTCTGGTGCTTGCTTGGTATCAAAATAAATTTCAGGGTCTCTGCAACAAGAAATGAAGCATTCGTGACAAAATGACTGCTTTTTTAGGATCAAATGAAGCATTTTAAAAGTTGTATTTTTTTGGGACACCCTATACAGTATATGTATATGTCTGTAAATACATATACTATATATATATATATATATATATATATATATATATATATATATATATATATATATATATATATATATATATATATATATATATATATACACACACGCTTGATGTCGTAGGGGAGACCAGTAACAAACAGTGTGCGTACCTTTCTTGGCTCCGCGATGTGGGATCCAAGGCACCCAGGATCATTGGGTATCTCCCACGATGAGGCTGAGTCTTTGGGTCTCTCACTCTCAAGAAACTCTCCGACTTGGCAACACCCTCTCAAGACGACTCACTCTTTGTCAAAATTTTTTAGCCCGATCCGTCAAAAACTGTATGACTAGTATGCAATTATGTTGCAACCACCCATGTCAACTCAGGTTAGATCTGTGACCTGCTACAGGTACCATGTAAACCTGTACAAACCTGTTCCATGGTCGGGTTGTCGGTGACTTAAACCGTCTCCCCCACCAGGTTTTCTGGTGAGGAGGGTGTTTGGATATGGACACCCAGCAGGATTAAAAACAAAACCTTTCAAAGGGCGGAGGAGCTCCTTGTGAGCCAACGGCCATCCATATCTAGTGCCCAACTGTGTCTGCGGACGTCCTCCTGCAGTTGGGTTACTTTTTATTAAAAAAAGCAGGTTGGTGGCAGGATTTGCACTCCGGCCACCGTAAAACCCTTCATTCCGCAAAACACAAAAACGCAAAAAAATCTGAAAACCCACTCCGTGGGAGTACCTCCTGTGCAGCTTCCCTTCGCAGGGCAGCTCACCGGATGACGGGATTGAGGCAAAGCCTTCGGGACCCCCAATGTTTGATGAAAGGAGGGAAACTATGGGGTAACATCCCTGGGTCAGATTGCGGGTGAGTGTGTCGGAGTGGTGCTGAGGTGTTGTCCACCAGATGGCGGTCTCCTTGGGTTAACCTGAGGCGTTCCCTTCGGGTGGGTGCCTGGAATGTCCTATCCCTAATAGAGGATTCACCAATAAAATTCACCTGTCTCTGTTATCATCTGAGCTCAAGCGTTTGGACATCGGTATTGCAGCACTCTCTGAGGTTCGGAGACCGGATTGCGGTGAGATAATGGTGGGTGGTTACACCTACTATTGATCTGGTCGCTCTGATGGTTACCATACTCAAGGAGTTGCTGTAGCTCTCTCCAATAAGCTGACCCCAATGATAATTGAGGTAACACCGGTCAACGAGCATATTATGAGACTAAGGATTCGTCACTGCTTAGGTGTCATTTCCCTGGTCTCTGTTTATGCTCCGACTGAGGCGAGTGATCTCACCGTGAAGGATGCATTCTACACCACGCTCGAGTCTGTGGTTGATCAGTGCCCCAGATGAGATACACTTCTAGTCTTGGGGGATTTCAATGCATCGACTGGAACTGATAGGGATGGTTATGAGACATGTGTTGGTCCCCATGGGTCAGGAACTATGAACCAGAATAGCAGTAAGTTCCTTGACTTTGCAAGAAGTCATAGACTTAGGTGGCTGGTTCATGGTTTCAGCACCCACAAGCTCATCGCTGGACCTAGTATTCTAACGCTGGCGGTGTGGCAAAGGAGATTGACCATGTCCTCATTGACGGTCGCTGGAGGATGAACCAGAACTGCAGGGTCTACCGGAGTGCACAGTTCCTCAATACTGACCACCGGCTTGTTGTAGCAACTCTAAAGCTGCACCTTAAATCCTGGAGAATCATACCATCCCAGCCCAGGCTGGATGTTGGCAAGCTCAAGGATGAGAGAGAAGCTGAGGACTTTGCGAACAGACTGAGTGGACATTTGGGGTGTCTGGATGCTTTGGGGGGGGGGGGGAGGGTCCTGAAGAGTTGTGGAGTGCCTTGAAGACCACAGTCCTTGATGTTGCCGGTGGATGTCTTGGAACTCACCGCAGGGCAAAGAAGAATTTTGTCTCTCAAGGGACACTGGATACCATTGACCATCGCAGGGCCAGGCTGAATGGCAGAGCTGAGCTGTTCAGGGAGCTGAGGCGTAAAACTGTACGTGCACTAAGTGTGGACAAGGAGGCCTATGTGCGAGGAATCTGTGAGGGGGTAGAGTATCACCTGTGGACAGGTGATTCTCGTCCCACTTACAGCGGAATTCACGCATTGCGTTCATCCAAGCCCATCCCTCGGAGTACTGCAGTTAGAGCAGAGAGTGGTAGACTCTTGACAGAGGAGTCTGAAGCCCGCTGAGCCGGTTACTTTGAGTGGTTGTACCAGGCTGATCCCTCAGCTGTCGAGTTGGACGTCAAGGGTGTTACAATCCCTGTTGCTGACCCTCCAATCAACTGTGGTCCACCTTCGCTTGTGGAAAAACGGGCTGCGGTGAACCGGTTGAAACGGGGTAAAGCTCCAGGGATCTGTGGCATCCATGCTGAACTTCTCAAGGCTGGTGGAAATGCTGCACTCGTGTCGTTGCATGCAGTTTTGTGCTCTGCCTGGAACACAGGCATCATCCCAACTGATGGAAAGAGGGGCCTTATTGCCCCTCTCTGGAAAGGGAAGGGTGATCGCCAAGACTGCAAAAACTACCGAGAGGTGACGCTGCTCTCAGTACCGGACAAGGTCTTTGCTCGGATAATTCTTGATAGGGTTCACCACCATCTGCTTGAGCACCAGCCTCCAGAGCAGTCAGGCTTTACACCGAAGAGGTCAACGATTGACCGTATCCTTGCTCTTCGTGTCCTCACCGAATGCAGGCGAGCTCCCATACCTGACCTGACCTGCTCATGTCGCCTACCGGCATATATATATATATATATATATATATATATATATATATATATATATATATATATATATATATATATATATATATATATATATATATATATATATATATATATATATATATATATATATATATATATATATTGTTAAGGTTCTCGGAACCGTATGCATACAACAAACAGGTGTCCCAAGTCAGTTATTCCATGAAGTATATGTACAGATAGAACCCCTCCTTGTGTGCTGTGGGAAAGTGTGTGTGTGTGTGTGTGTGTGTGTGTGTGTGTGTGTGTGTGTGTGTGTGTGTGTGTGTGTGTGTGTGTGTGTGTGTGTGTGTGTGTGTGTGTGTGTGTGTGTGTGGGTGTGTGGGTGTGTGGGTGTGTGGGTGTGTGGGTGTGTGGGTGTGTGGGTGTGTGGGTGTGTGTGTGTGTGTGTGTGTGTGTGTGTGTGTGGGTGGGGGGGTGTTGCGATGGCTTTTCATTAGGTTTATGAATCATTTCTTCCCTTTTATTTTGAACCACAGTACCTTTTTCTCACTCTCCGAGGCAAAATCTTTGTGCATTACCTTTTTGGCGAATACGGGCACGCGTGGAGTTGGGCGGGCTTCCCGGCATAGCCAAAACCCTGCCCAGAAAGGGCGGGCCCCATGGAAGCCCTGGCCAACCAGGGCGGACAGTGACGTCTGCTTCGTTAAGGCCCCGCCCCGACCTTGGGGATCTATAAATTACGACACCATTCTCAGTCTGGGGTTCTTCTTTTTGGGGGTCATTCGTTCAATGAGGGCGAGCTGGAAAGTGAGTCGTCTTGAGAGGGTGTTGCCAAGTCAGAGAGTTTCTTGAGAGTGAGAGACCCAAAGACTCAGCCTCATCGTGGGAGATACCCAATGATCCTGGGTGCCTTGGATCCCACATCGCGGAGCCAAGAAAGGTACGCACACTGTTTGTTACTGGTCTCCCCTACGACATCAAGCATCGGGAACTCCACCTGCTCTTTCACACTTTCAAGCCCCGTTCATACCGGGCTCCTCCTCCGCGCACACACACAAACTCCACGCGTGCGGCTGCCGGCCGAACTGCGCGACCATTGTCAGGTGCCGCACCACAGAACATCCCTTTCCCCGAAACTCAGGTACCAAAAGAACTGCAACCTCAGCTCACTCCATCCCTGGCTACAAAAGTCCTTTGCCATTCATCTGGGTGTATTTTGTCTGAGTGTGTGGCGCCTGTCTTATAAGTAGCATTGTATAAGTTATTTGATCATTGTAAATCTTGCCTGTATTATTCTCGCGACAAGTCTGCTCTGTGTCCTCTTTTGTAAGTTGCTGTAAAATTGTCGCACTACATCTCTCTTCTGTCCCCTGCATAACACACCAATAAACTTGTACCTGTAACACATGACTTTCCTCGCTTAATGTAAATAAATGATTGTAGAAATGTTCTCAGTTTGTTTTTGTCTTTTCCTTCATTGGTCCAGCATGGTTCAGATCTAAGTTGATCCGGGTCTCTATCCCCAATAATCTGTTCATTCTGGCCGGTACATTATTGGCAGTTCCGTTCGGCTGCATCCGATCCGGAGTTGGTAGAGTGATCCGGTTCGGGCAAGGCGTACCGAGGGCGTGGTTCCCCGGTAGTCGAAACCGCATGGTTAATTAGGTGAATTGATTCCAGACAAGAAGACCCGACGCTACACGGTTGAGGTATTGGCATCCACGGTCGTTTAAGCGAGTCCACGGTCATGGAATTATCCGTGAGTGACGGCCTACAATTCCGGGAGTCTGGTGGGAGGCGCCAGAACTTCCCCCACCTAGCGGTCGTTCTCGCCACCGGACCCCGGCCCGCAACAATATATGTAGATGTGTGGAGATATACATGTATATTTTTACATGTGTGTGTGTGTATATATATATATATATATATATATATATATATATATATATATATATATATATATATATATATATATATATATATATATATATATATATATATATATATATATATATATATATATATGTGTGTGCACTCTATCTGCCTCATCATTGTTTGCCTATACTACATCCCCACCTCTTGTAATGTTATGTGGGTAAATTTTCTCCCATTCAACAAAAGACAATCTGATTGTCATTTGTACATATGCAAGATCATTGTTCCTTTGCCTTCCCATACCACAAGACAAACTCTCTCATGCTCCCACCCCCACCCCCCCACCCCCCCCAAAAAACAAAAAAACCAAACAAACAAACAAGCAGTCATGGACTGGCACTTACGAAATCGTCAACTTGACCTCTGACCTTATCAAATAAAAGCCGTCTCAACAGAAGGTAGCGACGCAAACCAGAAGTTTCTACGATGATTCTGTACCAAACCATCAAAAAATCGAATGTTTTGGATGTTTGACCTCACTGTGACCTTGACCTTTGACCGATTTTGACCAAAATCTAATCAGCCCTAGCCATCACCCTCCTGAATCACGCGGTGTATTTTGACATTGGTAGCTTCTTCCGTTCTCGAGTTACTGCGGATTAACGTAACGTAAAGGTCACACTCGACGCCCCCCCCCAACTCGAAAGGACGCCGGGGCGAGCGCGATGACGTCAGCGTGCACACGCAAAACCTTTACGTGACTCAACGACGCGTCTGCTCGAGCGCGCTGCGCCACATGACGAGCCGTGACGCGGCGGGTGAAATATTTTTATACAATCTTAAAACGTCTCCAAAACATCCGATTTTTACTAGAATTTCGACAACCGAGTATTAAGCATCCTAAGTAATCGCATAAACTGAAGACAAAATTAAAATCGAAGTTAAAACGAACGCGTAACGTCGACCGAAGCAAAAATACTCCATTTCTCCACAGGAATTTAGGAATTATTTCATAACACTGGAATTTTAAAAACAGCCGTAACTCGACGAATTGACACACAAATTCCGCCGAACTTACCTCGATCTTCCAAACTCACGCTCCGTCAACAATACCTGTGGTAACTTTTCTCGAGTTATGTTTTGGATGTTTGACCTCACTGTGACCTTGACCTTTGACCGATTTTGACCAAAATCTAATCAGCACGAGCCATCACCCTCCTAAATCACGTGGTGTAATTTGACATTGGTAGCTTCTTCCGTTCTCGAGTTATCGTACCTACAAACAAACACACACACACACACACACACACAGAAGACGGAAGTGATCAATATAATTACGAAATCTTTAGCTTTCGTAAGTAAAAAACTGCAGTGTACATGAAATCAATATAAAAGCCCAAAACCCCTCCACTTTTACTGCAGACACTTTTATGTTTTCTCCTCTCTTATCATACTTGCACTGCAATGCATCTCGTCTTTGTTATAGTAATATTCTTCACCAATCTCTGCTGAACCCATTCATCAAACTGCTGAAAGGAAGTATGTTGCCTCTCGTCCTTGTTAATTGCTGCCTTGATATGACACCATAGCCATTTGTGTATATATAGGGCACAACTTCCGTTGACATAAACTGAACAGTTTGTATTACAAACAATGTCTCATGATTCATTAATTGGGATAATAAACCTTCAGGTTTTAACTCTTGTAGTAAAGAGCAAATTCCACGTCCCCCAAAGTTAAACGTCTGTTACATTTATTCAAATTCAATAAATGTTGAAAAATATGCTCTTAATATCATTATGAGTTTCTGACTGTCACAAAATATGAGCTCGCTGCAACCCAGTCATAAGACTGAGCAGTGATTGATGCCTCTTTCAAATTTGAGCACATAGTTTAGCCATACAAGTGAACTTATCAAATAAATTAAAAAGAAAGCTGGTCTTACTGCCAATGAAACGATGTTATAAAGTGGCCAAGTGTTCCATCCTTTTTTTTAGGGGGGGGGGGGTAGTTTGATTGAGCTCCTCTCCTTGGTAGTGTGCAGTTCACACCCTTTTGGGTGGGCTTTACTTCCAGGTCACATAACTTACATTTTTTTTAGCACTCCTGGTCTTTGAAAGAACTACTATTATTACTATTTTTACAGCTACAATTATTGTACACAATAAATTGCAGCCACGTTATTGTGAGCGAGGCCATGGTGGAAGTTAGGCTGAGGTGTTGTCATGAACTGGCTGGCCGAACCTGATGTCGACTGGAGCTGATGTTGGCAAGAAAGAGAAATTTGTTGAGGGGGCCAGAAATAACTCACCTACTCTTTGTGAATGATACCATCAGATATTTTATGTCCACTAATGCCAGCAGATGAAACACCCAACTTAATGTCCATCTGAGAGACGATGCACTTTGTGGTGCAACATCCTGCCTATGAAACACCGATCTGAAAGTTTATAGCCAGATCAAGAAACAAACTCAGACAAAACAGCTCAAAGGTAAATGTGTTACCATTGCACCAACCGGTCAAAAAAACTGCATTTTCAATACATTGAACATTTTACACGTTTTGTTATGCAACAACAAAGTAACACATGACAACACTGATTATTTTAAGTATACAAGTACATTCACTTCCGATGG
Source organism: Eptatretus burgeri (assembly GCF_056783735.1). Lineage (NCBI taxonomy): Eukaryota > Metazoa > Chordata > Myxini > Myxiniformes > Myxinidae > Eptatretus > Eptatretus burgeri. Next base: position 24,507,608 of record NC_140962.1, read on the forward strand.
CCCTGTTCTTCATTGCAAGGCCCGCGAGCCACTGGCGGCCCCTGGTGGCCTAAAGTGTGACCCCTGACGTGCGGCCGATAATGCACAAATGTGAAAACACCCCATCATCATCCGCCATAAATGCTATCAAATTGATACAATGGTTTCAAATGAGTGTTCCAACACGAACCATAAGAGTAACATAACTAGATCAGGATATGGTTGCAGCACACAAACAATTATACCTGCAGCCCAGTTAACCACAATGAAAAGTATGTGGAGGCAGGGCCATGTGGCAGCCATTATGGAGTCCTGCAGGTGGTGTGGAGGCTTTCATGCTGATGTCTTATCCGCAAAAGTGGCCCCCTTCTAAAAAAAAAAAATCGTAAAGATCACTGCCCTCTGGTACTGACAGGAAGGGTCATGTTATTATCCTCTCTGGGGTATAGAGCTTTCAGTAGATCTACATGAAGACTCAAGTCTGTTAGTCTGTGGAGAACACTATAAACATATAATGCCTCAAGAACGTCGGGTTTCCTCCCTTTCAGTTTAGTGTTAAACAGCAGTCAACACTGTTTAAAAAGGTTTGTGTTACATAATATTTTTTACTTAAAGTTGGGGTACCCCACGAAACCCATGATATGCTATTTATACGCGTTAACACGACTTGTCCAAGGAGGAAAAGCACTTGTGGAAAAGGGATATTATTAGTATTAATATTGTTTTGTAATAACATTAATATTATGCTGTTATCATTGGTGTTGTAATTACTTTTGTTAGAGGAAGTGGCCTTGGAAAAATGCCACGATAAGCTATGTATACACCTTAATACACATCTCGCCCAAGGTGGAAAACCCCCTTGAGGAATGGTGGGGGGACAAATTAAAACGATACAACCTCCATCATGTGACCATTAGTTCTCCTGTCAAATTTGGTTGAGATTAGATAAGTAATGACGGAATGTATCACAGTCAAAAAATATACCCATCAGAGATGGGGAATCCCCTGCCATTGAAAAATAATTGAAATCAGATAAGCGTTTTTCCATTTATTATAAAAAAAAACATTTTTTCATGATGGCCGCCCCAGTCGGCCATCTTGGATCCGGCCATGCCGAAAATCAATAGGGTTCTTCCTTTTCAGGTGGTAAATGTGTGACCCAAATTTCAAATCAATATGGCAAACAGTTTATGAGTTATCGCACTCACAGCTATAAATGTTGACACCCAGCCAGCCGGACGGACGGACGGACGACCCGGGTGACAACAATATCCCCCTTCCGCCACGCGGCGGGGGATAAAAACAGACAGACACCAAATTGCATATTTTAGTACGATTTTCCTTTATGAATTGAAAACCATGCACTGGTTCACATATATATATATATATATATATATATATATATATATATATATATATATATATATATATATATATATATATATATATATATATATATATATATATATATATATTGTTACGGCTGTGGAAATTCGCATTACACCATAAAGGGTCCTCATGTGAGATATATCGGTAAGTCCATGTGTAGTTAGCCCAAACCCGTTGCATAGAGGGAATATATGTGAGCCATTCGGGCTGCGATTCTTCAGTTAGCCGTTTTTCTTTTGCTGTCGTTATTTTGGTGCAAGAAGAACAACGAACATTGCCACAACCAACACCTCAACGATCACGCCATTCACTACACGACGCCAACAATCACGCCATTCACACCATGACGCCACCTTCCACAACTACGCTAACACCATCTTCGCCACTCGCCATTCAACGAGCACCGTACGGTCACGATCTCCACGGGACGGATGAAAGGAGCGGAGTGGCAGCAGCAACAAGGGTGTGAAGGGGCATCTCCCGCCCAAAACTCCCGCTTAAATATCTCCCGCCAAGATCTCCCGCCCAAATATCTGCCGCCCGAATCTTCCTTCCCTTGTCGTCCTAAGTGAGAAAGGGGGAGGGGTGGCGCGTCCTCTCCCGATTGGCAGATGCGCGGTGTGACGCGGCCGGGGGAGAGGAACGCCCCCCTTCGAGGCATTTTCTGGAAGCGTCTTGAAGGAAGGAGGAGCCAAGAACGGGGCGGGGCACGGGGCAGAGCGAAGGGCGGAGCCCGACCCTACAAAAGGGTGGGCGTGGAGAGTCCCTGTTCCCTTGTCCCTGAATGAGAATTGTCGAGAGTTGTTGGAGAGTCCCTGCTTATGGTTCGTTCGGAGGAGAAAGAGGTTGAGGTTCTGTTCATTCGTTCGGGTCTGGTCGTGGTCGGGTGAAGGTCGGCGAATTGCCACGGGTCGTCGAACCTGGTCCCTGGTGATTGTTCCTGGTCGGAGGGTCGTTCGGAGTCAGTGCAGGCCGAGACCCCGCTAGTGGGACGGAGTGCCTATCATTTCCCCCCCCCCCCCCCGTCCGCACCGTGATAGCGGCGAAAACCCGGCCCATTCCCCCAAAACCCCGTCTGAGCTGTCGGGTGGACGACACGTGCAGGCGCGAGGCACGAGCCCAGTGGACCACGCCGGAGGGACTCGGAGTTGCGGTCACCAAGGGATGGACGACGTGCTCAGGGAAGTCGCGACTTCCTTTTCTTTTGAGGTTTTGTGTGAATGTCTGTGGGTGGTGCCAGTCTTGAGAAGTAGAACTGTTTTAAGTGTTGCCGTGTGAATTGCCTTATTCGGTTGTAGATCTGTGTTGGTTCTTTGCTTGTGTTTTTATTTGCATAAACGTATACGTGTATTGCTTTTGTTCCTTTGTTTTACTATAATATATGTGCCTTCTGTGCTTCCGTGAATAAATGTGCTTGTCCGATTGTTCCCCATTTTGCTTCATCTTTTCCTTTTATTGAATCTCCATCTTGCATCACGTAAGGGATTGGTAGTGGGTTTAAAACGCCTGGTAAATAATCTGAACCGTCAAGGTCGACGATAACTCCGCTCGGTTATCCCTGCAGCACGGAACGAGTCGCTTAAGCGGTTCGTGTCCGGAGTCGACCTGTGGCGTGGTACAACTCCTCGGTATGCTATCCACGCGGGTACTTAGGTAAATCGACCATTCGGCAATCAGACCCTATTTTGCGCGGGTAGAATGCGGACTGAGTTGTGGTGAGGTTAAACCCCCAACCATGACTAGCTCCCGGCGTTGTTCCGAGAGGGTCACGACTGAATTGCACGTTCGGTGGGCGAAGCGGCCGCTATTGGTTACACGCGGTCGTTCGCACGCCGGCGGGGCGCGAATTCAGAACTGTATATATATATATATATATATATATATATATATATATATATATATATATATATATATATATATATATATATATATATATATATATATATATATATGCTGTGTTTTAGATCTGTCTGTCATCATCATTAGTAATCAAATATAACTGATTTTAACAATGAGGAGAGTAAGCATGTGAATAGGAAGCTGCAGGTGAATCATCTTCGCATAAGGAATAGTAAGTAGCCTTTCACTGACAAATCACCCTCTTATCTAATATATAAAGAAGAAAGTATGTTTGTGTATTCGTTTATGCATTCAGACCCTGCAGGAAGCAATGCAACCAAACTTTGCATGCATAGCCTCCTCTTTCATCCAGAGGAAGGTCAAGGGCTGTGTTTGGGTTAAAAAAGATTGGACACAAGATAAAACCAGATAATTAGTCTTCAGGCCTTAATCGGGGCTTGTGCTTATTCACTGCATCCCTTTTTTTTTTCCTGGAAGGGATCGAGTAATATGTTTTGTGAAGATCATATGTTAAGGTTGTCGTGATTTGCTGGCAACAACACAAATTTAATTACCATCGTGTTTACAAGTGCACCTGTTATTAAAAAGATTGCTTCACACAGGTATATTATAACACCTCCTTGTTCAGGCCTTGAGTGAGTATGTTGCATATATATATATATATATATATATATATATATATATATATATATATATATATATATATATATATATTAGCTGGGATTTTCCTGAGAGTGGTCAAGTAATATGTTTTGTGAAGATTGTATATTGAGGTTGTCATGATTATTTTCAACAACACAAATTTCCGTGGGCAATGCCGGGTACTTCAGTTAATATATTAGGCTTGTAGTGGAGCTTGTACATAAATCACACTTGGACAAAAACATGAATAAACATTGATGTGCTTTTACTTTAATTCCAAAAACATTGGTAGACAATGGACAATGCTTATGGTGTGTGGGATTTGAAGCTGAGTTCCCCATATTATCAGCAAAGGGTTCAGAAGGGAACACAAACAGTCCAACCCCTTTCATTATTTACTCACGATTTCCGATCTTGCATCTTCTTCTTCTTCTTCTTCTTCTTCTTCTTTTGGCTGCTCCCGTGAGGGGTCGCCACAGCAGATGATCAATCTCCATTTGCTCTGTCCTCCATATCTTCCATTGTCACACCAACCACCTGCATGTCCGCCGTCACCACATCCATAAACCTCCTCTTTGGCCTTCCACTTCTCCTCCTGCCTGGCGGCTGCATCCTCAGCATCCTTCTCCAGATATACCCCACATCCCTCCTGTGCACATGTCCAAACCATCTCAATCTCGCCTCTCTCGCTTTGTCTCCAAACTGCCCGACCTGTGCTGTCCGTCTAATATACTCATTTCTTATCCTGTCCATCCTCCTCACTCCCAAAGAGAATTGCAGCATCTTTAACTCTGCCACCACCAGCTCCACCTCCTGTCTTTTTGTCAGCACCACCACCTCCAAACCATACAACATAGCTGGTCTCACTACCATCTTGTATACTTTCCCTTTCACTCTTGCAGATACCCTTAGATCACAAATCACTCCTGAAACTCTTCTCCACCACTCCATCCTGCCTGCACTCTCTTCTTCACTTCTCGACCACACTCTCCGTTACTTTGGATAGTTGATCCCAAGTATTTAAACCCATCCACCTTCACAACCTCAACTCCTTGCAACCGCACGATTCCACCACCCTCCTTCTCATTTACGCACATGTACTCCATCTTACTCCTAACTGACTTTCATTCCCCTTCTCTCCAGTGCGTACCTCCACCTCTCCCGGCTCGCCTCAGCCTGCTCTCGACTCACTATAGATCATGATGTCATCCTCGAACATCATAGTCCATGGAGACTCCTGTCTGATCTCGTCCGTCAACCTGTCCATCACCATTGCAAACAGGAAAGGGTTCAGAGCCGATCCTTGATGCAATCCTACCTCTACCTTAAACCGATCTGTCATTCTCACCGCTATCACACTGTCCTCATACATATCCTGCACCACCCTCACATGCTTCTCTACCACTCCCAACTTCCTCATACAATACCACAACTCCTCTCTGGGCACCCTGTCATAAGCTTTCTCTCAATCCACAAACACACAATGTTACTCCTTCTGGCCTTCCCTATACTTTTCCATCAACACTCTCAAAGCAAACATCGCATCTGTAGTACTCCGTCCTGACATAAAACCATATTGCTGCTCACAAATCATTACCTTTCCTCTCAACCTAACTTCCACTACTCTTTCCCATAACTTCATGGTGTGACTTATCAACTTTATACCTCTGTAGTTACCACAGCTCTGCACATCACCCTTATTCTAAAAAATCGGTACCAGTACACTTGATCTCCACTCCTCAGGCATCCTCTCACTTTCCAAGATTTTGTTAAACAATCTGGTTAAAAACTCCACTGCCATCTCTCCAAAACATTTCCATGCCTCTACTGGTATCATCTGGGCCAACCGCCTTTCCACTTTTCATCCTCGTCATAGCAGTCCTCACTTCATCCTCACTAATCCATTGCACTTCCTGAATCACCATCTTCACCTCTTCCAACCTTCTCTCTCTCATTTTCTTCATTCATCAGCTCCTCAAAGTACTCCATCCACCTTCTCAACAAACTCTCCTCGCTTGTCAGCACATTTCCATCTGCATCCTTTATCACCCTAACCTGCAGCATATCCTTCCCAGCTCGGTCTCCCTGTCTGGCCAATCGGTAAAAATCCTTTCCCCCCTTCCTTTGTATCCAACTTCTCATACAGCTCGCCATATGCCTTTTCCTTAGCCTCCGCCATCTCTCTCTTTGCCTTGCGCCGCAACTCCTTGTACTGTCTACTTTCTTCATCTCTCTGACTATCCCAATTATTTTTCGCCAACCTCTTCCTCCTTATACTTTCCTATACTTCCTCGTTCCACCACCAAGTTTCCTTGTCTTCCTTCCTCTGTCCAGATGTCACACCAAGTACTTTCCTAGCTATCTCCCTCACCACTTCTGAGTAGTTGCCCAGACATCCCACACCTCTTTACCACCATCCAACACCTGTCTCACCTCCTCCCTAAATTTCACACAACAGTCTTCCTCCTTCAGCTTCCACCATCTGGTCCTTGGTTCAGCCCTCACTCTGTTCCTTAACCTCACCACCAAAATCATCCTACAAACCACCATCCGATGCTGTCTAGCTGCACTCTCCCCTGCCACCACCTTAGAGTCTCCAATCTCTTTCAGGTTGCATCTCCTGCTTAAGACGAAGTCCACCTGTGTGCCTCTTCCTCCACTCTTATACGTCACCGTGTGGTCCTCCTTAAAATATGTATTCACCACCGCCATTTCCATTCTTTTTGCAAAATGCACCACCATCTGCCCTTCCACATTCCTCTCGTTGACACCATGCCGACCCATCACCTCATCATCTCTATTCCCTTCCCCATTGAAATCCGCTCCAATCACCACTCTTTCTTCCTTGGATACACTCTCCACCACTTCATCTAACTCTCTCCAGAAATCTTCTTTCTCCTTCATCTCACACCCCACTTGCGGGGCGTATGCACTGATGACATTCATCACCCCTTCAATTTCCAACTTCACACTCGTCACTCGGTCAGACACTCCTTACCTCCAATACCCTCTTAACATAATCCTCCTTCAGGATTACCCCTACACCATTTCTCCTCCCATCCACACCATCGTAGAACAGTTTGAAACCACCTCCAATACACATTGAAATCCGCTCCAATCACCACACCCTGTATATGTCAGGATTAGACAAGATATCTTGCATCCTTTTACAGTATTCCTGTTTCTATATCGGTTTGGGATGTCTTGCATTATCAAACTGATCTTTACAAAGAACCAAGATAAAATCTCAAATGAAAATAATCTTCAGATAAATACCAATTTGCGAACCATTCAATCTGGAATGAAGATGCCTTCATAATAATGCATTAGACCATTTCAGCAACAGAAGAAAAAAAATCTGTGTTGAAATCATCTTTCCTGTGCAGAGTGCTGTTAAAGAGATGCTGAGGAAAAAGCAAGTTACCATGGAGATCGCTATGGCGATGATGGCTCAAAAAGAGGGGGAAAAATGCAGAAGAGAAATCAAAGAAACTTTTTTTTAATTTCCTTCCAACCATTACTCTGATTTGTAAAATAGAGATAATGAGCTTAATCTCGTGTACTCTCAATTAAAATCCAAATGAATTTTGTTGTCGGTTACATGCAGCAGTTAACATACAAGTATATTTGTTTACGTCAAATATAAAACAAGCTGTCATACATCAATGCTCACTAAATGACATAGCTTGGTTGTGCTGTGGTCCATTACAACAAATGTACACATTACTTCTGCAACCTTTAACCATGTGACAAATGGAGATGCGGGGAAAACAGCTTGTGCTAGCCTGGGGACAGATTTTAAGTGATGCCTACACAATGTACATGATAAAAGCAGTGTTCAGTGAAGAGGAAAGCTCCTATATTTTAGAAAATCATATTTTGATTGAGAAAAATGGACACAATAGAGAGTACTACACGATCAGTGAGCTAAAGCAGTAGATTGTCCATCAGTGTACAACAGGAAAAAAAGTGCTTCAGAACCCTCTCCTCTCTCCCCCCCCCACCCCTGAAGGCAGGTTCAATGCTGCTAAGGCAGTCTCATGGCAAGAATTGCATGTTTGCACAAGAATTGCAAGTGGTTTGCACAATAATTGTCCACGCACACGGACACCACAACCCCCATCATCCACACTACAATCCTCTTGCACACTATTTTTTGACAAACCCATTCCATTTCTTATGATCTCTCTCAATCTATGCTATGAGAGCCATTTGTGTCTGTCTGTGTGTCATCATTTTTCTCAGAGATGGCTGAACGGATCTTCAAACTTTCAGAGATTCATCAGTGAGTACTGGGGAGTGTTTTTGGCAAAAAAAAACTTTAAAAATACTGTATTGAAAAGAAAAGGTTTGATCTTTTGAATTTTTAAAATAACTATATCGTGCCGAAGCCTTTGTACCTATGTGAAAGGTAATATTAAATGATCCCCAACCCCATTCCTTAGTGGGTAAAGGGAAAAGTTTTAGGCCACCACCAAAAAAAAAAACAGAAAAAAAGAAGAAAAATTATTTCTTCAAAATGCCAACAGGATTAGAAAAGCACCAGGCAATGCCAGGTACCCATGCTAGTTTTTTCAGGGTGTCCCAAAAGTTCGGATCCATCGGCATTTTTCCTCATATAAAATTTGAAAATTTTATTTTTCTTTCAGATCCAAGATGGCTTCGAAACTAACAATATAAGATCGAATTGAACTCATTCTCATGTACGCAAGACAAGATTCTTCACATAGAGGAGTTGCTGCCGAATTCAATCGAAAGCATCCTGATAAGCATCCAATAACACATTCCACTGTTAAAGTGTTTCAACGTTTTAGGTTGAGAAATGTTCAACGTTCTTGTATTCAGCGTATAAACAAGTGTCGCGAAGTCCAAGGCCGTCAATTTGAGCATTTACTGTAATAAAACTTTAAATAAATTTTTGCATATGGATCCTGACTTTTGGCACACTGTATATGTCAGGATTAAAAAAAATTGTCACTATTATAAATCTGCATTTCATCTACAATGCAGCAAAGGAGGGTGACTTGCATGAAAAACAAGAAAAAGAGCAGAGATTGTAAAAAAAAAAAAAAAAAAAAAATCCCCCTCGTTCCACATGAGGAGTACTTGCTACGTGCCATGGTTCAATTTTATCCTTGATGTGGTTTCAGAGATACAGAGGTCCAAAGTTTTTCTGTTTTACCAATATGGCTGCCACGTCACGTGACCCATGACGTCATAATTATCATTAAAACATTCTACATGAGCAGTAATTATCATTAAAACATTCTCCATGAGTAGTCGCACCTATGGTGAAAATTCTCAATCCGACAAGCGGTTGCAGAGAAAAACACGAAAGTTATGTGCGGACAAACAGACAGATGACAAACAGACAAACAAACGGACCCAAATTCAGTACCCTCTCCTCTGGCAAGGGTAACAATATTTTGTGCAAAATTGTAGGCCGGATGAAGCTGAAACTTCCATCTTATAGTAAGCAAAAAAAGGGTGCTTCGTTGTTTTTTTTACTATCACATAGGTATGGAAGCAATAATAACAAGGGAGATGTGGAGCACCCCTCCCTTTATATGGAACGATTTCTCTGTATGCAACTTTAACACAGGGACTGAAAATTCGTTTCTCAGCTTCCATTGGACGAAATTGGCTGCAACTTTCAGAACTAAATCCTTTGTACGTCAAGGTAATATGTTCCAAATTTCATTAATGCCAATTTCTGCATTCTTGAGTTTTTAATGAAAAACCTCAAAAATCACGTTGGCGTCTCTTTGTCCGTCTGTCCATCTGCCCAAAATGTGTTGGCGCTCATATCTCAAAGGCAAAACATTGAAACGAGCTGAAACTTTCAATATACATCGAACAATACGTCTAATTAATGGCTTTCAAAACAAATTCCACCAAAGTGCCATAGTTTTGCTTCTTTGCTCATATTCTACTGTCGATGCATCATCCATAAATAACTCAGATATATAATGCAATTCTGCTTGGTTTCCACCGGAGGGCAGCACTATCGATCATTTATGGATGATCTGATTCGTGCTTCTGATTAGATCAATTTATTTGTGCATCAAATAAGTCGTCTACAATTGTACGTACACATTACCCTGCACTCGCAAAGCGAAAAGTAGGGTTAGGCGATCGGTAGCGTGCGTACGTATGTCGTACATGTCTACATTTTGGTAAGATCAAAAACCATTCAGCAGAGGAAATTGAAACTTTACCAGATGTTCAATGACCATGTGATATAGCGGTCACTCTTTTAAGGTCAACATCGGCGAATTTTCTAAAATACTCAATTTTCATCGGATTGACTTGAAATTTGAACAAGATTTTCATATCACCACACCAAATTCAACCACCCATTATTTTTGAGGTCAACTTCAACTAAAATGTCAATATAGGCCAAATTTCTGAAGTCCTCAATTTTCATCTGATTGACTTGAAATTTGAACAGGATTTGCACATTTGGTCATCGAGTTTAACTTTCAATTATTTTTGAGGTCAACAATGACCAAAATTTCTAAAATTGTCAATTGTCATCTGATTGACTTGAAATTTGAACAGGATTTTAATATCAGCTCACTGACTTCAACCACCAATTATTTTTGAGGCCAACATAAACCAAAAGGTCAATATAGGCCAAATTTCTGAAGTCTTCAATTTTCATCTGATTGACTTGAAATTTGAAGAGGATTTGCACATCAGGTCATTGAATTCAATTACCAATTATTTTTGAGGTCAACATAGGCCAAAAGGTCAACATATACCGAATTCTTAAAATTGTCAATTTTCATCCAATGAGCTTGAAGTTACAAAAAAATTGGGAAAAATTCCAGGGGCATAGAAAAGGCCCTTTAATATGGTATGTGCTATGTGGCAAACTATAGAAAAGAAGGGACATTGCATAGCTTGTGGAAAATACCAAACTATCGAAAATAAAAGTTCATATGAAGAGGCGTCCCACATATATAGGTTAAAACCCGTCAGTGTGTAAAGTTATTTGTGTACCTTGAAAACGAAAACACATGAGATAATGTGCAAGTGTGTGATTCCTTTGTTTAAAAAATGGTTCCCCTTCACATTAACTTTTCTCGAGCATAACTTGGTTCCTCCGAAGAACACAAAGGTAGTACAGCGTGTGCATGAGATTTTTTTTGAATGTCTATTCTTTTCTATTGTTTGGTATTTTCTACAAGCTTTGCAATGTCCCTTCTTTTCTATAGTTTTCCACATGGCACATACCATATAAAGGGGCCTTTTCTATGTCCCTGGAATTTTCTCCAATAATTACTGGAGTTAATTGCATGAAGGTATATAAGGATTGAATCAGTGGTAATGGTTTTGTTTGTTATAACCAGAATAAGTTGTTTCTCCCAAATGATTATCCTAATCAGTCAAAGTTACATTGTGCACTAGGAGGCCTGCATATTGCTAAGTGGTTCATGTGGTTTCACTGAATATTGCTAAGCCTCAAGCAAATATTGTGAAGTTTGGGATGAATTAAAGTCTGCAATAATGTTTTCTTCGTGTTTTAGAGCCACAACAGGTTGTGTCAATAACTAGTTCATTTTGCATACTTCTTCTTTGTTTGCATGCAGCACAAGGCTGTGGGGTAGCATCATTGGCTGAAGGTGCAGCTGTGCTGCTGATATAATGCCCTCTTTTGGTTGGGGCAGGAATTTGTAATTTTTTTCATGGGGCCAGAGATCACACTGGAAGTACAGTTAACATAAAATAATAATAAATAAATAGTATGCATGGTAATCTAGATTTATAAGGAAATCCTAAACAACACCCATAAATGTGTTATTGTTGACTGTGATCATGTACCGATTGCATGAACTGGACTGCATGTTATGATGTGACTCAGTGCTGTTGCAGTAGTTGCCATCTTAGAGAAAACGCAACGAGACCAGCTCTCTTTCTCCAGCTCTCTCTCTCTCCAGCTCTCTCTCTCTCTCTCTCTCTCTCTCTCTCTCTCTCTCTCTCTCTCTCTCTCTCTCTCTCTCTCTCTCTCTCTCCAGCTCTCTCTCTCTCTCTCTCCAGCTCTCTCTCTCTCCAGCTCTCTCTCTCCAGCTCTCTCTCTCCAGCTCTCTCTCTCTCACACAGAATACAGGCAAACATTGCCACATATCCTATTTACACTTCTTTTTTTCCTTCTCCGGCATTGAGCCACCAGATTATTAATTCCTTTCGATTTCAGTTCACACACCAATTTTTCACAAACTACCTCATTACATCTACTCGACTGTAACTGCGTAACTGCCGCTGCACAGATTCATTCCACCACAGAGCAACCAACCGTCTAGCATGTTCGATGAAATCAACAGGCCATTGATTAAGGTATGCCAACCGCTGTGGGAAGCAAGGAGAAGCTGACATTTTGGGCGTTGACCCTTCGATAGAGCAATAGAGATCAAGGTGATGGTTGGATTCCTCTAACGAAAGGTTAATGCTCTCAAGGCTAGGTTCTCCTTGCTTCCCATGGCGGTTAGCATACCTCAATTAACATCCTGATTTCATCCATTGTTCTTCCTGTCCACTGACGCAGATTGACACAAACATTCACCAGCAAGACTAGTTCTTCATTCTACATGCTTCCAGATGGCATTATAACATCAGCGAGTTTGTCTTTGGATTACCTGCTGGGCCCTGGTGTTGAGTGGATATATTGAGCTGCCTTTCAGGGTGGTGTGAATACAGTCACAATGATGGCTTGCCCATTCCCCCTTGCCTTGAAGAGGCAGTGAAAATGAACAGACAGATTCCAACATTGCATATATTGTGGGAAACCACGATATGTATTGTAATATGATGATTGCCTTCAATACATACTATTATCATATGTCATTAATGTCAACAACTATGATTGTAAATACGAATCATTTGAGAAGCACTCTAACAAGGAATAAATGAAGGTAAAGTGTCCACAATTTTCACCGAACAAAAAATACAGAAACAAGTATAAAAATATATTTTTTTTCAATGCAAAAGGATGGAGGGATATGGCAATGCCAAAAGGTAGGCAAAATTGATGGTGCAATAGCATGAAAATATGCCAGATCCACCTTTACATCCTTTTTCACTGAATTAATTTGAAACAGAAAAGGAAATCGAGTTATCCAAAATATATAATCAAAGATAACATGTAGCACCTGTCTGGGTTTTTGCAGAACCCTGTCTGTTGAATAACCAACAACATTCCCATGCACTACATGAAGGTCTCAAGAGAGGTGTACTTTCAGGATATCAAAATCCAGATAGACTCTAAACTATAGAGAAAAGTACTTCGTTTTGGCAAGATGATAATAATATATCCTTCAGTGCCTGGCGATGCCGCCGTGTAGCACATGGAGACGGAATTGGGAGGGAGAGGTGTATTTCTGAGATGAATATGTGCAAATGATACCTTTTAGCTCTGACACGAGCCTAGACGTAGGATACCAAAAAAAAATGCTTAGTTTGTGTTCAAATGTAGCGACGTGTATAACGTTTAGTGAATACCTTCTGGTCGCGATGGTGCAAACAATATCCCCCGAACCTGCAGCCCTGTACGTGGTGGAAAGTCAAGAAACACAACCTTTGTGTCAGTGACATCATTATGCTGAAGGCGGATGCGTACAGGAACGGCTGGCCCTAGGTCAGGGTCAGGTATGGGAGCATGCGTCAGAACAGCGCGTCGCTGTGTCCACTTTCCGCCGGTACTCCAGGGGCCTCCGTCTGGCCATCCCCCAGGCAGATGCCAGGCCTATCCCCATCTCCTTGAGATGATGGCCCTAGAGACGCGTGATTGAGACATTGCCCAGCGCAGACAGTCGGGTTCAAAAAGTGCGAATCCACACCATGAAGGACGACAAACCCCATATCTCCCTGCATCCCGTAACTGAGGTCGTGCTGCTTATACCAGCGGGGCAAGAGTGAATTCTGTCATCGTTTCTATTAACTGTGAAATTTCATTTTCTCATGTTATTTTCCACGATGTCCCTATCTATTCGCCATAGTTTGGTCCATTAATTTCATGACTGTAGCATATGACGTACTGTGTAGGCAGTTTATTAGCCCCTGTTGGACTTGGTCCGAAATGGGGGCTTATGTATTTTGTCTTGATTTTTGTGTCCGTGCGTGAGTGCATCCGCAACGATATCTCAGACATGTATGGACTGATTTTGTTCAAACTTGGCACAAGCACACTTCATTGATGGCATAGACAAGCACCTCACTTTATTTTGCGATCTGATGAAAGATGGCGAACTGTTAGACTGGCGGCCATTTTAGTTGTAAATAAATATGGGCTAGCCATTTAACTCCGTACAGCAAAATTACTGAAACAACCGGAGCTATGACATTTTATGTCTTTTTTCATTGATAATGTTACTTTGTAATTTAGTCACTCTTGAGTGAATTGTCAAAAGGTTCAACGGTTTGCAAAATACGATCCCAGCCATGTGATCTCGGTGATTGAAGGACATTGTGCACTGAATGGTAAAATCAGTTTGCTACCATTACGTGCCAAACCCTGTTGCGCTTGTGTGATAACGTGTGCAACAGGATGTAGAAGCTTCACGATTCAAAAGTACATCGTCAGCCTTATGCTGTTGGTGAAGCAGTGCACCTCAAGAGAAGTGTTTCATCCCATAGGAAGCAAAAAATTTGTGGAATCGATGGCTTGGTCGTTACTACGTCGTAGCAGCTCTTGGCCCCGTGACGTGCAAGATTATTTCTCCTTTGTCCAATCATACTACAACTGCAAACTTCTGGAACTTAAAACATGCCTACCCATTATCAGAAGGCCAGCTGGACCCAGAACCTGAAAAATTGGTTACCTCTGGGCGGAACCCTTTGATCTCTCGGTTAGACCCCCACCGGTTACCCATGACACTTCAGACAAAGACATGATGGGTCGGCAAGGTCAGTTCCAAAGTGCCGCAGCCATGTTCCTCAACCTTTCCATTCTTGACAGTTCCCCACTGGGAATGACTTCCGACAATCAACGTCACTGCAGTCTCTGATGCGTCACCAACTGCCCCTACAACAATTCCCTTATGGGGTTCTTCATGGAAACCAAAAACCTGTACACAGATACGACCCATCTGACACAAGATGTGTTGGAACCTTGCCTGTTGCAGCTGTAGCTTGTTAACCTCTTGATTGGTATATTGCTACTTAGCATAATGGCATCCTACATTATATGCTATTCTTTCTTCCGTGAAAAGGGAAGGAATTCCATGAGTTACTTTAGAAATTGTGTGTACATCACTGATTGTTGTACATGTTGTCTACACGATTGCTGTATGCACATGCTAGTTGCATTGTATGTAAATTGCCAGATTTTTAAACGTGCACCTAAATTTATTTCATGTTTTAACATTTTCCAATTGGGAAATAATTTCATCTTAATTTGTTTCTTGTAAAATTTAATTTTTGACATGTGAAAGCAAATGTTGAGTCATTTTCAACTAAAGAGAGAGGAATGTCACAACTATGTTTTATCGCGTTGGTATTTGTACGATGACGTAATATTGTTACGAATCTGGAACCCATCGCACACAACAGCCAGAGCCCTTATATATCAGTTATATCGGTATGCGTTTATAGTTAGGGTCCCGTCCCTTGCTCAATGGGTAATTAAGTGTACGTGCGCTGCGAAGTTGTTTTATAGTCAGGTCTATAAATCCTTAGATCTGATAAACCAACCACCCTGCCATTCCCATTCACAACTCCTCCACTGAACTAGCGCTTTTCCAGGCTCCCCTTGCTGTTCAGTTGGAGTTTTCACAGTGCGTCAACACACCTGATCCCTGTCCAACCAAGCGCGGACAGAGCGTCCGACACCGAGGCTCCGCCCCACTCAGGGAGCGGATAAAAAGACCAGGCTTCCTTTGGAGTGTCGTGTTTGTGTTGGCGTCAGAGCCTGGTTGCGTGTCAGAGCCTGAGGAGAATCATTTGCTTCGCCTGCCTCGCTGCCTCCTCGCTTGTTTTGCCGTCTGGATCGTGCTGGCATCTTCCGCTCCACTCCTGATGCCTTCGTCCTTGATGCCACGTGAAAGCTGCGGGTTTGAGTCCCGCCACTGAGCCAGATCGTCGAAGACTGTACGAGGCGGACAGGTCCAAGCACAGGCTCTGGTCTCCAGGTCACCTTTTCTTTTGGCTGTGTGTCTGTGTGTCTCTCTTCTTAATGGTGTGTCTCTTATGGTGTGTCTCTCTTCTCTCTGTGTCTGTGGGCCCCGTCTCTTAAGTAGAATTGTTAAGTGCTTTTGCTCACTGTATATTGCCTGCCTGATATTCGGATAACTCTGCCCTTACGTGCTTCCTGCCCTGATTATTATTGTAATAAATTTCCCTATTGTTGAATGTCCGAGCTCGTTCCCTGTCATTTCTCTTATTGGCTTAGCACGGTACATGTTGAGGAATAGCGAGACAGTAAATTGTTCATTTGGATTGAAGGGCCTTGGTAACCATGCGCTCGGGTTACACACAGTTCGGGCACGGTAATGGCTCGTCCCGCTCGAGGTCTGTCGAGGGTGTGAATTCCCCGGTAGCTTTGCCGCATGGGTAATTAGGTATATTGAAGTTTGGCAATTAACCCTACCCCACGCGGTCGAATTATTGGCGATGCATGGTCCTGTAAGGGACCCGTGCCTTTCAGACTTATCCGAGGGTTACGACCTAAATTCCGGTGTATTCGGCGGAGCCGACTCTACTGCTCCCTCTAGTGGTCGTACTCGCCACCGATACCCGGCACCACAAGAATATGTCGGTGGAACTACTTGAGAGATGAGTGCGCCTGCATGCATAATGGTGGTGCAAGTACAGAAAGCTTGAATGAATGTCAGGTCAGGCCAGGTATGGGAGCATGTGCCGGAGCAGCACATCGCTGCGTCTACTTTCTGCCGGTACTCCAGGGGCCTCCGTCTGACCATACCCCAGGCAGATGCCTAGTCCATCCCAATCTCCTTGAGACGCTGATCAATGTCTGCTGAATAAACTCCTATTTGTCTCCTGTCGATCTGCTTCTGATTCAACACAGCTCTGAAATCAATGCACTTTACTGATGCTTCGGACCGTGGTAAATCAAATACGAACTCATATACGTGTGAACTCATTCCTATCGCATAAAGCAACACAATTTACACAACATTATGTTCAGGAGGTAGCCCAAGGAAGATCGAATGACCCCCTTTGTAATTGATAAATTTAACTCGTACTTAATAAACTGTGGAAAACATTAAATCTATTTACTGTGTGCAAATGAATAAATAACAAGGCATATGTGCTTGGATGTATGTGTATTCAATGAACACGATGAGAAACTGCCCCAGATGCTTATCAAGGTATCACCAGATCGATTTTTGATCGATCGAAAGGGTGTAACTGCAAAAACATAAAGAAAATACTGTAGAGAACAAAAAAAACCCCCTGGAATCTCAATTTTAATGGGTCTGTTTTCGTTTGACAGTAGGGCTGGCAAGATAGCCAAGATCCTGAAGGTATGCATGTAGAGCTCTTGCAGGTGTCTCTCTGTGGCAAATATAAAGGTGTTATCGATTTACACTCTTATGTGGACCTGAACAAGCACAATGTTTCCAGTAATAATTCAGTATGAGACTGTAAGAACGGCTGGTTGCAATCGACATTAATCGAGGTCCAAAAAACACCTTATGAGATTGTCAATACGTGAAGGAAACTCTTGAGAGATCCACTTGGGATTGTCCTCTTTCAGAGTGTATTTTTTGGGGTTGTCTTTTTTCGGAATGTCCCTCTCTTTTTATAGCTCACCTGAACTTTAGTTAGGTGAGCTTCTGCGATCTAGCAGTGTCCGTAGGTGAGTGAATCAGTCAGTGAGTCCATAAACACTCAGGTCATTATTGCTTGAACCAAACACACGATTTTGATGAAATTTGGCCACAAGCTGCATAACTGATGCGGTCAATAAACATTCATTAGGTATCAAAATCTATGCTCATTAAGGGGTTCTTCAAGGGTTTTTTTGACCCCCACAGAATAGGTATTTTCTCTCTTCTCCAAAACTACACACACAATTTTGATGAAACTTGAACACAACCTTCATCACACGTAATTTACCAAAGTGTATCGACCGCATCAAAATCTGCACTCATTCAGTGGGTCTACGGGGGGGGGGGGGGTGATGACCCTCCTTCCAAAATAGGTATTTGCTGTTTCCTCCAAAACTACACCCACAATCTCGATTAAACTTTACCACAACCTTCATCACCAGTGATATAATGAAGAAATAAATAAATAAATAAAAGATCATCACAAGGTGGGGTTGAACCACCAACTTTTCAATTAACAGCCAAATGCACTACTGACCAGTTGTGCCACAGAGACAAGTTATTCACCAGAGACCAGTTATGTCCAGTGGACATGTTTATTTAACATAAGCAAACACCACCCATCGCTTCGCTGATGTGAATACTAAAAGAGGGGGAGGAAAAGATGGGGGAGACAGAGGGGGGGTAGGGGAGAGTGAGACCACCATGTTCTATATAAAACCACACTATCTACCTGCATGCATGCTCATACATGTAGCGACCTTTGCACACTTCCGGTTGGCTCACTGAATCATACCTGTTACACTATGGGGAAGCAGTTTTAAATTAATAAAAAACAAACCATCAGTCCAATGTGGTCCATTTAACACAGGTGGAGGGGTGGGAGAGTGAGGGGTGGGAGAGTGAGGGGTGGGAGAGTGAGGGGTGGGAGAGTGAGGGGTGGGAGAGTGAGGGGTGGGAGAGTGAGGGGTGGGAGAGTGAGGGGTGGGAGAGTGAGGGGTGGGAGAGTGAGGGGTGGGAGAGTGAGGGGTGGGAGAATGAGGGGTGGGAGAGTGAGGGGTGGGAGAGTGAGGGGTGGGAGAATGAGGGGTGGGAGAATGAGGGGTGGGAGAATGAGGGGTGGGAGAATGAGGGGTGGGAGAATGAGGGGTGGGAGAATGAGGGGTGGTGGAGTGAGGGGTGGTAGAGTAAGGGTTAGGGGTGGGAGAGTAAGGGTTAGGGGTGGGAGAGTAAGGGTTAGGGGTGGGAGAGTGAAGGGAGGGGTGGGAGAGTGAAGGGAGGGGTGGGAGAGTGAAGGGAGGGGTGGGAGAGTGAAGGGAGGGGTGGGAGAGTGAAGGGAGGGGTGGGAGAGTGAAGGGAGGGGTGGGAGAGTGAAGGGAGGGGTGGGAGAGGAGGGATGAGAAAGGGGGTAGCTAGGAAGGGGGGGAGAGCGAGGAAGTGTGGTTGGGGTGAGCGACTCCTCACCAAGTGACGCTACACACTCCAGGAGGTGGGTGGGAGTGAGGAGGAGAGGGGTGAAGTGGGGATGGGGAGGGGGGTTTGGAGAAGGCAAGCATGAGGGGAGGGGTTTGTTTGGCTGCGGGACTTGTGGGGAAAGGGGAAGGGGGGGTAGTACAGGATTGAACAAAATGGGGTAGGTTAAACAGCACACAGAGACCGCTGGGAGATGTCCATGGGGGTGGAGAGGGGAGGGGGTTGGGAGGAGGAGAGGGGAGGGGAAGGGAATGAAGTGAGAGGGGAGGGAAGGGGAGACTGCATGAGTGGGTGGGGGAGGCTGTGCGAGTGGGTGGGGGAGGCTGTGCGAGTGGGTGGGGGAGGCAGCATAATGTCAAGGGGTGGCAGTGTGAGGAGAGGGGAGGTTAAGCAGCATGAGGGGAGGTTAAGGCTGCATAAGGGGAATGGAAAGCAGCGAAAGGGCAAGGGAAGGAAGCATGAGGGGGGGGAGCAGTGTAATGGGAATGAAGGCAGGGTAAGGGAAGGAAGCGTAAGGGGAGGTAAGTTGTGTACCAGAGCGATAAAACATGCCCAAACGGCAATGTTTACTTTTTAACCGCTGTAGTCTAAATAAAACTGGGCGGAAAACTCTTCCTCTTTGATCTTCTTCCTCACTTATAATAATGTGAGTCTCCATCAATAACGTTTCTCCTATCGATTAGACTCAGAAGACGATGATTAAACACCACCTTTTAAAGCATCACAAAGCAGGTAGTTCAACTTGTTACACAGGTGTGAAAATGATACGAAAAATTTCAATAATTTATTCACGCGATTTTTAAAGGGTGAAACTTAATTTTTATTCCATTGTTAGTTTTTTTTTAGCAATTACGTAAAGATTGGTATTTCCATCAGCGAAGTGACATGTCTTACTTCTGCTGGCTTTGAAACGAACAGCTAGGCAGCTTGGTGAGCGCTCACAAAGTGGCTTAAGTACTCGAATGGAATAACTGGCTTGGCAAGCAATTACGGATTGCTGATCGGTCATATAAACCGATGCACCTGGAAACGCCCAAGCAATGTCCGAATTGGACAAACACTTTTTTAGCAGTCAGAACTGCTGCGAAGTTCAATTCTGGAGCTTAAATTTTGTAATTCGGCTTGGTTTAAGGGATTCTCGAGGCTATGGTATGTGTGGAAATTAAATAAAGCCACAAACGCTGTTGTCTCCAGGCGTTTATATAAGCATTGCAATGTACCCAGCGATTTGTAGCTATGATGAGCAGGCATTCAATAATACGAGGAAAGTTAACAACAAAAATCGTTAAGAAATCGTTGCGGCCTGTTCCAAATCGAGGAATGGTTAAGCAGGCCAAAAAAAACATGGCAAATTAAGACCCGAGCGAATTTACCCAGGATATGCCTTAAGACTCCAATGAGGTGGCCGAGGATCTCCGAATGATGGATATAATTAAATAAGGCTGTTAATTATCTTCAAAAGAGGTGTTTTAATTAACCCAAACACCCAATTTTCACTCATTGACTCCCTTGGAGTTCCCTTAGTATGCATGCAAAGTTTCAGGCTGTGAGGTTTCAAGGTCTTGGAGTTAAGCGCGTGCACACACACACACACACACACACACACACACACACACACACACACACACACACACACACACACACACACACACACACACACACACACACACACACACACGATCGTCGATTTGATGGAAAATAAATAATCGCATTGTGATGCCACCACAAGAACTCCATTTTTCACTCAATCAAAAATAAACCCTCCCCTCGAAGGGGGGTTCGAAGACGCTCCTTCATATTGAACCAAGTTGTTATTTTTTTTGTGTTCATCTTCTCGCATGTAAAGGTTGACAGGAACTTGTCTTTCACATTGTGCTCGGAATCTCTTCAAGAGCTAATTGCTCTTCATCAGGTAGTTGAACAAGGCTTAACTTTCCGAACGATCTTTCATCTTCAATCCCGTCATGTGAGCAAACCGAGGCTTGAATCGCCGAATAAAATGCTTTCGCTTTAAAGATGTAAAAATGTGTTTGTCTCCAATCTCCATGGCAACATGAAATTAATGAAAATGGGTTTATGGCATCTTTATCGTTTAACTGATATTTATCACTCACATATTCAGAACGATTTGAATTTCCTCAAATTGCCAGTTGATTTTGTGAGTTTTTAAAAGAATAGATTTAAGAAACTGGACACAGGTGTAGTTGGAGATACCTTACAGACAATATATGTAGAGATGTTTAGTGGTGAAACTTTGTCTTCCCCCTTGCTCCCTCCTCATCCTATTTTCATGTGGTGCTCGATTTGACAACAATTAAGTCATCCTGGTATTAGCTGAAGGGATTTTATTCAGCAATTTTAGACCAAATGAATGGAAAAAGAACCCGGCAACACACGGAGTATAAACACACCGTAAATACTGTTACGCCTGTGGAAATTCGCAGAACACCATAAAGGTTCCTTAGTTCAGTTAGATCGATAAGTCTGTGTTCAGTTAGATTTCCCCACCGTTGTTTAATGGGCTTTCTTCGTGTTAACCGGGCTGTGATCCTTTGAGGTAGGTTTTTATTTTTCTATGGTTATTTTGAACCAACCACATCTCCACCACCATCACAACAACCAACATTGCTCCCCTTAACCACAACGCCAACCACGCCACCAATGCCACAACCACGATCGCCAACCACCTAACCACCTTCGCCGCTACGCCAGCTATCAATTCCCTTCTCCACGGACTCATTCCAACCATCTCTCCGCATTCAGTCAATAAACGCGAGCAAAAGGAAGGAAGTTGAGGGCGCGTGGATTTTTCCCGCCTAATATTCCCGCCTAATATTCCCGCCTGTTTTCTCCTCACTTGGTGTGGGGGGAGGGCGAGGCAGATCGTTCGCCATTGGTCGGTTCGTGGAATGAGGCGCTGGGAACGGAGGAATGCCCCTTTTCGGGAAGCTTCTCGCAGGAACTGGAAGGGGGGGCGGAGCAGAAAATGGGGAGTCAGGCGTTGGAACCTGGGGAATAAAAAGGCGCATGAGACGCCAGGTTTGTGCGTTGTTGGTCGTCGAGTTGTATTGTCACTTCGGGGGAGCTTAGTCTCTTCGTGGCATTGGGGATTGCTGCTGCTCCGTGGTGTTCGAGATCCGGGTGCCAAGTCGTGAGGGTTGTGTGCGGTGGTCCAGGGTCGAGGCGTGCACGAGGAGAGTGCCGGAGAGAGCTCGCCGACTGTCGCACCACGAGGGTGCAGGTAACCAGCGTCGGTCTCGTGGGACCCATTCGGTCAGCCAAGTCCCATGCCATAAAGGCCCACGGGCCCAGTCTGACCCCCCTGTCTGTGGGAGTGGTCTTTTCTCTTCCTTTGTGTGAATGATGTGGCGCCGTGTCCATAAGTAAACCTGTTAAGTGCCTGTGAAATGATAATAATAACATTCGGTCGTGGTGCTTTCCCTTGCTTTTGTTTGCCTTGCTCGTGTCTTTGTCCCCGTCCCGTGTATGCTTTTCTCGATACGTGCATGATTGTTCCATTGTATACGTGTTTCATTATTATAAATGTGCTTGGTTTAAATGTACCCCGTTCGTCGCGTCCTCCTTTCACCACATTGAAATGCCATCTTGCATCGCGGAATAAATAGCTGGGTTTTAAACACCCGTTAAATAGAATCGGATCTGGCGAGGTCGGGCGATAATACCCGCTCGTTATCACTGCAGAACGGAATGGACCGCTTAAGCGGTTCGTGTCCCAAGCCGACCTGCGTCGAGGTACGGCCGCCCGTTCGGCTGCCCGCGCGAATACTTAGGTATATCGAATTCGGCGAGTGACCCTATCTTGCGCGGGTAGAAAATTGGCTCGGCCGTGGTGGGGTTGAAGACCCACCCGTGACAGGGTTCCGGCGTTGCTCCGGAAGATCACGACTGAATTGTCCGTCTGGTGGGCGACGGGGTTGCTATTAGTGGAAAGCGGCCGATCGCATGCCGGCGGGCGCGAATTCGTAACAATACAATCATCAATTATCTTCACACATCAATGACAATCAAAATAACATCACCATTACAACAAATCCACCACCACTCAGGTTGTGATCATCCCCACCTCAACGTGTATTCTCATCCCTCTAGAAATCTCATAAAACTTCCTTTGTCTAACTTCTCTCCAACATCACTTTGAATTATTATCTTTGTTGAAAAGAAATCTCATTTCCATATTTCAAATTAAATAAATAACAAGTATAATTAAGTACCCAAACAGTTTAATTACTTGATGCAGCAAACTTCCAATCCAAGCCTGGAGTAGGGACAACTGGACAAACTCAAACAGGTCCAAGTCACTTGCACGTCACCACCAGGAATCAACTTCAACAAAATTAATTTACACCATTCTTAATTCCTTCGTAAAGTCACCTCCAAGAAGTTATTGCATGCACAACGTCATCAATCAGTGATGAGGGATGAACAACCACTGCCTCAGCATCCAGCAGATAATCTCGAGAAGTGCATAATCTACTCAACCTTGATGTCCCAGAAAGCGTGGGAAGAACCGTCCTTGTTCGGCTCGGAGGAGGCCTGACCCTGCAACTAGTATGTGTTGCTGACTCATTGCAGTCACCACCGCTCAGCCTTCTCCCGACGTCCAACTGGTACAATCCTCCAAGGGGTAACTCTTGAGAGTGACTGATTGATCCACCAGAGTGACCCCACGGACTCTCCACCAGGCGGACCTCGTCCGGCGGCTCACCAACTCACCTCCTCTCATTCCCACTCCCGCATCCTCTTCTTCAACCCTCCTCCCACCGGAAGTGACGTCACCGCTCCCTCTTCCCACAAGCTCACAGGGACATTATCTCCACAAACGTTTCCTATTTTTATTCTGATCAAATCAAAATCTGTTACGACAGCAAAATGTTTCATTTAATTTCACATCCCTCAAATAAATTGCCTTGTTAACATTTCAACACAGAATAACTACTCTCAATCTAACTGAAGGGATAAAAGGAACACACTGGACTAAATTTCATTTTCCTACACGATCATTCGCCACCACAGATCTCCAGACGAGATCCCCGACTCCCTGGTTGAGACATTCCACATCTCACAAGTCGGAGGTTCCGCCATTACGGTCGAGAAAGGCAGGAGGCAAGACGGAATTCGTTCATCGCAAAATATCTTTAATCAGTTTGACAGTTCTAGAAGTCCTCACGACAAAACACCGTTGTTTAATGAGATTTCATTAAACAACAAAACACCAATGATCATATTTGAATGTTCTTTTGTTCATTTCGCGTCTCCTCCAAAATGGAGTTCCAGCATCAAACGCCAACGGAGTGACGTCATGGAAAAGCCACAATGGAGGACAATCATGTGACGTCACGACACTTTGATCGCT
This sequence comes from Eptatretus burgeri, assembly GCF_056783735.1. Classification (NCBI taxonomy): domain Eukaryota; kingdom Metazoa; phylum Chordata; class Myxini; order Myxiniformes; family Myxinidae; genus Eptatretus; species Eptatretus burgeri. The sequence goes on from NC_140962.1 coordinate 24,532,115, forward strand.
GGGTTTCGGAAGTTGGGTTTCGGCGGATTCGTAGAACTGGAACCACGAGCAATATTCAATTCATTTATGTTTTAAATAAATTTCACATTGTTGATTTTTGAGGATTTCCACAAACCTCGTTTTCAAAAAATACATTCAATGATTTGACAAATAAATGGAAAGAAAGGATTAAATAAAGATCGTCCCTGGGTGGGTTCGAACCACCAACCTTTCGGTTAACAGCCGAACGCGCTAACCAATTGCGCCACAGAGACAACTTAGTAAGTAGTGTTGAAACACGTTTATTTAACACAATGGTAGAGGGACTGGAGTTGTCAGTTTTACCCACTGCGTTGTGTGCAAGTCTGAAGACGACAATGGTTCACGAGCGGTATTTGATGATGTGTATTGTTTAAGAAGTCAAGGATGAGACAATGTGAAAATTGTTGACCAAGTGATAAAAATGATCAACATGATGTGGTACGAGTGACAGATTATGAGCTGCAAAATGTCGAAAACCCGGTTTTGTTCAACAACTTTCAAAATTTGACCTTTGCATAACCTCTGAAGGTCACAAAACAATGTTGTAGACATTAAAATATGGAAACAGGATATGTTCTACAGCCTATTGAAGTTAGTTCGTCGAAGAATGTCGAAAACCCGTTTCGATTCCCCCAACTTTAAAAATTTGACCTTTATGAACTTTAAAGGTCAAAGGTCAAGGATAATGATCTTTGGTGCAAAAATTCCTCTGGAACATTCCAGGAACAATATAACGTCATATAGGCTATATGACATTTCGCACTCCTCGGATTATCCATACTTTTTTTTTTTTGTATACCTTGGTCGAGGCTCGTATGAGAGCTAACACACAACTCACAGCAAGGAGGCATGAGACAAGAGGGGCGGGAGTGGAAGGGACAAAACAGTGGGGAACAGACACATTAGGTGAACTGTGGAAGGGAGAGGGATGGGGATGGGACGGGGAACATGGCGAAGAGAAGATGGACATTTCGGGGACTTTCAGGAAGGAAAGCAGGAGAAATGAAGGAAGTGGGCTTGGGTGGATTATCGGGGGTAGAAAAGATCGAGGATTTGGATGGGGGAAGATAAGAGGTGGTGGTGAACAGCTGTTTTGAAAGCCTGGAGGGAAGAATGGGAAAGAATAGAGTGAGGAAGTTTATTCCAAAGGCGGGAAAAAAGAGGAATGAAAGAGTGAAGATGAGCAGTGATTCGTGATTTTGGTAGTTTTACCAGAAGGGGGTTGTTGGCGGACCTTGAGCGCCCTGTGGAAATGTGGTGGAGACAAATCGCAGAGAGAGCAGGGGGGCAAGGCTGGAGAGGAGTCGGTAGAAGACAGAAAGACCACCGACCAACCTGCGGTGATTGAGTGAGAGGCCCAAAGACTCAGCTTCATTGCGGGAGATGCCGATGATCTTAAATGCCCTGGTTTCGACAGTGTGAAGCCGAGAAAGGAGGGAGGCAGGAGCACCAGCCCAGAGGGGAGAGCAGTACTCCATCAGGCTACGGACAAAAGCTTTGTAAGTGGTCAGGAGCTCAAGAGGGCCGAGGAAGGACTTAGCACGACGGAGGATTCCCAGTCGGCGACTGGCTTTTGAGGCGAGGTTGGAAATGTGACTTTCCCAGGAAAGGTCATGGCAGATAGTGAGACCGAGAAGCTTGAAAGAAAGGACTTCTTCCAGAGGATTGTTGAGAAAGTGGATGGGGGGGTTTTGTAAACGGTCCTTACGAAGAGACATAGTGAGAGTGTGAGATTTGTCTGGATTGAAAGACATGTTCCACGTGTTGGACCAGTTTGTGATTTTATCCAGATCTGCAGTGAGTGAAGAAACTGCTGCTTGCCGGTCTGAGGGATGACAGATGGTACGGCAGAGGGTGGAGTCGTCGGCAAAGAGAAATAGAGGATTTTCCAGAGAGTCCGAGAGATCATTGATGAAAACAAGATAAAGAACAGGGCCCAGAACGCTACCTTGAGGAACTCCAGCCTGCACAGGTAGAGGGGATGAAAGAACTTCATTTAGGGCCACACGTCGACTGCGACAGGAGAGGAAGTCTGCGAGCCATGAGTGGAGATGGCCTTGAATACCATGGGAAGAGAGTTTGGTGAGTAGGACAGGGTTCCAGACTGTGTCAAAAGCACGTGATATGTCCAGGGATACGGCTCGGATTTCCTGTCTGGCATTGACGACCTCCATCCATTGATGGGAGAGCAGAAGCAGCATATCCAGGGTAGAGTGACCTGGTCTGAAACCAAATTGATGATTGGAAATCAAGCCATTGGAGAAGAGGAAGGATTTCATGTCTGAAGCAATGATGGATTCCATAACCTTGCTGATGATTGGGAGAAGGCTGATTGGTCTGTAGTTACAGGGATCTGTTTTTGCACCTTTTTTATGCAGGGCAGTGATGTTAGCAGATTTCCAAGCAGATGGCAGATGACCTTGGGCAAATGAGAGGGTGAATAGAACAGAGAGAGGGTGAGCAAGAGCAGAAGAGCAGGCTTTGAGGACACGTGGGCTGATGCCGTCTGGACCGGTTGCAGAATCTGACTCGAGGTTTGACAGCAAGCTCTCCACCTTGTCAGGAGAAAAGGATACAGAGTCCAGGGACAGTTGGGTGCGACTGGGTAAAGTGGGTAGAGATAGTGATGGGTTTTGGACATAAGATTTAGCTGCAAACACCGAGTTTAGACATTCAGCTTTATCACGTGTGGAATCAGCAGTGCGGCCATTTGAGGTAAGGGAGGGATGGAGGGGGAACATACACCAGAAACGGATTTGATTAAACGCCACCAGGATTTTGAGGAGGGAGAGAGGTTTGAGAGTTCAGACTTGAGATGAGAAAGATGTTGTTTTCTGGCTCTCCTGAGGGTAGATACACACTTGTTCCGAGCTTTGTGGAAAGAACTGAGATTGCCCTCAGTTGGGCTTGCTTTCCATGAGGCAAAGGCAAGTTGTTTCAGGACAACTGCCTCGCCACAAGCTTCAGCAAACCAAGGGCGGGAGGAAGGGTAAGACAACTGAACACGAGAGGGGATAAATCTGTGCATGAGGGAGAGCAAGTTTCTTTGAAAGAATTCCCAGGATGAGTTGATGTTTGAGAAAGTAGTAATAGGAGACCAGTCTGTAAGTTTGATGGCTGCTCGGAGACCCTGCCAGTCGGCTTGAGTGAAATGCCAGACTCGACGGCGGTGAGGTGGTTCTCTGATAACAGCCAGAGAGATGTCCACTTTGACAAGGACGTGGTCAGAAGAACCAATTGGAGCGAAGGAAGAGCAGCAGATATTGTCAGGGAAATTTGTCAAAATCAGATCCAGAAGAGATGGAGTACCATTGGTTGAGATCCGGGTCGGGAAGTTGACCGATTGAGTCAGTCCCAATGAGTCGCAGAAAGCTTTTGCTGAGGTGCCATGGCAGGTGAGAGAGGTACCCACACCTAGCCAACTGGCGTGATGACAATTGAAGTCACCACATAAGAGGAAGAGAGAGTTTGGATGAGAAGATAGAAGATGGTCCATGGTTTCGGATAGTGAGGTGTAGATGGAGTCATCACTGTTCGGTGGACAGTACAGTACACATATAATCATGAGGTGGGAGTGGAGGGGAAGCCGAAGCCAGAGGTATTCCTGGGGGTGTGGGGGAGTGAGAGCAGTGCATGGAGAGTGAGGAATAGAGTCTTTGATGAAGAGAGCAACACCTCCACCAGGACGAGGCTCAGGTCTGTCATACCGTAAGAGGGAGTAACCAGGGAGAGATACTTGGGAGTCAGACACGTCTTGGGAGAGGAAAGTTTCTGTTCGGCAGATAATGTCTGGTTTGTCAGTGGCAACCTGTATGGAAAGATCTGAAAGGTTTGAGCGAAGGCCCCGGATATTTGAGGTCCACACTTTTAATGAAGAGGAAGGGGAGGAGGCTTTGGGTGCAGGAGGTGGAGGGGGAGGGGGGGGGAGGGACAGGGGGCGGGGGGGGGAGGTAGGGAGGGTTGCTGAAGGAGTGGGGGTTATTGGAAAATTAGCGAGGGGAGGGGGCCGAATGAGGAGGAGAAAAGGCTCTGTGGTGCTGGGGGAGAGGGGGGACAAGAGACAAGGAAGAAGGCAGTTGAGGATTTGAGGAGGTGGAGTGAAGAGATGGAGGTGAGAGGGCAGTGGAGGGAGGCAGGTTGGTGGATGAGAGGGGGGAAACTTTGAGAAGGAAGAGTGAGGGGGATGAAAGGTGGGAGAAAGGTGAGGGGGAATTTTTGAGTGAGGTGAGAGGGAGCCTTGGAGGGAGAAGAGTGGGATGGTTGCTTTGAGAGTGAGAGTGAGGGGTGAAGGGGGTGAGTTGGCACTGAAGTTGGAAAAAAAGAATGGTTTATGGAAAGCGAGCATCCATGGCAAACTGTGGTTTTTAAAAGTTTTAGGTCAGAGATGCGATTTAACACAATTCTTGATGGATGCAATGAAGGCGAATTCAGAGCATGGAGAGAAGAAATGCTGTAATAGTTGGATTTTTTAGGCAAGGAATGAAGGAGAGGTCAAAATGAGAGCAGTCTGTTAAAATAGCAGAAGAGTAGTGCATTGTGAAACAGTAAAGAGTACCACATGTGTGAGAGAGGAAGATGAAGCATTATAAGATCGTTTTTGTTGTTAAAAATAATGTATGAGAGGAAATCAGCGATGAAATCGCTTTGATGAAATCAGCGTAAAAACAAACTTGAAGGGGGCACCGCGGGCAAGCTGTTCGAGATAGAGCAAGATGGTTTCAAGACTTGATGTGGGGAATGACCTCAAGATTATGCAGAAAAAATATTGTCATCCAAGCTCTCAAAGTTTTTGCTGTTGTATGATTTTTATGTCAAAATTCGCAATTTTATCAGTTCGTGACCTTGACCTTGGGACGTAAATGAAAAATCGAGCTCCGCGGGGCTATGCAGGTGCCATTAGGCGAACCAAATACCGAAACCCCTGCTAGATTTGACAAACCCCCTCGCAGGAGATGCATTTTCATGTCAAAATTCGCAAGTTTCTAATTTCGTGACCTTGTGACCTTAAGCTTGGGACGAAAATGAAAATCGAGCTCGGTGGAGCTATGCAGGTGCCATTGGGCGAACCAAATACCGAAACCCCTGTCAGATTCGACAAACACCCTCGGAGAAGATGCAACTTGAAATCGGCTACCCCCTAAAAGCACATGTTTTTTGGGCGTGGCTCCGCCCATATTGGGCACACAGTGCACAATCTCAGGAAAACACAACGAAATCATGATATAAACCTCCCATCAAAATTTGATCAGGATCGGATCAAAACCCACGGAGCTATGCTCGGGAGAGACAGACAGACAAGCCGGGAGGTGGACATGGGAAGTCGATCAATTCGAATTTACTCGTTTTTCAGCAGTTACGAGAGCAACAAAAGCGTCCATAGCAAGGGTTCTTTCTCACACAGAAGTGGGACATACCATGAACCTACCATTCCAGTTTCATGTATATCTGACTCATAGTCTCTGAGATATAACTCTCTTCGTTTTTTTAGTGTTTTCGACCAGAGTTCATTCAAAGTCTATCTTCTCCGACAGTTTTCATAGGATCCGGCTGGAAATTTGTGACAATATGGCTGAATGTGCTGCTCACAGTGCCTCATGGCCCGATTTTCGATTTTCGAAAAAATAAATTTTTATGATTTTTCTAAAATTTCAAAGTCCCGTTGATAGGCAACGGTGGTGTCCGAGCAAAGGTTCTCATTTGCACACAACTTGGTCATGGTATGAACCTAACAACCAAGTTTCATCGAAATCGCCATTGTATTAACGAAGCACTGGGCCGAAAAGACAGACAGACAGACAGAAAGCCGGTTGGCGGACATGGGTAGTCGACGACCCAATAGAACCTGACGCGATGGGCCCGTTCGACGGGGAATGACCTGAGGATTAAGCACAAGAAAATTCATGATTCCAGCTTGAAGGGTTAATGCTGCAAATTGTTTTTTCATGAAAATAACCCCCACATTTCGAGGTTTTTCGGCCGTTGCAAAGCAACGTCGGGATCCAGGGCAACGGTTCTTTCTCACACATAACTAGGACATACCATGAACCTGCCATACAAGTTTCATGTGTATCTCACTCATAGTCTCTGAGATACAACGAACTTTTTTTATTATTTTCGACCAGGGTTCATTCAAAGTCTATCTTCTCCGACAGTTTTCATGGGATCCGGCAGGAAATTTTTGACAATATGGCTGAATTTACTGCCCACAGTCGTTCGTGGCCCGATGTTTTATTTTCGAAAACCTTTTTTTCATGATTTTTCAAATATTTCAAAGTCCCGGTGCTTGGCAACGTTGGTGTTCATAGCAAGGGTTTTCATTTACACACAAATCGGTCATGGATTGAACCTCCCAACCAAGTTTCATCGAAATCGCCATTGTATTAACGGAGCGCTGGACCGAACAGACAGAGAGACAGACAGACAGACAGACAGACAGACAGACAGACAGACAAACCGGTAGGCGGACATGGGTAGTCGACAACCCAATAGAACCTAACGCGATAGGCTCGTTCGATGGGGAATGACATGAGGATTAAGCACAAGAAAATTCATGATTCCACCTTCAAGGGTTAATGCTGCAGATTGTTTTTTCATAAAAACACCCCCACATTTAGAGGTTTTTCGGCCGTTGCGATGCAACGGAGGGGTCCATAGCAACGATTCCTTCTCACCCATTACTAGGACATACCATGAACCTACCATAGCAGTTTCATGTATATCTGACTCATAGTCTCTGAGATATCACGAACTTCGTTTTTTTTATTGTTTTCGACCAGGTTTCATTCAAAGTCTATCTTCTTCGACAGTTTTCCTAGGATCCGGCTGTAAATTTTTGACAATATGGCTGAATTTACTGCCCACAGTCGTTCGTGGCCCGATGTTTTATTTTCCAAAACCTTTTTTTTCATTGATTTTTCAAATATTTCAAAGTCCCGGTGCTTGGCAACGTTGCTGTTCATAGCAAGGGTTTTCATTTACACACAACTCGGTCATGGAATGAACCTCCCAACCAAGTTTCATCGAAATCGCCATTGTATTAACGGAGCAGTGGACCGAACAGCCAGACAGACAGACAGAAAGCCTGCAGGCGGACATGGGTCGTCGGTTATTGCAAGGCAACGTTGGGGTCCATAGCAACGGTTCTTCCTCACACATAACTCGGATATACCATGAACTTACCATACCAGTTTCATGTGTATCTGACTCATCGTCTCTGAGACACAACGAACTTTTTTTTTATTGATTTCAACCAGGGTTCATTCAAAGTCTATCTTCTCCGACAGTTTTCATAGGATCCGGCAGGAAATTTTTGACAGTATGACTGAATGTACGTCCCACAGTGGCTCGTGGCCCGATTTTTGATTTTCGAAAAAATTATTTTTTGTTGATTTTTCAAAAATGTCAAAGTCCCGTTGCTAGGCAACGGTGGTGTCCATAGCAAAGGTTCTCATTTGCACACAACTAGGTCATGGTATGAACCCACCAACCAAGTTTCATCGAAATCGCCATTGTATTATTGGAGCACTGGACCGAACAGAGGGATTGCCAGACAAACATATCGATGGAAATTCTGGTAATTAGGATAGAACAAATTAAAAAAAAAAAAAATTCGACGAGATCAAAGACCCAACAGACAGACAGACAGACATAGAGACACACAACAATCACGAATATCGTGGTCACTTATTTTTTTGGTGAAAATATTTTTTCGTGAACCAATTAAATAAAAGATCGTTCCTGGGTGGGCTCGAACCACCAACCTTTCGGTTAACAGCCGAACGCGCTAACCAATTGCGACACAGAGACAACTTGGTGAGTATCGTTGAAACACGTTTATTTCACACAATGGTAGAGGGACTGGAGTTGTCAGTTTTACCCACTGCGTTGTGTGTAAGTCTGAAGACGACAATGGTTCACGAGCGGTATTTGATGATGTATATTGTTTAAGAAGTCAAGGATGAGACAATGTGATAATTTTTGACCAAGTGATAAAAATGATCAACATGATGTGGTACGAGTGACAGATTATGAGCTACAAAATGTCGAAAACCCGTTTTCGTTCAACAACTTTCAAAATTTGACCTTTGCATAACCTCTGAAGGTCACAAAACAATGTTGTGGACATTAAAATATGGAAACAGGATACGTTCTAGAGCTTATTGTACTGAGTTCGTCGAAGAATGTCGAAAACCCGGTTCGATTCCCCCAACTTTGAAAATTTGACCTTTGTGAACTTTAAAGGTCAAAGGTCAAGGATAATGATCTTTGGTGCAAAAATTCCTCTGGAACATTCCAGGAACAATATAACGTCATATAGGCTATATGACATTTCGCACTCCTCGGATTATCCAGACTTTGATGAAATCAGCGTAAAAACAAACTTGAAGGGGGCGCCACGGGCAAGCTGTTTGAGATAGAGCAAAATGGTTTGAAGACTTGAGGTGGGGAATGACCTCAAGATTATGCATGAAAAATATTGTCATCCAAGCTTTCAAAGTTTTTGCGGTTGTATGATTTTTTGTCAAAATTCGCAATTTTCTCAGTTCGTGACCTTGACCTTGGGACGAAAATGAAAAATCGAGCTCCGCGGGGCTATGCAGGTGCCATTGGGCGAACCAAATACCGAAACCCTGCCAGATTTGACAAACCCCCACGCAGGAGATGCATTTTCATGTCAAAATTCACAATTTTCTAAGTTCGTGACCTTGTGACCTTGAGCTTGGGACGAAAATGAAAATCGAGCTCGGTGGGGCTATGCAGATGCCATTGGGCGATCCAAATACCGAAACCACTGTGAGATTCGACAAACCCCCTCGGAGAAGATGCAACTTGAAATCGGCTACGCCCTAAAAGCACATGTTTTTGGGCGTGGCTCCGCCCATATTGGGCACACCATGCACAATCTCAGGAAAACACAACGAAATCATGATATAAACCTCACATCAAAATTAGATCAGGATCGGATCAAACCCACGGAGCGATGCTCGGGACAGACAGACAGACAAGCCGGGAGTTGGACATGGGAAGTCGATCAATTCGAATTTACTCGTTTTTCAGCCGTTACTAGAGCAACAAAAGCGTCCATAGCAACGGTTCTTTCTCACACATAAGTGGGACATACCATGAACCTACCATTCCAGTTTCATGTATGTCTGACTCCTAGTCTCTGAGATATAACGCACTTCGTTTTTTTTTATTGTTTTGGACCAGGGCTCATTCAAAGTCTATCTTCTCCGACAGTTTTCATCGGATCCGGCTGTATATTTTTGACAATATGCCTGAATGTACTGCCCACAGTCGCTGCTGGCCCGATGTTTTATTTTCGAAAAAATATATTTTTTATGATTTTTCAAAAATGTCAAAGTCCCGTTGCTAGGCAACGGTGGTGTCCATAGCAACGGTTCTCATTTGCACACAACTTGGTCATGGTATGAACCTACCAACCAAGTTTCATCGAAATCGCCATTGTATTAACTGAAATCGCCATTTTAAATCCTGATAATCATGGAAGAAGAAATCTAAAAAAAACATAAAAAAAAATATTTTTTTTTCGACTGGATCGACAACCCAAGAGACAAACATCAATGGAAAAACTGATAATAAGGGTAGAACAAATTCCAATTTTTTTTTTCAAGAAGATCGACTATCCAACATATCGACGGAAATACTGTTAATAAGGGTAGAACAAATTAAAAAAATATTTTTTTTTTCGACTCGATCGACCACCCAACCGACAGGCAAACATTGACAGAAATCCTGATAAATAGGGTAGATCAAAAAAAATTTTTTTTTTCGATTCGATCGACGACCCAGCACACCGACACCACGACTAACAACAAAGGGTAGATGAAAGAAACATTTTTAATCGAAATTTTTTTTCGGATCCGGCTGGAAATTTTTGACAATATGGCTGAATGCACTGCCCACACTCGCTCGTGGCCCGATTTGTGATTTTCGAAAAAATAATTTTTTTATGATTTTTCAAATAATTCAAAGGCCCGTTGCGAGGCAACGGTGGTGTCCATAGCAACGGTTCTCATTTGCACACAACGAAGTCATGGTATGAACCCACCATACCAGTTTCATGTATGTCTGACTCATCGTCTCTGAGATAGAACGCACTTCGTTTTTTAATTGTTTTCGACCAGCGTTTATTCAAAGTCTATCTTCTCTGACAGTTTTCATAGGATCGGGCTGGAAATTTGTGACAATATGGCTGAATGAACTGCTCACAGTGTCTCATGGCCCGATTTTTGATTTTCGAAAAAATAATTTTGTTATGATTTTTCAAAAATTTCAAAGTCCCGTTGCGAAGCAACGATGGTGTCCACAGCAACGGTTCTCTTTGCACACAACTAGGTCATGGTCTGAACCAACCAACCCAGTTTCATCGAAATCGCCATTGTATTAATTGAAATCGCCATTTTAAATCCTGATAATCAGGGAAGAACAAATCTCAAAAAAAAATTCAATATATTTTTTTTCGACGAGATCGACTTCCCAACATTAATTTGACATAAAAGGTGCAAGTCTAAAACCAACATTAAAATTTACCCATAGACAACACAAGCCGGTAGGCGGACATGGGTAGTCGACGAGCAATAGAACCTGACGTGATGGGCCCGTTCGATGGGGAATGACCTGAGAATTAAGCACAAGAAAATTCATGATTCCAGCTTGAAGGGTTAATGCTGCAGATTGTTTTTTCATAAAAATACAACCATATTTAGAGGTTTTTCGGCCGTTGCTAGGCAACGGAGGGGTCCACAGCAACGATTCCTTCTGACCCATAACTAGGACATACCCTGAACCTACCATACCAGTTTCATGTATATCTGACTCATAGTCTCTGAGATATCAGGAACTTCGTTTTTTTATTGTTTTCGACCAGGTTTCATTCAAAGTCTATCTTCTTCGACAGTTTTCATAGGATCCGGCTGTAAATTTTTGACAATATGGCTGAATTTACTGCCCACAGTCGTTCGTGGCCCGATGTTTTATTTTCGAAAACCTTTTTTTTCATGATTTTTCAAATATTTCAAAGTCCCGGTGCTTGGCAACGTTGGTGTTCATAGCAAGGGTTTTCATTTACACACAACTCGGTCATGGAATGAACCTCCCAACCAAGTTTCATCGAAATCGCCATTGTATTAACGGAGCGCTGGACCGAACAGACAGACAGACAGACAGACAGACAGACAGACAGACAAACCGGTAGGCGGACATGGGTAGTCGACAACCCAATAGAACCTAACGCGATAGGCTCGTTCGATGGGGAATGACATGAGGATTAAGCACAAGAAAATTCATGATTCCAGCTTCAAGGGTTAATGCTGCAGATTGTTTTTTCATAAAAACACCCCCACATTTAGAGGTTTTTCGGCCGTTGCGACGCAACGGAGGGGTCCATAGCAACGATTCCTTCTCACCCATAACTAGGACATACCATGAACCTACCATAGCAGTTTCATGTATATCTGACTCATAGTCTCTGAGATATCACGAACTTCGTTTTTTTATTGTTTTCGACCAGGTTTCATTCAAAGTCTATCTTCTTCGACAGTTTTCATCGGATCCGGCTGTAAATTTTTGACAATATGGCTGAATTTACTGCACACAGTCGTTCGTGGCCCAATGTTTTATTTTCCAAAACCTTTTTTTTCATTGATTTTTCAAATATTTCAAAGTCCCGGTGCTTGGCAACATTGGTGTTCATAGCAAGGGTTTTCATTTACACACAACTCGGTCATGGAATGAACCTCCCAACCAAGTTTCATCGAAATCGCCATTGTATTAACGGAGCACTGGACCGAACAGCCAGACAGACAGACAGAAAGCCTGCAGACGGACATGGGTAGTCGGTTGTTGCAAGGCAAGGTTGGGGTCAAGCAACGGTTCTTTCTCACACGTAACTCGGATATACCATGAACCTACCATACCAGTTTCATGTGTATCTGTCTCATAGTCTCTGAGATACAACGAACTTTTTTAAAATATATTTCAACCAGGGTTCTTTCAAAGTCGATCTTCTCCGACAGTTTTCATCGGATCCGGCTGGAAATTTTTGACAATATGGATGAATGTACGTCCCACAGTGGCTCGTGTCCCGATTTTTGATTTTCGAAAAAATTATTTTTTTTATGATTTTTCAAATTTTCAAAGTCCCGTTGCTCGGCAACGGTGGTGTCCATAGCAACGGTTCTCATTTGCACACAACTCGGTCATGGTATGAACCTTCCAACCAGGTTTCATCGAAATCGCCATTGTGTTAACGGAGCACTGGACCGAACAGAGGGACAGACAGACAAACATATCGACGGAAATACTGATAATTGGGATAGAACAAATTTCAAAAAAAAAAATTCGTCGAGATCAAAGACCCAACAGACAGACAGACAGACATAGAGACACACAACAATCACGAATATCGTGGTCACTTATTTTTTTGTGAAAATAATTTTTCGTGAACCAATTAAATAAAAGATCGTCCCTGGGTGGGCTCGAACCACCAACCTTACAGTTAACAGCCAAACGCGCGAACGAATTGCGCCACAGAGACAACTTAGTAAGTATTGTTGAAACACGTTTATTTGACACAATGGTAGAGGTACTGGAGTTGTCAGTTTTACCCACTGCGTTGTGTGCAAGTCTGAAGACGACAATGGTTCACGAGCGGTATTTGATGATGTATATTGTTTAAGAAGTCAAGGATGAGACAATGTGACAATGTTTGACCAAGTCATAAAAATGATCAACATGATGTGGTACGAGTGACAGATTATGAGCTGCAAAATGTCGAAAACCCGGTTTCGTTCAACAACTTTCAAAATTTGACCTTTGCATAACCTTTATAGGTCCCATAACAATGTTGTGGACATTAAATATGGAAACAGGATACGTTCTATAGCTTATTGTCATTAGTTTGTCGAAGAATGTCGAAAACCCGGTTCAATTCCCCCAACTTTGAAAATTTGACCTTTGTGAACTTTAAAGGTCAAAGGTCAAGGATAATGATCTTTGTGGCAAAATTCCTCAGGAACATTCCAGGAACAATATAACGTCATATCAGCTCTAAGGCATTTCGCACTCCTCGGATTATCCACACTTTGATGAAATCAGCGAAAAAACAAACTTGAAGGGGGCGCCACGGGCAAGCTGTTCGAGATAGAGCAACATGGTTTGAAGACTTGAGGTGGGGAATGACCTCAAGATTATGTATAAAAAATATTGTCATCCAATCTCTCAAAGTTTTTGCGGTCATATGATTTTGATGTCAAAATTCACAATTTTCTAAGTTCGTGACCTTGATCTTGGGACGAAAATGACATATCGAGCTCTGTAGGGCCACGCAGGTGCCATTGGGCGAACCAAATACCGAAACCCCTGTCAGATTCGACAAACCCCCTCGGAGAAGATGCAAATTTAAATCGGCTTCCCCCTAAAAGCACAAGTTTTTTGGGCGTGGCTCCGCCCATATTGAGCACACCACGCCCATTCTCAGTAAAACACAACGAAATCGTGACATCAACCTCCCACCAAAATTTTTTCAGGATCGGATCAAAGCCCACGGGGCTATGCTCGGGACAGACAGACAGACAGACAAGCAGGGAGGTGGACATGTGAAATCGATCAATTCGAATTTAGTCGTTTTTCAGCCGTCACGAGAGCAACAAAAGCGTCCATAGCAACGGTTCTTTCTCACACATAAGTAGGACATCCCATGAACCTACCATTCAGGTTTCATGTAGATCTGACTCATAGTCTCTGAGATATAATGCACTTCTTTTTTTTATTGTTTTGGACCAGGGTTCATTCAAAGTCTATCTTCTCCGACAGTTTTCATAGGAACCGGCTGGAAATTTTTGACAATATGCCAGAATGTGCTGCCCACAGTCGCTCCTGGCCCGATGATTTATTTTCGAAAAAATAAATTTTTTATGATTTTTCTAAAATTTCAAAGTTCCGTTGCTGGGCAACGTTGCTGCCCATGGCAATGGTTCTCATTTGCAAACAACTCGGTCTTGGAATGAACCGACCAACCAAGTTTCATCGAAATCGCCATTGTATTAACGGAGCGCTGGACCGAACAGACAGACAGACAGACAGACAGACAGACAAACCGGTAGGCGGACATGGGTAGTCGACAACCCAATAGAACCTAACGCGATAGGCTCGTTCGATGGGGAATGACATGAGGATTAAGCACAAGAAAATTCATGATTCCAGCTTCAAGGGTTAATGCTGCAGATTGTTTTTTCATAAAAACACCCCCACATTTAGAGGTTTTTCGGCCGTTGCGACGCAACGGAGGGGTCCATAGCAACGATTCCTTCTCACCCATAACTAGGACATACCATGAACCTACCATAGCAGTTTCATGTATATCTGACTCATAGTCTCTGAGATATCACGAACTTCGTTTTTTTTATTGTTTTCGACCAGGTTTCATTCAAAGTCTATCTTCTTCGACAGTTTTCCTAGGATCCGGCTGTAAATTTTTGACAATATGGCTGAATTTACTGCCCACAGTCGTTCGTGGCCCGATGTTTTATTTTCCAAAACCTTTTTTTCATGATTTTTCAAATATTTCAAAGTCCCGGTGCTTGGCAACGTTGCTGTTCATAGCAAGGGTTTTCATTTACACACAACTCGGTCATGGAATGAACCTCCCAACCAAGTTTCATCGAAATCGCCATTGTATTAACGGAGCACTGGACCGAACAGCCAGACAGACAGACAGAAAGCCTGCAGGCGGACATGGGTCGTCGGTTATTGCAAGGCAACGTTGGGGTCCATAGCAACGGTTCTTCCTCACACATAACTCGGATATACCATGAACTTACCATACCAGTTTCATGTGTATCTGACTCATAGTCTCTGAGATACAACGAACTTTTTTTTTAATTGATTTCAACCAGGGTTCTTTCAAAGTCGATCTTCTCCGACAGTTTTCATCGGATCCGGCTGGAAATTTTTGACAATATGGATGAATGTACGTCCCACAGTGGCTCGTGTCCCGATTTTTGATTTTCGAAAAAATTATTTTTTTTATGATTTTTCAAATTTTCAAAGTCCCGTTGCTCGGCAACGGTGGTGTCCATAGCAACGGTTCTCATTTGCACACAACTCGGTCATGGTATGAACCTTCCAACCAGGATTCATCGAAATCGCCATTGTGTTAACGGAGCACTGGACCGAACAGAGGGACAGACAGACAAACATATCGACGGAAATACTGATAATTAGGATAGAACAAATTTCAAAAAAAAAAAATTCGTCGAGATCAAAGACCCAACAGACAGACAGACAGACATAGAGACACACAACAATCACGAATATCGTGGTCACTTATTTTTTTGGTGAAAATATTTTTTCGTGAACCAATTAAATAAAAGATCGTCCCTGGGTGGGCTCGAACCACCAACCTTTCGGTTAACAGCCGAACGCGCTAACCAATTGCGCCACAGAGACAACTTAGTAAGTAGTGTTGAAACACGTTTATTTATCACAATAGTAGAGGTACTGGAGTTGTCAGTTTTACCCACTGCGTTGTGTGCAAGTCTGAAGACGACAATGGTTCACGAGCGGTATTTGATGATGTGTATTGTTTAAGAAGTCAAGGATGAGACAATGTGAAAATTGTTGACCAAGTGATAAAAATGATCAACATGATGTGGTACGAGTGACAGATTATGAGCTGCAAAATGTCGAAAACCCGGTTTTGTTCAACAACTTTCAAAATTTGACCTTTGCATAACCTCTGAAGGTCACAAAACAATGTTGTGGACATTAAAATATGGAAACAGGATACGTTCTAGAGCTTATTGTACTGAGTTCGTCGAAGAATGTCGAAAACCCGGTTCGATTCCCCAACTTTGAAAATTTGACCTTTGTGAACTTCAAAGGTCAAAGGTCAAGGATAATGATCTTTGGTGCAAAAATTCCTCTGGAACATTCCAGGAACAATATAACGTCATATAGGCTATATGACATTTCGCACTCCTCGGATTATCCAGACTTTGATGAAATCAGCGTAAAAACAAACTTGAAGGGGGCGCCACGGGCAAGCTGTTCGAGATTGAGCAAAATGGTTTCAAGATTGAGGTGGGAAATGAGCTCAAGATTATGCATAAAAAATATTGTCATCCAATCTCTCAAAGTTTTTGCGGTCGTATGATTTTGATGTCAAAATTCACAATTTTCTAAGTTCGCGACCTTGACCTTGGGACGAAAATGACATATCGAGCTCCGTAGGGCTATGCAGGTGCCATTGGGTGAACCAAATACCGAAACCCCTGTCAGATTCGACAAACCCCCTCGGAGAAGATGCAAATTGAAATCGGCTTCCCCCGAAAAGCACAAGTTTTTTTGGGCGTGGCTCCGCCCATATTGAGCACACCACGCCCATTCTCAGTAAAACACAACGAAATCGTGACATCAACCTCCCACCAAAATTTTTTCAGGATCGGATCAAAGCCCACGGGGCTATGCTCGGGACAGACAGACAGACAGACAAGCAGGGAGGTGGACATGGGAAATCGATCAATTCGAATTTAGTCGTTTTTCAGCCGTCAAGAGAGCAACAAAAGCGTCCATAGCAACGGTTCTTTCTCACACATAAGTAGGACATCCCATGAACCTACGATTCAGGTTTCATGTCGATCTGACTCATAGTCTCTGAGATATAATGCACTACTTTTTTTTATTGTTTTGGACCAGGGTTCATTCAAAGTCTATCTTCTCCGACAGTTTTCATAGGAACCGGCTGGAAATTTTTGACAATATGCCAGAATGTGCTGCCCACAGTCGCTCCTGGCCCGATGATTTATTTTCGAAAAAATAAATTTTTTATGATTTTTCTAAAATTTCAAAGTTCCGTTGCTGGGCAACGTTGGTGTCCATGGCAATGGTTCTCATTTGCACACAACGAGGTCTTGGAATGAACCTACCAACCAAGTTTCATCGAAATCGCCATTGTATTAACGGAGCGCTGGACCGAACAGACAGACAGACAGACAAGCCGGTAGGCGGACATTTGTCGTCGACAACCCAATAGAACCTGACGCGATAGGCCCGTTCGATGGGGAATGACATGAGGATTAAGCACAAGAAAATTCATGATTCCAGCTTCAAGGGTTAATGCTGCAGATTGTTTTTTCACAAAAATACCCCCACATTTAGAGGTTTTTCGGCCGTTGCGACGCAACGGAGTGGTCCATTGCAACGATTCCTTCTCACCCATAACTAGGACATACCATGAACCTACCATAGCAGTTTCATGTATATCTGACTCATAGTCTCTGAGATATCACGAACTTCGTTTTTTTATTGTTTTCGACCAGGTTTCATTCAAAGTCTATCTTCTTCGACAGTTTTCATTGGATCCGGCTGTAAATTTTTGACAATATGGCTGAATTTACTGCCCACAGTCGTTCGTGGCCCGATGTTTTATTTTCGAAAACCTTTTTTTTCATGATTTTTCAAATATTTCAAAGTCCCGGTGCTTGGCAACGTTGGTGTTCATAGCAAGGGTTTTCATTTACACACAACTCGGTCATGGAATGAACCTCCCAACCAAGTTTCATCGAAATCGCCATTGTATTAACGGAGCGCTGGACCGAACAGACAAACAGACAGACAGACAGACAGACAGACAAACCGGTAGGCGGACATGGGTAGTCGACAACCCAATAGAACCTAACGCGATAGGCTCGTTTGATGGGGAATGACATGAGGATTAAGCACAAGAAAATTCATGATTCCAGCTTCAAGGGTTAATGCTGCAGATTGTTTTTTCAGAAAAACACCCCCACATTTGGAGGTTTTTTGGCCGTTGCGACGCAACGGAGGGGTCCATAGCAACGATTCCTTCTCACCCATAACTCGGACATACCATGAACCTACCATAGCAGTTTCATGTATATCTGACTCATAGTCTCTGAGATATCACGAACTTCGTTTTTTTTATTGTTTTCGACCAGGTTTCATTCAAAGTCTATCTTCTTCGACAGTTTTCGTAGGATCCAGCTGTAAATTTTTGACAATATGGCTGAATTTACTGCCCGCAGTCGTTCGTGGCCCGATGTTTTATTTTCCAAAACCTTTTTTTTCATTGATTTTTCAAATATTTCAAAGTCCTGGTGCTTGGCAACGTTGGTGTTCATAGCAAGGGTTTTCATTTACACACAACTCGGTCATGGAATGAACCTCCCAACCAAGTTTCATCGAAATCGCCATTGTATTAACGGAGCACTGGACCGAACAGCCAGACAGACAGACAGAAAGCCTGCAGGCGGACATGGGTAGTCGGTTATTGCAAGGCAACGTTGGGGTCCATAGCAACGGTTCTTTCTCACACATAACTCGGATATACCATGAACCTACCATACCAGTTTCATGTGTATCTGACTCATAGTCTCTGAGATACAACGAACTTTTTTTATTGATTTCAACCAGGGTTCTTTCAAAGTCGATCTTCTCCGACAGTTTTCATCGGATCCGGCTGGAAATTTTTGACAATATGGATGAATGTACGTCCCACAGTGGCTCGTGTCCCGATTTTTGATTTTCGAAAAAATTATTTTTTTTATGATTTTTCAAATTTTCAAAGTCCCGTTGCTCGGCAACGGTGGTGTCCATAGCAACGGTTCTCATTTGCACACAACTCGGTCATGGTATGAACCTTCCAATCAGGTTTCATCGAAATCGCCATTGTGTTAACGGAGCACTGGACCGAACAGAGGGACAGACAGACAAACATATCGACGGAAATACTGATAATTAGGATAGAACAAATTTCAAAAAAATTCGTCGAGATCAAAGACCCAACAGACAGACAGACAGACATAGAGACACACAACAATCACGAATATCGTGGTCACTTATTTTTGGTGAAAATATTTTTTCGTGAACCAATTAAATAAAAGATCGTCCCTGGGTGGGTTCGAACCACCAACCTTTCGGTGAACAGCCGAACGCGCTAACCAATTGCGCCACAGAGACAACTTAGTAAGTAGTGTTGAAACACGTTTATTTATCACAATAGTAGAGGTACTGGAGTTGTCAGTTTTACCCACTGCGTTGTGTGCAAGTCTGAAGACGACAATGGTTCACGAGCGGTATTTGATGATGTGTATTGTTTAAGAAGTCAAGGATGAGACAATGTGAAAATTGTTGACCAAGTGATAAAAATGATCAACATGATGTGGTACGAGTGACAGATTATGAGCTGCAAAATGTCGAAAACCCGGTTTTGTTCAACAACTTTCAAAATTTGACCTTTGCATAACCTCTGAAGGTCACAAAACAATGTTGTGGACATTAAAATATGGAAACAGGATACGTTCTAGAGCTTATTGTACTGAGTTCGTCGAAGAATGTCGAAAACCCGGTTCGATTCCCCCAACTTTGAAAATTTGACCTTTGTGAACTTTAAAGGTCAAAGGTCAAGGATAATGATCTTTGGTGCAAAAATTCCTCTGGAACATTCCAGGAACAATATAACGTCATATAGGCTATATGACATTTCGCACTCCTCGGATTATCCAGACTTTGATGAAATCAGCGTAAAAACAAACTTGAAGGGGGCGCCACGGGCAAGCTGTTCGAGATTGACCAAAATGGTTTCAAGATTGAGGTGGGAAATGACCTCAAGATTATGCATAAAAAATATTGTCATCCAATCTCTCAAAGTTTTTGCGGTCGTATGATTTTGATGTCAAAATTCACAATTTTCTAAGTTCGCGACCTTGACCTTGGGACGAAAATGACATATCGAGCTCCGTAGGGCTATGCAGGTGCCATTGGGCGAACCAAATACCGAAACCCCTGTCAGATTCGACAAACCCCCTCGGAGAAGATGCAAATTGAAATCGGCTTCCCCCGAAAAGCACAAGTTTTTTGGGCGTGGCTACGCCCATATTGAGCACACCACGCCCATTCTCAGTAAAACACAACGAAATCGTGACATCAACCTCCCACCAAAATTTTTTCAGGATCGGATCAAAGCCCACGGGGCTATGCTCAGGACAGACAGACAGACAGACAAGCATGGAGGTGGACATGGGAACTCGATCAATTCGAATTTAGTCGTTTTTCAGCCGTCACGAGAGCAACAAAAGCGTCCATAGCAACGGTTCTTTCTCACACATAAGTAGGACATCCCATGAACCTATCATTCAGGTTTATGTAGATCTGACTCATAGTCTCTGAGATATAATGCACTTCTTTTTTTATTGTTTTGGACCAGGGTTCATTCAAAGTCTATCTTCTCCGACAGTTTTCATAGGAACCGGCTGGAAATTTTTGACAATATGCCAGAATGTGCTGCCCACAGTCGCTCCTGGCCCGATGATTTATTTTCGAAAAAATAAATTTTTTATGATTTTTCTAAAATTTCAAAGTCCCGTTGCTGGGCAACGTTGGTGTCCATGGCAATGGTTCTCATTTGCACACAACGAGGTCTTGGAATGAACCTACCAACCAAGTTTCATCGAAATCGCCATTGTATGAACGGAGCGCTGGACCGAACACAGACAGACAGACAGACAGACAGACAAGCCGGTAGGCGGACATGGGTAGTCGACAACCCAATAGAACCTGACGCTATAGGCCCGTTCGATGGGGAATGACATGAGGATTAAGCACAAGAAAATTCATGATTCCAGCTTCAAGGGTTAATGCTGCAATTGTTTTTTCACAAAAATACCCCCACATTTAGAGGTTTTTCGGCCGTTGCGATGCAACGGAGGGGTCCATTGCAACGATTCCTTCTCACCCATAACTAGGACATACCATGAACCTACCATAGCAGTTTCATGTATATCTGACTCATAGTCTCTGAGATATCACGAACTTCGTTTTTTTATTGTTTTCGACCAGGTTTCATTCAAAGTCTATCTTCTTCCACAGTTTTCATTGGATCCGGCTGTAAATTTTTGACAATATGGCTGAATTTACTGCCCACAGTCGTTCGTGGCCCGATGTTTTATTTTCGAAAACCTTTTTTTCATGATTTTTCAAGTATTTGAAAGTCCCGGTGCTTCGCAACGTTGGTGTTCATAGCAAGGGTTTTCATTTACACACAACTCGGTCATGGAATGAACCTCCCAACCAAGTTTCATCGAAATCGCCATTGTATTAACGGAGCGCTGGACCGAACAGACAGACAGACAGACAGACAGACAGACAGACAGACAGACAGACACACCGGTAGGCGGACATGGGTAGTCGACAACCCAATAGAACCTAACGCGATAGGCTCGTTCGATGGGGAATGACATCAGGATTAAGCACAAGAAAATTCATGATCCAGCTTCAAGGGTTCATGCTGCAGATTGTTTTTTCATAAAAACACCCCCACATTTAGAGGTTTTTCGGCCGTTGCGACGCAACGGAGGGGTCCATAGCAACGATTCCTTCTCACCCAGAACGAGGACATACCATGAACCTACCATAGCAGTTTCATGTATATCTGACTCATAGTCTCTGAGATATCACGAACTTCGTTTTTTTATTGTTTTCGACCAGGTTTCATTCAAAGTCTATCTTCTTCGACAGTTTTCCTAGGATCCGGCTGTAAATTTTTGACAATATGGCTGAATTTACTGCCCACAGTCGTTCGTGGCCCGATGTTTTATTTTCCAAAACCTTTTTTTTCATTGATTTTTCAAATATTTCAAAGTCCCGGTGCTTGGCAACGTTGGTGTTCATAGCAAGGGTTTTCATTTACACACAACTCGGTCATGGAATGAACCTCCCAACCAAGTTTCATCGAAATCGCCATTGTATTAACGGAGCAGTGGACCGAACAGCCAGACAGACAGACAGAAAGCCTGCAGGCGGACATGGGTCGTCGGTTATTGCAAGGCAACGTTGGGGTCCATAGCAACGGTTCTTCCTCACACATAACTCGGATATACCATGAACTTACCATACCAGTTTCATGTGTATCTGACTCATCGTCTCTGAGACACAACGAACTTTTTTTTATTGATTTCAACCAGGGTTCTTTCAAAGTCGATCTTCTCCGACAGTTTTCATCGGATCCGGCTGGAAATTTTTGACAATATGGATGAATGTACGTCCCACAGTGGCTCGTGTCCCGATTTTTGATTTTCGAAAAAATTATTTTTTTTATGATTTTTCAAATTTTCAAAGTCCCGTTGCTCGGCAACGGTGGTGTCCATCGCAACGGTTCTCATTTGCACACAACTCGGTCATGGTATGAACCTTCCAACCAGGTTTCATCGAAATCGCCATTGTGTTAACGGAGCACTGGACCGAACAGAGGGACAGACAGATAAACATATCGACGGAAATACTGATAATTAGGATAGAACAAATTTCAAAAAAAAAAATTCGACGAGATCAATGACCCAACAGACAGACAGACAGACATACAGACACACAACAACAACGAATATCGTGGTCACTTATTTTTTTGTGAAAATAATTTTTCGTGAACCAATTAAATAAAAGATCGTCCCTGGGTGGGCTCGAACCACCAACCTTACAGTTAACAGCCAAACGCGCGAACGAATTGCGCCACAGAGACAACTTAGTAAGTAGTGTTGAAACACGTTTATTTATCACAATAGTAGAGGTACTGGAGTTGTCAGTTTTACCCACTGCGTTGTGTGCAAGTCTGAAGACGACAATGGTTCACGAGCGGTATTTGATGATGTGTATTGTTTAAGAAGTCAAGGATGAGACAATGTGAAAATTGTTGACCAAGTGATAAAAATGATCAACATGATGTGGTACGAGTGACAGATTATGAGCTGCAAAATGTCGAAAACCCGGTTTTGTTCAACAACTTTCAAAATTTGACCTTTGCATAACCTCTGAAGGTCACAAAACAATGTTGTGGACATTAAAATATGGAAACAGGATACGTTCTAGAGCTTATTGTACTGAGTTCGTCGAAGAATGTCGAAAACCCGGTTCGATTCCCCCAACTTTGAAAATTTGACCTTTGTGAACTTTAAAGGTCAATGGTCAAGGATAATGATCTTTGGTGCAAAAATTCCTCTGGAAAATTCCAGGAACAATATAACGTCATATAGGCTATATGACATTTCGCACTCCTCGGATTATCCAGACTTTGATGAAATCAGCGTAAAAACAAACTTGAAGGGGCGCCACGGCCAAGCTGTTCGAGATTGAGCAAAATGGTTTCAAGATTGAGGTGGGAAATGAGCTCAAGATTATGCATAAAAAATATTGTCATCCAATCTCTCAAAGTTTTTGCGGTCGTATGATTTTGATGTCAAAATTCACAATTTTCTAAGTTCGCGACCTTGACCTTGGGACGAAAATGACATATCGAGCTCCGTAGGGCTATGCAGGTGCCATTGGGCGAACCAAATACCGAAACCCCTGTCAGATTCGACAAACCCCCTCGGAGAAGATGCAAATTGAAATCGGCTTCCCCCGAAAAGCACAAGTTTTTTGGGCGTGGCTCCGCCCATATTGAGCACACCACGCCCATTCTCAGTAAAACACAA
This sequence comes from Eptatretus burgeri, assembly GCF_056783735.1. Taxonomy (NCBI): domain Eukaryota; kingdom Metazoa; phylum Chordata; class Myxini; order Myxiniformes; family Myxinidae; genus Eptatretus; species Eptatretus burgeri. The sequence continues at coordinate 24,555,643 of NC_140962.1, forward strand.
CGAAATCGTGACATCAACCTCCCACCAAATTTTTTTCAGGATCGGATCAAAGCCCACGGGGCTATGCTCGGGACAGACAGACAGACAGACAAGCAGGGAGGTGGACATGGGAAATCGATCAATTCGAATTTAGTCGTTTTTCAGCCGTCATGAGAGCAACAAAAGCGTCCATAGCAACGGTTCTTTCTCACACATAAGTAGGACATCCCATGAACCTTCCATTCAGGTTAATGTAGATCTGACTCATAGTCTCTGAGATATAATGCACTTCTTTTTTTATTGTTTTGGACCAGGGTTCATTCAAAGTCTATCTTCTCCGACAGTTTTCATAGGAACCGGCTGGAAATTTTTGACAATATGCCAGAATGTGCTGCCCACAGTCGCTCCTGGCCCGATGATTTATTTTCGAAAAAATAAATTTTTTATGATTTTTCTAAAATTTCAAAGTCCCGTTGGTGGGCAATGTTGGTGTCCATGGCAATGGTTCTCATTTGCACACAACGAGGTCTTGGAATGAACCTACCAACCAAGTTTCATCGAAATCGCCATTGTATTAACGGAGCGCTGGACCGAACAGACAGACAGACAGACAGACAAGCCGGTAGGCGGACATGGGTAGTCGACAACCCAATAGAACCTGACGCTATAGGCCCGTTCGATGGGGAATGACATGAGGATTAAGCACAAGAAAATTCATGATTCCAGCTTCAAGGGTTAATGCTGCAATTGTTTTTTCACAAAAATACCCCCACATTTAGAGGTTTTTCGGCCGTTGCGATGCAACGGAGGGGTCCATTGCAACGATTCCTTCTCACCCATAACTAGGACATACCATGAACCTACCATAGCAGTTTCATGTATATCTGACTCATAGTCTCTGAGATATCACGAACTTCGTTTTTTTATTGTTTTCGACCAGGTTTCATTCAAAGTCTATCTTCTTCCACAGTTTTCATTGGATCCGGCTGTAAATTTTTGACAATATGGCTGAATTTACTGCCCACAGTCGTTCGTGGCCCGATGTTTTATTTTCGAAAACCTTTTTTTCATGATTTTTCAAATATTTCAAAGTCCCGGTGCTTGGCAACGTTGGTGTTCATAGCAAGGGTTTTCATTTACACACAAATCGGTCATGGATTGAACCTCCCAACCAAGTTTCATCGAAATCGCCATTGTATTAACGGAGCGCTGGACCGAACAGACAGAGAGACAGACAGACAGACAGACAGACAGACAGACAGACAGACAGACAAACCGGTAGGCGGACATGGGTAGTCGACAACCCAATAGAACCTAACGCGATAGGCTCGTTCGATGGGGAATGACATGAGGATGAAGCACAAGAAAATTCATGATTCCACCTTCAAGGGTTAATGCCGCAGATTGTTTTTTCATGAAAACACCCCCACATTTAGAGGTTTTTCGGCCGTTGCGATGCAACGGAGGGGTCCATAGCAACGATTCCTTCTCACCCATTACTAGGGCATACCATGAACCTACCATAGCAGTTTCATGTATATCTGACTCATAGTCTCTGAGATATCACGAACTTCGTTTTTTTTATTGTTTTCGACCAGGTTTCATTCAAAGTCTATCTTCTTCGACAATTTTCCTAGGATCCGGCTGTAAATTTTTGACAATATGGCTGAATTTACTGCCCACAGTCGTTCGTGGCCCGATGTTTTATTTTCCAAAACCTTTTTTTTCATTGATTTTTCAAATATTTCAAAGTCCCGGTGCTTGGCAACGTTGCTGTTCATAGCAAGGGTTTTCATTTACACACAACTCGGTCATGGAATGAACCTCCCAACCAAGTTTCATCGAAATCGCCATTGTATTAACGGAGCACTGGACCGAACAGCCAGACAGACAGACAGAAAGCCTGCAGGCGGACATGGGTCGTCGGTTATTGCAAGGCAACGTTGGGGTCCATAGCAACGGTTCTTCCTCACACATAACTCGGATATACCATGAACTTACCATACCAGTTTCATGTGTATCTGACTCATCGTCTCTGAGACACAACGAACTTTTTTTTTATTGATTTCAACCAGGGTTCTTTCAAAGTCGATCTTCTCCGACAGTTTTCATCGGATCCGGCTGGAAATTTTTGACAATATGGACGAATGTACGTCCCACAGTGGCTCGTGTCCCGATTTTTGATTTTCGAAAAAATTATTTTTTTTATGATTTTTCAAATTTTCAAAGTCCCGTTGCTCGGCAACGGTGGTGTCCATCGCAACGGTTCTCATTTGCACACAACTCGGTCATGGTATGAACCTTCCAACCAGGTTTCATCGAAATCGCCATTGTGTTAACGGAGCACTGGACCGAACAGAGGGACAGACAGACAAACATATCGACGGAAATACTGATAATTAGGATAGAACAAATTTCAAAAAAAAAAATTCGTCGAGATCAAAGACCCAACAGACAGACAGACAGACATAGAGACACACGACAATCACGAATATCGTGGTCACTTATTTTTTTGGTGAAAATATTTTTTCGTGAACCAATTAAATAAAAGATCGTCCCTGGGTGGGTTCGAACCACCAACCTTTCGGTGAACAGCCGAACGCGCTAACCAATTGCGCCACAGAGACAACTTAGTAAGTAGTGTTGAAACACGTTTATTTATCACAATAGTGGAGTTACTGGAGTTGTCAGTTTTACCCACTGCGTTGTGTGCAAGTCTGAAGACGACAATGGTTCACGAGCGGTATTTGATGATGTGTATTGTTTAAGAAGTCAAGGATGAGACAATGTGAAAATTGTTGACCAAGTGATAAAAATGATCAACATGATGTGGTACGAGTGACAGATTAGGAGCTGCAAAATGTCGAAAACCCGGTTTTGTTCAACAACTTTCAAAATTTGACCTTTGCATAACCTCTGAAGGTCACAAAACAATGTTGTGGACATTAAAATATGGAAACAGGATACGTTCTAGAGCTTATTGTACTGAGTTCGTCGAAGAATGTCGAAAACCCGGTTCGATTCCCCCAACTTTGAAAATTTGACCTTTGTGAACTTTAAAGGTCAAAGGTCAAGGATAATGATCTTTGGTGCAAAAATTCCTCTGGAACATTCCAGGAACAATATAACGTCATATAGGCTATATGACATTTCGCACTCCTCGGATTATCCAGACTTTGATGAAATCAGCGTAAAAACAAACTTGAAGGGGGCGCCACGGGCAAGCTGTTCGAGATTGAGCAAAATGGTTTCAAGATTGAGGTGGGAAATGAGCTCAAGATTATGCATAAAAAATATTGTCATCCAATCTCTCAAAGTTTTTGCGGTCGTATGATTTTGATGTCAAAATTCACAATTTTCTAAGTTCGCGACCTTGACCTTGGGACGAAAATGACATATCGAGCTCCGTAGGGCTATGCAGGTGCCATTGGGCGAACCAAATACCGAAACCCCTGTCAGATTCGACAAACCCCCTCGGAGAAGATGCAAATTGAAATCGGCTTCCCCCTAAAAGCACAAGTTTTTTGGGCGAGGCTCCGCCCATATTGAGCACACCACGCCCATTCTCAGTAAAACACAACGAAATCGTGACATCAACCTCCCACCAAAATTTTTTCAGGATCGAGATCAAAGCCCACGGGGCTATGCTCGGGACAGACAGACAGACAGAGAAGCAGGGAGGTGGACATGGGAAATCGATCAATTCGAATTTAGTCGTTTTTCAGCCGTCATGAGAGCAACAAAAGTGTCCATAGCAACGGTTCTTTCTCACACATAAGTAGGACATCCCATGAACCTACCATTCAGGTTTATGTAGATCTGACTCATAGTCTCTGAGATATAATGCACTTCTTTTTTTTATTGTTTTGGACCAGGGTTCATTCAAAGTCTATCTTCTCCGACAGTTTTCATAGGAACCGGCTGGAAATTTTTGACAATATGCCAGAATGTGCTGCCCACAGTCGCTCCTGGCCCGATGATTTATTTTCGAAAAAATAAATTTTTTATGATTTTTCTAAAATTTCAAAGTCCCGTTGGTGGGCAATGTTGGTGTCCATGGCAATGGTTCTCATTTGCACACAACGAGGTCTTGGAATGAACCTACCAACCAAGTTTCATCGAAATCGCCATTGTATTAACGGAGTGCTGGACCGAACAGACAGACAGACAGACAGACAAGCCGGTAGGCGGACATGGGTAGTCGACAACCCAATAGAACCTGACGCGATAGGCCCGTTCGATGGGGAATGACCTGAGGATTAAGCACAAGAAAATTCATGATTCCAGCTTCAAGGGTTAATGCTGCAGATTGTTTTTTCACAAAAATACCCCCACATTTAGAGGTTTTTCGGCCGTTGCGACGCAACGGAGGGGTCCATTGCAACGATTCCTTCTCAACCATAACTAGGACATAACATGAACCTACCATAGCAGTTTCATATATATCTGTCTCATAGTCTCTGAGATATCACGAACTTCGTTTTTTTATTGTTTTCGACCAGGTTTCATTCAAAGTCTATCTTCTTCGACAGTTTTCATTGGATCCGGCTGTAAATTTTTGACAATATGGCTGAATTTACTGCCCACAGTCGTTCGTGGCCCGATGTTTTATTTTCCAAAACCTTTTTTTCATGATTTTTCAAATATTTCAAAGTCCCGGTGCTTGGCAACGTTGGTGTTCATAGCAAGGGTTTTCATTTACACACAACTCGGTCATGGAATGAACCTCCCAACCAAGTTTCATCGAAATCGCCATTGTATTAACGGAGCGCTGGACCGAACAGACAAACAGACAGACAGACAGACAGACAGACAAACCGGTAGGCGGACATGGGTAGTCGACAACCCAATAGAACCTAACGCGATAGGCTCGTTTGATGGGGAATGACATGAGGATTAAGCACAAGAAAATTCATGATTCCAGCTTCAAGGGTTAATGCTGCAGATTGTTTTTTCAGAAAAACACCCCCACATTTGGAGGTTTTTTGGCCGTTGCGACGCAACGGAGGGGTCCATAGCAACGATTCCTTCTCACCCATAACTCGGACATACCATGAACCTACCATAGCAGTTTCATGTATATCTGACTCATAGTCTCTGAGATATCACGAACTTCGTTTTTTTATTGTTTTCGACCAGGTTTCATTCAAAGTCTATCTTCTTCGACAGTTTTCGTAGGATCCAGCTGTAAATTTTTGACAATATGGCTGAATTTACTGCCCGCAGTCGTTCGTGGCCCGATGTTTTATTTTCCAAAACCTTTTTTTTCATTGATTTTTCAAATATTTCAAAGTCCTGGTGCTTGGCAACGTTGGTGTTCATAGCAAGGGTTTTCATTTACACACAACTCGGTCATGGAATGAACCTCCCAACCAAGTTTCATCGAAATCGCCATTGTATTAACGGAGCACTGGACCGAACAGCCAGACAGACAGACAGAAAGCCTGCAGGCGGACATGGGTAGTCGGTTATTGCAAGGCAACGTTGGGGTCCATAGCAACGGTTCTTTCTCACACATAACTCGGATATACCATTAACCTACCATCCCAGTTTCATGTGTATCTGACTCATAGTCTCTGAGATACAACGAACTTTTTTTTTAATTGATTTCAACCAGGGTTCTTTCAAAGTCGATCTTCTCCGACAGTTTTCATCGGATCCGGCTGGAAATTTTTGACAATATGGATGAATGTACGTCCCACAGTGGCTCGTGTCCCGATTTTTGATTTTCGAAAAAATTATTTTTTTTATGATTTTTCAAATTTTCAAAGTCCCGTTGCTCGGCAACGGTGGTGTCCAGAGCAACGGTTCTCATTTGCACACAACTCGGTCATGGTATGAACCTTCCAACCAGGTTTCATCGAAATCGCCATTGTGTTAACGGAGCACTGGACCGAACAGAGGGACAGACAGACAAACATATCGACGGAAATACTGATAATTGGGATAGAACAAATTTCAAAAAAAAAAATTCGTCGAGATCAAAGACCCAACAGACAGACAGACAGACATAGAGACACACAACAATCACGAATATCGTGGTCACTTATTTTTTTGGTGAAAATATTTTTTCTTGAACCAATTAAATGAAAGATCGTCCCTGGGTGGGCTCGAACCATCAACCTTTCGGTTAACAGCCGAACGCGCTAACCAATTGCGCCACAGAGACAACTTAGTAAGTAGTGTTGAAACACGTTTATTTATCACAATAGTAGAGGTACTGGAGTTGTCAGTTTTACCCACTGCGTTGTGTGCAAGTCTGAAGACGACAATGGTTCACGAGCGGTATTTGATGATGTGTATTGTTTAAGAAGTCAAGGATGAGACAATGTGAAAATTGTTGACCAAGTGATAAAAATGATCAACATGATGTGGTACGAGTGACAGATTATGAGCTGCAAAATGTCGAAAACCCGGTTTTGTTCAACAACTTTCAAAATTTGACCTTTGCATAACCTCTGAAGGTCACAAAACAATGTTGTGGACATTAAAATATGGAAACAGGATACGTTCTAGAGCTTATTGTACTGAGTTCGTCGAAGAATGTCGAAAACCCGGTTCGATTCCCCCAACTTTGAAAATTTGACCTTTGTGAACTTTAAAGGTCAAAGGTCAAGGATAATGATCTTTGTTGCAAAAATTCCTCTGGAACATTCCAGGAACAATATAACGTCATATAGGCTATATGACATTTCGCACTCCTCGGATTATCCAGACTTTGATGAAATCAGCGTAAAAACAAACTTGAAGGGGGCGCCACGGGCAAGCTGTTCGAGATTGAGCAAAATGGTTTCAAGATTGAGGTGGGAAATGAGCTCAAGATTATGCATAAAAAATATTGTCATCCAATCTCTCAAAGTTTTTGCGGTCGTATGATTTTGATGTCAAAATTCACAATTTTCTAAGTTCGCGACCTTGACCTTGGGACGAAAATGACATATCGAGCTCCATAGGGCTATGCAGGTGCCATTGGGTGAACCAAATACCGAAACCCCTGTCAGATTCGACAAACCCCGTCGGAGAAGATGCAAATTGAAATCGGCTTCCCCCTAAAAGCACAAGTTTTTTGGGCGTGGCTCCGCCCATATTGAGCACACCACGCCCATTCTCAGCAAAACACAACGAAATCGTGACATCAACCTCCCACCAAAATTTTTTCAGGATCGGATCAAAGCCCACGGGGCTATGCTCGGGACAGACAGACAGACAGACAAGCAGGGAGGTGGACATGGGAAATCGATCAATTCGAATTTAGTCGTTTTTCAGCCGTCAAGAGAGCAACAAAAGCGTCCATAGCAACGGTTCTTTCTCACACATAAGTAGGACATCCCATGAACCTACCATTCAGGTTTATGTAGATCTGACTCATAGTCTCTGAGATATAATGCACTACTTTTTTTTATTGTTTTGGACCAGGGTTCATTCAAAGTCTATCTTCTCCGACAGTTTTCATAGGAACCGGCTGGAAATTTTTGACAATATGCCAGAATGTGCTGCCCACAGTCGCTCCTGGCCCGATGATTTATTTTCGAAAAAATAAATTTTTTATGATTTTTCTAAAATTTCAAAGTTCCGTTGCTGGGCAACGTTGGTGTCCATGGCAATGGTTCTCATTTGCACACAACGAGGTCTTGGAATGAACCTACCAACCAAGTTTCATCGAAATCGCCATTGTATTAACGGAGCGCTGGACCGAACAGACAGACAGACAGACAAGCCGGTAGGCGGACATTTGTCGTCGACAACCCAATAGAACCTGACGCGATAGGCCCGTTCGATGGGGAATGACATGAGGATTAAGCACAAGAAAATTCATGATTCCAGCTTCAAGGGTTAATGCTGCAGATTGTTTTTTCACAAAAATACCCCCACATTTAGAGGTTTTTCGGCCGTTGCGACGCAACGGAGTGGTCCATTGCAACGATTCCTTCTCACCCATAACTAGGACATACCATGAACCTACCATAGCAGTTTCATGTATATCTGACTCATAGTCTCTGAGATATCACGAACTTCGTTTTTTTATTGTTTTCGACCAGGTTTCATTCAAAGTCTATCTTCTTCGACAGTTTTCATTGGATCCGGCTGTAAATTTTTGACAATATGGCTGAATTTACTGCCCACAGTCGTTCGTGGCCCGATGTTTTATTTTCGAAAACCTTTTTTTTCATGATTTTTCAAATATTTCAAAGTCCCGGTGCTTGGCAACGTTGGTGTTCATAGCAAGGGTTTTCATTTACACACAACTCGGTCATGGAATGAACCTCCCAACCAAGTTTCATCGAAATCGCCATTGTATTAACGGAGCGCTGGACCGAACAGACAAACAGACAGACAGACAGACAGACAGACAGACAAACCGGTAGGCGGACATGGGTAGTCGACAACCCAATAGAACCTAACGCGATAGGCTCGTTTGATGGGGAATGACATGAGGATTAAGCACAAGAAAATTCATGATTCCAGCTTCAAGGGTTAATGCTGCAGATTGTTTTTTCAGAAAAACACCCCCACATTTGGAGGTTTTTTGGCCGTTGCGACGCAACGGAGGGGTCCATAGCAACGATTCCTTCTCACCCATAACTCGGACATACCATGAACCTACCATAGCAGTTTCATGTATATCTGACTCATAGTCTCTGAGATATCACGAACTTCGTTTTTTTATTGTTTTCGACCAGGTTTCATTCAAAGTCTATCTTCTTCGACAGTTTTCCTAGGATCCGGCTGTAAATTTTTGACAATATGGCTGAATTTACTGCCCGCAGTCGTTCGTGGCCCGATGTTTTATTTTCCAAAACCTTTTTTTTCATTGATTTTTCAAATATTTCAAAGTCCCGGTGCTTGGCAACGTTGCTGTTCATAGCAAGGGTTTTCATTTACACACAACTCGGTCATGGAATGAACCTCCCAACCAAGTTTCATCGAAATCGCCATTGTATTAACGGAGCACTGGACCGAACAGCCAGACAGACAGACAGAAAGCCTGCAGGCGGACATGGGTAGTCGGTTATTGCAAGGCAACGTTGGGGTCCATAGCAACGGTTCTTCCTCACACATAACTCGGATATACCATGAACTTACCATACCAGTTTCATGTGTATCTGACTCATCGTCTCTGAGATACAACGAACTTTTTTTTTATTGATTTCAACCAGGGTTCTTTCAAAGTCGATCTTCTCCGACAGTTTTCATCGGATCCGGCTGGAAATTTTTGACAATATGGACGAATGTACGTCCCACAGTGGCTCGTGTCCCGATTTTTGATTTTCGAAAAAATTATTTTTTTTATGATTTTTCAAATTTTCAAAGTCCCGTTGCTCGGCAACGGTGGTGTCCATCGCAACGGTTCTCATTTGCACACAACTCGGTCATGGTATGAACCTTCCAACCAGGTTTCATCGAAATCGCCATTGTGTTAACGGAGCACTGGACCGAACAGAGGGACAGACAGATAAACATATCGACGGAAATACTGATAATTAGGATAGAACAAATTTCAAAAAAAAAAATTCGTCGAGATCAAAGACCCAACAGACAGACAGACAGACATAGAGACACACGACAATCACGAATATCGTGGTCACTTATTTTTTTGGTGAAAATATTTTTTCGTGAACCAATTAAATAAAAGATCGTCCCTGGGTGGGCTCGAACCACCAACCTTTCGGTTAACAGCCGAACGCGCTAACCAATTGCGCCACAGAGACAACTTAGTAAGTAGTGTTGAAACACGTTTATTTATCACAATAGTAGAGGTACTGGAGTTGTCAGTTTTACCCACTGCGTTGTGTGCAAGTCTGAAGACGACAATGGTTCACGAGCGGTATTTGATGATGTGTATTGTTTAAGAAGTCAAGGATGAGACAATGTGAAAATTGTTGACCAAGTGATAAAAATGATCAACATGATGTGGTACGAGTGACAGATTATGAGCTGCAAAATGTCGAAAACCCGGTTTTGTTCAACAACTTTCAAAATTTGACCTTTGCATAACCTCTGAAGGTCACAAAACAATGTTGTGGACATTAAAATATGGAAACAGGATACGTTCTAGAGCTTATTGTACTGAGTTCGTCGAAGAATGTCGAAAACCCGGTTCGATTCCCCCAACTTTGAAAATTTGACCTTTGTGAACTTTAAAGGTCAAAGGTCAAGGATAATGATCTTTGTTGCAAAAATTCCTCTGGAACATTCCAGGAACAATATAACGTCATATAGGCTATATGACATTTCGCACTCCTCGGATTATCCAGACTTTGATGAAATCAGCGTAAAAACAAACTTGAAGGGGGCGCCACGGGCAAGCTGTTCGAGATTGAGCAAAATGGTTTCAAGATTGAGGTGGGAAATGAGCTCAAGATTATGCATAAAAAATATTGTCATCCAATCTCTCAAAGTTTTTGCGGTCGTATGATTTTGATGTCAAAATTCACAATTTTCTAAGTTCGCGACCTTGACCTTGGGACGAAAATGACATATCGAGCTCCGTAGGGCTATGCAGGTGCCATTGGGCGAACCAAATACCGAAACCCCTGTCAGATTCGACAAACCCCCTCGGAGAAGATGCAAATTGAAATCGGCTTCCCCCTAAAAGCACAAGTTTTTTGGCGAGGCTCCGCCCATATTGAGCACACCACGCCCATTCTCAGTAAAACACAACGAAATCGTGACATCAACCTCCCACCAAAATTTTTTCAGGATCGGATCAAAGCCCACGGGGCTATGCTCGGGACAGACAGACAGACAGACAAGCAGGGAGGTGGACATGGGAAATCGATCAATTCGAATTTAGTCGTTTTTCAGCCGTCAAGAGAGCAACAAAAGCGTCCATAGCAACGGTTCTTTCTCACACATAAGTAGGACATCCCATGAACCTACCATTCAGGTTTATGTAGATCTGACTCATAGTCTCTGAGATATAATGCACTTCTTTTTTTTATTGTTTTGGACCAGGGTTCATTCAAAGTCTATCTTCTCCGACAGTTTTCATAGGAACCGGCTGGAAATTTTTGACAATATGCCAGAATGTGCTGCCCACAGTCGCTCCTGGCCCGATGATTTATTTTCGAAAAAATAAATTTTTTATGATTTTTCTAAAATTTCAAAGTTCCGTTGCTGGGCAACGTTGGTGTCCATGGCAATGGTTCTCATTTGCACACAACGAGGTCTTGGAATGAACCTACCAACCAAGTTTCATCGAAATCGCCATTGTATTAACGGAGCGCTGGACCGAACAGACAGACAGACAGACAGACAGACAAGCCGGTAGGCGGACATTTGTCGTCGACAACCCAATAGAACCTGACGCGATAGGCCCGTTCGATGGGGAATGACATGAGGATTAAGCACAAGAAAATTCATGATTCCAGCTTCAAGGGTTAATGCTGCAGATTGTTTTTTCACAAAAATACCCCCACATTTAGAGGTTTTTCGGCCGTTGCGACGCAACGGAGTGGTCCATTGCAACGATTCCTTCTCACCCATAACTAGGACATACCATGAACCTACCATAGCAGTTTCATGTATATCTGACTCATAGTCTCTGAGATATCACGAACTTCGTTTTTTTATTGTTTTCGACCAGGTTTCATTCAAAGTCTATCTTCTTCGACAGTTTTCATTGGATCCGGCTGTAAATTTTTGACAATATGGCTGAATTTACTGCCCACAGTCGTTCGTGGCCCGATGTTTTATTTTCGAAAACCTTTTTTTTCATGATTTTTCAAATATTTCAAAGTCCCGGTGCTTGGCAACGTTGGTGTTCATAGCAAGGGTTTTCATTTACACACAACTCGGTCATGGAATGAACCTCCCAACCAAGTTTCATCGAAATCGCCATTGTATTAACGGAGCGCTGGACCGAACAGACAAACAGACAGACAGACAGACAGACAGACAGACAAACCGGTAGGCGGACATGGGTAGTCGACAACCCAATAGAACCTAACGCGATAGGCTCGTTTGATGGGGAATGACATGAGGATTAAGCACAAGAAAATTCATGATTCCAGCTTCAAGGGTTAATGCTGCAGATTGTTTTTTCAGAAAAACACCCCCACATTTGGAGGTTTTTTGGCCGTTGCGACGCAACGGAGGGGTCCATAGCAACGATTCCTTCTCACCCATAACTCGGACATACCATGAACCTACCATAGCAGTTTCATGTATATCTGACTCATAGTCTCTGAGATATCACGAACTTCGTTTTTTTATTGTTTTCGACCAGGTTTCATTCAAAGTCTATCTTCTTCGACAGTTTTCCTAGGATCCGGCTGTAAATTTTTGACAATATGGCTGAATTTACTGCCCGCAGTCGTTCGTGGCCCGATGTTTTATTTTCCAAAACCTTTTTTTTCATTGATTTTTCAAATATTTCAAAGTCCTGGTGCTTGGCAACGTTGGTGTTCAGAGCAAGGGTTTTCATTTACACACAACTCGGTCATGGAATGAACCTCCCAACCAAGTTTCATCGAAATCGCCATTGTATTAACGGAGCACTGGACCGAACAGCCAGACAGACAGACAGAAAGCCTGCAGGCGGACATGGGTAGTCGGTTATTGCAAGGCAACGTTGGGGTCCATAGCAACGGTTCTTTCTCACACATAACTCGGATATACCATGAACCTACCATACCAGTTTCACTTGGATCTGACTCATAGTCTCTGAGATACAACGAACTTTTTTTTTATTGATTTCAACCAGGGTTTTTTCAAAGTCGATCTTCTCCGACAGTTTTCATCGGATCCGGCTGGAAATTTTTGACAATATGGACGAATGTTCGTCCCACAGTGGCTCGTGTCCCGATTTTTGATTTTCGAAAAAAATTTTTTTTTTATGATTTTTCAAATTTTCAAAGTCCCGTTGCTCGGCAACGGTGGTGTCCATCGCAACGGTTCTCATTTGCACACAACTCGGTCATGGTATGAACCTTCCAACCAGGTTTCATCGAAATCGCCATTGTGTTAACGGAGCACTGGACCGAACAGAGGGACAGACAGACAAACATATCGACGGAAATACTGATAATTAGGATAGAACAAATTTCAAAAAAAAAAAATTCGTCGAGATCAAAGACCCAACAGACAGACAGACAGACATAGAGACACACAACAATCACGAATATCGTGGTCACTTATTTTTGGTGAAAATATTTTTTCGTGAACCAATTAAATAAAAGATCGTCCCTGGGTGGGTTCGAACCACCAACCTTTCGGTTAACAGCCGAACGCGCTAACCAATTGCGCCACAGAGACAACTTAGTAAGTAGTGTTGAAACACGTTTATTTATCACAATAGTAGAGGTACTGGAGTTGTCAGTTTTACCCACTGCGTTGTGTGCAAGTCTGAAGACGACAATGGTTCACGAGCGGTATTTGATGATGTGTATTGTTTAAGAAGTCAAGGATGAGACAATGTGAAAATTGTTGACCAAGTGATAAAAATGATCAACATGATGTGGTACGAGTGACAGATTATGAGCTGCAAAATGTCGAAAACCCGGTTTTGTTCAACAACTTTCAAAATTTGACCTTTGCATAACCTCTGAAGGTCACAAAACAATGTTGTGGACATTAAAATATGGAAACAGGATACGTTCTAGAGCTTATTGTACTGAGTTCGTCGAAGAATGTCGAAAACCCGGTTCGATTCCCCAACTTTGAAAATTTGACCTTTGTGAACTTTAAAGGTCAAAGGTCAAGGATAATGATCTTTGGTGCAAAAATTCCTCTGGAACATTCCAGGAACAATATAACGTCATATAGGCTATATGACATTTCGCACTCCTCGGATTATCCAGACTTTGATGAAATCAGCGTAAAAACAAACTTGAAGGGGGCGCCACGGGCAAGCTGTTCGAGATTGAGCAAAATGGTTTCAAGATTGAGGTGGGAAATGAGCTCAAGATTATGCATAAAAATATTGTCATCCAATCTCTCAAAGTTTTTGCGGTCGTATGATTTTGATGTCAAAATTCACAATTTTCTAAGTTCGCGACCTTGACCTTGGGACGAAAATGACATATCGAGCTCCGTAGGGCTATGCAGGTGCCATTGGGCGAACCAAATACCGAAACCCCTGTCAGATTCGACAAACCCCCTCGGAGAAGATGCAAATTGAAATCGGCTTCCCCTAAAAGCACAAGTTTTTTGGGCGTGGCTACGCCCATATTGAGCACACCACGCCCATTCTCAGTAAAACACAACGAAATCGTGACATCAACCTCCCACCAAAATTTTTTCAGGATCGGATCAAAGCCCACGGGGCTATGCTCAGGACAGACAGACAGACAGACAAGCATGGAGGTGGACATGGGAACTCGATCAATTCGAATTTAGTCGTTTTTCAGCCGTCACGAGAGCAACAAAAGCGTCCATAGCAACGGTTCTTTCTCACACATAAGTAGGACATCCCATGAACCTATCATTCAGGTTTATGTAGATCTGACTCATAGTCTCTGAGATATAATGCACTTCTTTTTTTTATTGTTTTGGACCAGGGTTCATTCAAAGTCTATCTTCTCCGACAGTTTTCATAGGAACCGGCTGGAAATTTTTGACAATATACCAGAATGTGCTGCCCACAGTCGCTCCTGGCCCGATGATTTATTTTCGAAAAAATAAATTTTTTATGATTTTTCTAAAATTTCAAAGTTCCGTTGCTGGGCAACGTTGGTGTCCATGGCAATGGTTCTCATTTGCACACAACGAGGTCTTGGAATGAACCGACCAAGCAAGTTTCATCGAAATCGCCATTGTATGAACGGAGCGCTGGCCCGAACACAGACAGACAGACAGACAAGCCGGTAGGCGGACATTTGTCGTCGACAACCCAATAGAACCTGACGCGATAGGCCCGTTCGATGGGGAATGACATGAGGATTAAGCACAAGAAAATTCATGATTCCAGCTTCAAGGGTTAATGCTGCAGATTGTTTTTTCACAAAAATACCCCCACATTTAGAGGTTTTTCGGCCGTTGCGACGCAACGGAGTGGTCCATTGCAACGATTCCTTCTCACCCATAACTAGGACATACCATGAACCTACCATAGCAGTTTCATGTATATCTGACTCATAGTCTCTGAGATATCACGAACTTCGTTTTTTTATTGTTTTCGACCAGGTTTCATTCAAAGTCTATCTTCTTCGACAGTTTTCATTGGATCCGGCTGTAAATTTTTGACAATATGGCTGAATTTACTGCCCACAGTCGTTCGTGGCCCGATGTTTTATTTTCGAAAACCTTTTTTCATGATTTTTCAAATATTTCAAAGTCCCGGTGCTTGGCAACGTTGGTGTTCATAGCAAGGGTTTTCATTTACACACAACTCGGTCATGGAATGAACCTCCCAACCAAGTTTCATCGAAATCGCCATTGTATTAACGGAGCGCTGGACCGAACAGACAAACAGACAGACAGACAGACAGACAGACAAACCGGTAGGCGGACATGGGTAGTCGACAACCCAATAGAACCTAACGCGATAGGCTCGTTTGATGGGGAATGACATGAGGATTAAGCACAAGAAAATTCATGATTCCAGCTTCAAGGGTTAATGCTGCAGATTGTTTTTTCAGAAAAACACCCCCACATTTGGAGGTTTTTTGGCCGTTGCGACGCAACGGAGGGGTCCATAGCAACGATTCCTTCTCACCCATAACTAGGACATACCATGAACCTACCATAGCAGTTTCATGTATATCTGACTCATAGTCTCTGAGATATCACGAACTTCGTTTTTTTATTGTTTTCGACCAGGTTTCATTCAAAGTCTATCTTCTTCGACAGTTTTCCTCGGATCCGGCTGTAAATTTTTGACAATATGGCTGAATTTACTGCCCACAGTCGTTCGTGGCCCGATGTTTTATTTTCCAAAACCTTTTTTTCATTGATTTTTCAAATATTTCAAAGTCCCGTTGCTGGGCAACGTTGCTGTTCATAGCAATGGTTCTCATTTGCACATAACGAGGTCTTGGAATGAACCTCCCAACCAAGTTTCATCGAAATCGCCATTGTATTAACGGAGCACTGGACCGAACAGCCAGACAGACAGACAGAAAGCCTGCAGGCGGACATGGGTAATCGGTTATTGCAAGGCAACGTTGGGGTCCATAGCAACGGTTCTTCCTCACACATAACTCGGATATACCATGAACCTACCATACCAGTTTCACGTGTATCTGACTCATAGTCTCTGAGATACAACGAACTTTTTTTTTATTGATTTCAACCAGGGTTCTTTCAAAGTCGATCTTCTCCGACAGTTTTCATCGGATCCGGCTGGAAATTTTTGACAATATGGATGAATGTACGTCCCACAGTGGCTCGTGTCCCGATTTTTGATTTTCGAAAAATTTTTTTTTTTTATGATTTTTCAAATTTTCAAAGTCCCGTTGCTCGGCAACGGTGGTGTCCATCGCAAGGTTCTCATTTGCACACAACTCGGTCATGGTATGAACCTTCCAACCAGGTTTCATCGAAATCGCCATTGTGTTAACGGAGCACTGGACCGAACAGAGGGACAGACAGACAAACATATCGACGGAAATACTGATAATTAGGATAGAACAAATTTCAAAAAAAAAATTCGTCGAGATCAAAGACCCAACAGACAGACAGACAGACATAGAGACACACAACAATCACGAATATCGTGGTCACTTATTTTTTTGGTGAAAATATTTTTTCGTGAACCAATTAAATAAAAGATCGTCCCTGGGTGGGTTCGAACCACCAACCTTTCGGTGAACAGCCGAACGCGCTAACCAATTGCGCCACAGAGACAACTTAGTAAGTAGTGTTGAAACACGTTTATTTATCACAATAGTAGAGGTACTGGAGTTGTCAGTTTTACCCACTGCGTTGTGTGCAAGTCTGAAGACGACAATGGTTCACGAGCGGTATTTGATGATGTGTATTGTTTAAGAAGTCAAGGATGAGACAATGTGAAAATTGTTGACCAAGTGATAAAAATGATCAACATGATGTGGTACGAGTGACAGATTATGAGCTGCAAAATGTCGAAAACCCGGTTTTGTTCAACAACTTTCAAAATTTGACCTTTGCATAACCTCTGAAGGTCACAAAACAATGTTGTGGACATTAAAATATGGAAACAGGATACGTTCTAGAGCTTATTGTACTGAGTTCGTCGAAGAATGTCGAAAACCCGGTTCGATTCCCCCAACTTTGAAAATTTGACCTTTGTGAACTTTAAAGGTCAAAGGTCAAGGATAATGATCTTTGTTGCAAAAATTCCTCTGGAACATTCCAGGAACAATATAACGTCATATAGGCTATATGACATTTCGCACTCCTCGGATTATCCAGACTTTGATGAAATCAGCGTAAAAACAAACTTGAAGGGGGCGCCACGGGCAAGCTGTTCGAGATTGAGCAAAATGGTTTCAAGATTGAGGTGGGAAATGAGCTCAAGATTATGCATAAAAAATATTGTCATCCAATCTCTCAAAGTTTTTGCGGTCGTATGATTTTGATGTCAAAATTCACAATTTTCTAAGTTCGCGACCTTGACCTTGGGACGAAAATGACATATCGAGCTCCGTAGGGCTATGCAGGTGCCATTGGGCGAACCAAATACCGAAACCCCTGTCAGATTCGACAAACCCCCTCGGAGAAGATGCAAATTGAAATCGGCTTCCCCCTAAAAGCACAAGTTTTTTGGGCGTGGCTCCGCCCATATTGAGCACACCACGCCCATTCTCAGTAAAACACAACGAAATCGTGACATCAACCTCCCACCAAAATTTTTTCAGGATCGGATCAAAGCCCACGGGGCTATGCTCGGGACAGACAGACAGACAGACAAGCAGGGAGGTGGACATGGGAAATCGATCAATTCGAATTTAGTCGTTTTTCAGCCGTCAAGAGAGCAACAAAAGCGTCCATAGCAACGGTTCTTTCTCACACATAAGTAGGACATCCCATGAACCTACCATTCAGGTTTATGTAGATCTGACTCATAGTCTCTGAGATATAATGCACTTCTTTTTTTTATTGTTTTGGACCAGGGTTCATTCAAAGTCTATCTTCTCCGACAGTTTTCATAGGAACCGGCTGGAAATTTTTGACAATATGCCAGAATGTGCTGCCCACAGTCGCTCCTGGCCCGATGATTTATTTTCGAAAAAATAAATTTTTTATGATTTTTCTAAAATTTCAAAGTTCCGTTGCTGGGCAACGTTGGTGTCCATGGCAATGGTTCTCATTTGCACACAACGAGGTCTTGGAATGAACCTACCAACCAAGTTTCATCGAAATCGCCATTGTATTAACGGAGCGCTGGACCGAACAGACAGACAGACAGACAAGCCGGTAGGCGGACATTTGTCGTCGACAACCCAATAGAACCTGACGCGATAGGCCCGTTCGATGGGGAATGACATGAGGATTAAGCACAAGAAAATTCATGATTCCAGCTTCAAGGGTTAATGCTGCAGATTGTTTTTTCACAAAAATACCCCCACATTTAGAGGTTTTTCGGCCGTTGCGACGCAACGGAGTGGTCCATTGCAACGATTCCTTCTCACCCATAACGAGGACATACCATGAACCTACCATAGCAGTTTCATGTATATCTGACTCATAGTCTCTGAGATATCACGAACTTCGTTTTTTTATTGTTTTCGACCAGGTTTCATTCAAAGTCGATCTTCTTCGACAGTTTTCATTGGATCCGGCTGTAAATTTTTGACAATATGGCTGAATTTACTGCCCACAGTCGTTCGTGGCCCGATGTTTTATTTTCGAAAACCTTTTTTTTCATGATTTTTCAAATATTTCAAAGTCCCGGTGCTTGGCAACGTTGGTGTTCATAGCAAGGGTTTTCATTTACACACAACTCGGTCATGGAATGAACCTCCCAACCAAGTTTCATCGAAATCGCCATTGTATTAACGGAGCGCTGGACCGAACAGACAAACAGACAGACAGACAGACAGACAGACAGACAGACAAACCGGTAGGCGGACATGGGTAGTCGACAACCCAATAGAACCTAACGCGATAGGCTCGTTTGATGGGGAATGACATGAGGATTAAGCACAAGAAAATTCATGATTCCAGCTTCAAGGGTTAATGCTGCAGATTGTTTTTTCATAAAACACCCCCACATTTAGAGGTTTTTCGGCCGTTGCGACGCAACGGAGGGGTCCATAGCAACGATTCCTTCTCACCCATAACTCGGACATACCATGAACCTACCATAGCAGTTTCATGTATATCTGACTCATAGTCTCTGAGATATCACGAACTTCGTTTTTTTTATTGTTTTCGACCAGGTTTCATTCAAAGTCTATCTTCTTCGACAGTTTTCCTAGGATCCGGCTGTAAATTTTTGACAATATGGCTGAATTTACTGCCCACAGTCGTTCGTGGCCCGATGTTTTATTTTCCAAAACCTTTTTTTTCATTGATTTTTCAAATATTTCAAAGTCCCGGTGCTTGGCAACGTTGCTGTTCATAGCAAGGGTTTTCATTTACACACAACTCGGTCATGGAATGAACCTCCCAACCAAGTTTCATCGAAATCGCCATTGTATTAACGGAGCACTGGACCGAACAGCCAGACAGACAGACAGAAAGCCTGCAGGCGGACATGGGTCGTCGGTTATTGCAAGGCAACGTTGGGGTCCATAGCAACGGTTCTTCCTCACACATAACTCGGATATACCATGAACTTACCATACCAGTTTCATGTGTATCTGACTCATCGTCTCTGAGACACAACGAACTTTTTTTTTATTGATTTCAACCAGGGTTCTTTCAAAGTCGATCTTCTCCGACAGTTTTCATCGGATCCGGCTGGAAATTTTTGACAATATGGACGAATGTACGTCCCACAGTGGCTCGTGTCCCGATTTTTGATTTTCTAAAAAATTATTTTTTTTATGATTTTTCAAATTTTCAAAGTCCCGTTGCTCGGCAACGGTGGTGTCCATCGCAACGGTTCTCATTTGCACACAACTCGGTCATGGTATGAACCTTCCAACCAGGTTTCATCGAAATCGCCATTGTGTTAACGGAGCACTGGACCGAACAGAGGGACAGACAGACAAACATATCGACGGAAATACTGATAATTAGGATAGAACAAATTTCAAAAAAAAAATTCGTCGAGATCAAAGACCCAACAGACAGACAGACAGACAGAGAGACACACGACAATCACGAATATCGTGGTCACTTATTTTTTTGGTGAAAATATTTTTTCGTGAACCAATTAAATAAAAGATCGTCCCTGGGTGGGCTCGAACCACCAACCTTTCGGTTAACAGCCGAACGCGCTAACCAATTGCGCCACAGAGACAACTTAGTAAGAAGTGTTGAAACACGTTTATTTATCACAATAGTAGAGGTACTGGAGTTGTCAGTTTTACCCACTGCGTTGTGTGCAAGTCTGAAGACGACAATGGTTCACGAGCGGTATTTGATGATGTGTATTGTTTAAGAAGTCAAGGATGAGACAATGTGAAAATTGTTGACCAAGTGATAAAAATGATCAACATGATGTGGTACGAGTGACAGATTATGAGCTGCAAAATGTCGAAAACCCGGTTTTGTTCAACAACTTTCAAAATTTGACCTTTGCATAACCTCTGAAGGTCACAAAACAATGTTGTGGACATTAAAATATGGAAACAGGATACGTTCTAGAGCTTATTGTACTGAGTTCGTCGAAGAATGTCGAAAACCCGGTTCGATTCCCCCAACTTTGAAAATTTGACCTTTGTGAACTTTAAAGGTCAAAGGTCAAGGATAATGATCTTTGTTGCAAAAATTCCTCTGGAACATTCCAGGAACAATATAACGTCATATAGGCTATATGACATTTCGCACTCCTCGGATTATCCAGACTTTGATGAAATCAGCGTAAAAACAAACTTGAAGGGGGCGCCACGGGCAAGCTGTTCGAGATTGAGCAAAATGGTTTCAAGATTGAGGTGGGAAATGAGCTCAAGATTATGCATAAAAAATATTGTCATCCAATCTCTCAAAGTTTTTGCGGTCGTATGATTTTGATGTCAAAATTCACAATTTTCTAAGTTCGCGACCTTGACCTTGGGACGAAAATGACATATCGAGCTCCGTAGGGCTATGCAGGTGCCATTGGGCGAACCAAATACCGAAACCCCTGTCAGATTCGACAAACCCCCTCGGAGAAGATGCAAATTGAAATCGGCTTCCCCCTAAAAGCACAAGTTTTTTGGGCGAGGCTCCGCCCATATTGAGCACACCACGCCCATTCTCAGTAAAACACAACGAAATCGTGACATCAACCTCCCACCAAAATTTTTTCAGGATCGAGATCAAAGCCCACGGGGCTATGCTCGGGACAGACAGACAGACAGACAAGCAGGGAGGTGGACATGGGAAATCGATCAATTCGAATTTGGTCGTTTTTCAGCCGTCATGAGAGCAACAAAAGTGTCCATAGCAACGGTTCTTTCTCACACATAAGTAGGACATCCCATGAACCTTCCATTCAGGTTTATGTAGATCTGACTCATCGTCTCTGAGATATAATGCACTTCTTTTTTTATTGTTTTGGACCAGGGTTCATTCAAAGTCTATCTTCTCCGACAGTTTTCATAGGAACCGGCTGGAAATTTTTGACAATATGCCAGAATGTGCTGCCCACAGTCGCTCCTGGCCCGATGATTTATTTTCGAAAAAATAAATTTTTTATGATTTTTCTAAAATTTCAAAGTTCCGTTGCTGGGCAACGTTGGTGTCCATGGCAATGGTTCTCATTTGCACACAACGAGGTCTTGGAATGAACCTACCAACCAAGTTTCATCGAAATCGCCATTGTATTAACGGAGCGCTGGACCGAACAGACAGACAGACAGACAGACAGACAAGCCGGTAGGCGGACATTTGTCGTCGACAACCCAATAGAACCTGACGCGATAGGCCCGTTCGATGGGGAATGACATGAGGATTAAGCACAAGAAAATTCATGATTCCAGCTTCAAGGGTTAATGCTGCAGATTGTTTTTTCACAAAAATACCCCCACATTTAGAGGTTTTTCGGCCGTTGCGACGCAACGGAGTGGTCCATTGCAACGATTCCTTCTCACCCATAACGAGGACATACCATGAACCTACCATAGCAGTTTCATGTATATCTGACTCATAGTCTCTGAGATATCACGAACTTCGTTTTTTTATTGTTTTCGACCAGGTTTCATTCAAAGTCGATCTTCTTCGACAGTTTTCATTGGATCCGGCTGTAAATTTTTGACAATATGGCTGAATTTACTGCCCACAGTCGTTCGTGGCCCGATGTTTTATTTTCGAAAACCTTTTTTTTCATGATTTTTCAAATATTTCAAAGTCCCGGTGCTTGGCAACGTTGGTGTTCATAGCAAGGGTTTTCATTTACACACAACTCGGTCATGGAATGAACCTCCCAACCAAGTTTCATCGAAATCGCCATTGTATTAACGGAGCGCTGGACCGAACAGACAAACAGACAGACAGACAGACAGACAGACAGACAAACCGGTAGGCGGACATGGGTAGTCGACAACCCAATAGAACCTAACGCGATAGGCTCGTTTGATGGGGAATGACATGAGGATTAAGCACAAGAAAATTCATGATTCCAGCTTCAAGGGTTAATGCTGCAGATTGTTTTTTCAGAAAAACACCCCCACATTTGGAGGTTTTTTGGCCGTTGCGACGCAACGGAGGGGTCCATAGCAACGATTCCTTCTCACCCATAACGAGGACATACCATGAACCTACCATAGCAGTTTCATGTATATTTGACTCATAGTCTCTGAGATATCACGAACTTCGTTTTTTTTATTGTTTTCGACCAGGTTTCATTCAAAGTCTATCTTCTTCGACAGTTTTCCTAGGATCCGGCTGTAAATTTTTGACAATATGGCTGAATTTACTGCCCACAGTCGTTCGTGGCCCGATGTTTTATTTTCCAAAACCTTTTTTTTCATTGATTTTTCAAATATTTCAAAGTCCCGGTGCTTGGCAACGTTGGTGTTCATAGCAAGGG
The DNA here is from genome assembly GCF_056783735.1 of Eptatretus burgeri. Lineage (NCBI taxonomy): Eukaryota > Metazoa > Chordata > Myxini > Myxiniformes > Myxinidae > Eptatretus > Eptatretus burgeri. Next base: position 24,578,666 of record NC_140962.1, read on the forward strand.
TTTTCATTTACACACAACTCGGTCATGGAATGAACCTCCCAACCAAGTTTCATCGAAATCGCCATTGTATTAACGGAGCACTGGACCGAACAGCCAGACAGACAGACAGAAAGCCTGCAGGCGGACATGGGTAGTCGGTTATTGCAAGGCAACGTTGGGGTCCATAGCAACGGTTCTTTCTCACACATAACTCGGATATACCATGAACCTACCATACCAGTTTCATGTGTATCTGACTCATCGTCTCTGAGACACAACGAACTTTTTTTTTATTGATTTCAACCAGGGTTCTTTCAAAGTCGATCTTCTCCGACAGTTTTCATCGGATCCGGCTGGAAATTTTTGACAATATGGATGAATGTACGTCCCACAGTGGCTCGTGTCCCGATTTTTGATTTTCGAAAAAATTATTTTTTTTATGATTTTTCAAATTTTCAAAGTCCCGTTGCTCGGCAACGGTGGTGTCCATCGCAACGGTTCTCATTTGCACACAACTCGGTCATGGTATGAACCTTCCAACCAGGTTTCATCGAAATCGCCATTGTGTTAACGGAGCACTGGACCGAACAGAGGGACAGACAGACAAACATATCGACGGAAATACTGATAATTAGGATAGAACAAATTTCAAAAAAAAAATTCGTCGAGATCAAAGACCCAACAGAGAGACAGACAGACATAGAGACACACGACAATCACGAATATCGTGGTCACTTATTTTTTTGGTGAAAATATTTTTTCGTGAACCAATTAAATAAAAGATCGTCCCTGGGTGGGCTCGAACCACCAACCTTTCGGTTAACAGCCGAACGCGCTAACCAATTGCGCCACAGAGACAACTTAGTAAGTAGTGTTGAAACACGTTTATTTATCACAATAGTAGAGGTACTGGAGTTGTCAGTTTTACCCACTGCGTTGTGTGCAAGTCTGAAGACGACAATGGTTCACGAGCGGTATTTGATGATGTGTATTGTTTAAGAAGTCAAGGATGAGACAATGTGAAAATTGTTGACCAAGTGATAAAAATGATCAACATGATGTGGTACGAGTGACAGATTATGAGCTGCAAAATGTCGAAAACCCGGTTTTGTTCAACAACTTTCAAAATTTGACCTTTGCATAACCTCTGAAGGTCACAAAACAATGTTGTGGACATTAAAATATGGAAACAGGATACGTTCTAGAGCTTATTGTACTGAGTTCGTCGAAGAATGTCGAAAACCCGGTTCGATTCCCCCAACTTTGAAAATTTGACCTTTGTGAACTTCAAAGGTCAAAGGTCAAGGATAATGATCTTTGGTGCAAAAATTCCTCTGGAACATTCCAGGAACAATATAACGTCATATAGGCTATATGACATTTCGCACTCCTCGGATTATCCAGACTTTGATGAAATCAGCGTAAAAACAAACTTGAAGGGGGCGCCACGGGCAAGCTGTTCGAGATTGAGCAAAATGGTTTCAAGATTGAGGTGGGAAATGAGCTCAAGATTATGCATAAAAAATATTGTCATCCAATCTCTCAAAGTTTTTGCGGTCGTATGATTTTGATGTCAAAATTCACAATTTTCTAAGTTCGCGACCTTGACCTTGGGACGAAAATGACATATCGAGCTCCGTAGGGCTATGCAGGTGCCATTGGGCGAACCAAATACCGAAACCCCTGTCAGATTCGACAAACCCCCTCGGAGAAGATGCAAATTGAAATCGGCTTACCCCTAAAAGCACAAGTTTTTGGGCGTGGCTCCGCCCATATTGAGCACACCACACCCATTCTCAGTAAAACACAACGAAATCGTGACATCAACCTCCCACCAAAATTTTTTCAGGATCGGATCAAAGCCCACGGGGCTATGCTCGGGACAGACAGACAGACAGACAAGCAGGGAGGTGGACATGGGAAATCGATCAATTCGAATTTAGTCGTTTTTCAGCCGTCAAGAGAGCAACAAAAGCGTCCATAGCAACGGTTCTTTCTCACACATAAGTAGGACATCCCATGAACCTACCATTCAGGTTTCATGTAGATCTGACTCATAGTCTCTGAGATATAATGCACTTCTTTTTTTTTATTGTTTTGGACCAGGGTTCATTCAAAGTCTATCTTCTCCGACAGTTTTCATAGGAACCGGCTGGAAATTTTTGACAATATGCCAGAATGTGCTGCCCACAGTCGCTCCTGGCCCGATGATTTATTTTCGAAAAAATAAATTTTTTATGATTTTTCTAAAATTTCAAAGTTCCGTTGCTGGGCAACGTTGGTGTCCATGGCAATGGTTCTCATTTGCACACAACGAGGTCTTGGAATGAACCTACCAACCAAGTTTCATCGAAATCGCCATTGTATTAACGGAGCGCTGGACCGAACAGACAGACAGACAGACAAGCCGGTAGGCGGACATTTGTCGTCGACAACCCAATAGAACCTGACGCGATAGGCCCGTTCGATGGGGAATGACATGAGGATTAAGCACAAGAAAATTCATGATTCCAGCTTCAAGGGTTAATGCTGCAGATTGTTTTTTCACAAAAATACCCCCACATTTAGAGGTTTTTCGGCCGTTGCGACGCAACGGAGTGGTCCATTGCAACGATTCCTTCTCACCCATAACGAGGACATACCATGAACCTACCATAGCAGTTTCATGTATATCTGACTCATAGTCTCTGAGATATCACGAACTTCGTTTTTTTATTGTTTTCGACCAGGTTTCATTCAAAGTCTATCTTCTTCGACAGTTTTCATTGGATCCGGCTGTAAATTTTTGACAATATGGCTGAATTTACTGCCCACAGTCGTTCGTGGCCCGATGTTTTATTTTCGAAAACCTTTTTTTTCATGATTTTTCAAATATTTCAAAGTCCCGGTGCTTGGCAACGTTGGTGTTCATAGCAAGGGTTTTCATTTACACACAACTCGGTCATGGAATGAACCTCCCAACCAAGTTTCATCGAAATCGCCATTGTATTAACGGAGCGCTGGACCGAACAGACAAACAGACAGACAGACAGACAGACAGACAAACCGGTAGGCGGACATGGGTAGTCGACAACCCAATAGAACCTAACGCGATAGGCTCGTTCGATGGGGAATGACATGAGGATTAAGCACAAGAAAATTCATGATTCCAGCTTCAAGGGTTAATGCTCCAGATTGTTTTTTCAGAAAAACACCCCCACATTTAGAGGTTTTTCGGCCGTTGCGACGCAACGGAGGGGTCCATAGCAACGATTCCTTCTCACCCATAACGAGGACATACCATGAACCTACCATAGCAGTTTCATGTATATCTGACTCATAGTCTCTGAGATATCACGAACTTCGTTTTTTTATTGTTTTCGACCAGGTTTCATTCAAAGTCTATCTTCTTCGACAGTTTTCGTAGGATCCAGCTGTAAATTTTTGACAATATGGCTGAATTTACTGCCCGCAGTCGTTCGTGGCCCGATGTTTTATTTTCCAAAACCTTTTTTTTCATTGATTTTTCAAATATTTCAAAGTCCTGGTGCTTGGCAACGTTGGTGTTCATAGCAAGGGTTTTCATTTACACACAACTCGGTCATGGAATGAACCTCCCAACCAAGTTTCATCGAAATCGCCATTGTATTAACGGAGCACTGGACCGAACAGCCAGACAGACAGACAGAAAGCCTGCAGGCGGACATGGGTAGTCGGTTTTTGCAAGGCAACGTTGGGGTCCATAGCAACGGTTCTTTCTCACACATAACTCGGATATACCATGAACCTACCATCCCAGTTTCATTTGTATCTGACTCATAGTCTCTGAGATACAACGAACTTTTTTTTTAATTGATTTCAACCAGGGTTCTTTCAAAGTCGATCTTCTCCGACAGTTTTCATCGGATCCGGCTGGAAATTTTTGACAATATGGATGAATGTACGTCCCACAGTGGCTCGTGTCCCGATTTTTGATTTTCGAAAAAATTATTTTTTTTATGATTTTTCAAATTTTCAAAGTCCCGTTGCTCGGCAACGGTGGTGTCCAGAGCAACGGTTCTCATTTGCACACAACTCGGTCATGGTATGAACCTTCCAACCAGGTTTCATCGAAATCGCCATTGTGTTAACGGAGCACTGGACCGAACAGAGGGACAGACAGACAAACATATCGACGGAAATACTGATAATTGGGATAGAACAAATTTCAAAAAAAAAAATTCGTCGAGATCAAAGACCCAACAGACAGACAGACAGACATAGAGACACACAACAATCACGAATATCGTGGTCACTTATTTTTTTGGTGAAAATATTTTTTCGTGAACCAATTAAATGAAAGATCGTCCCTGGGTGGGCTCGAACCACCAACCTTTCGGTTAACAGCCGAACGTGCTAACCAATTGCGCCACAGAGACAACTTAGTAAGTAGTGTTGAAACACGTTTATTTATCACAATAGTAGAGGTACTGGAGTTGTCAGTTTTACCCACTGCGTTGTGTGCAAGTCTGAAGACGACAATGGTTCACGAGCGGTATTTGATGATGTGTATTGTTTAAGAAGTCAAGGATGAGACAATGTGAAAAATTTTGACCAAGTGATAAAAATGATCAAAATGATGTGGTACGAGTGACAGATTATGAGCTGCAAAATGTCGAAAACCCGATTTTGTTCAACAACTTTCAAAATTTGACCTTTGCATAACCTCTGAAGGCCACAAAACAATGTTGTGGACATTAAAATATGGAAACAGGATACGTTCTAGAGCTTATTGTACTGAGTTCGTCGAAGAATGTCGAAAACCCGGTTCGATTCCCCCAACTTTGAAAATTTGACCTTTGTGAACTTTAAAGGTCAAAGGTCAAGGATAATGATCTTTGGTGCAAAAATTCCTCTGGAACATTCCAGGAACAATATAACGTCATATAGGCTATATGACATTTCGCACTCCTCGGATTATCCAGACTTTGATGAAATCAGCGTAAAAACAAACTTGAAGGGGGCGCCACGGGCAAGCTGTTCGAGATTGATCAAAATGGTTTCAAGATTGAGGTGGGAAATGACCTCAAGATTATGCATAAAAAATATTGTCATCCAATCTCTCAAAGTTTTTGCGGTCGTATGATTTTGATGTCAAAATTCACAATTTTCTAAGTTCGCGACCTTGACCTTGGGACGAAAATGACATATCGAGCTCCGTAGAGCTATGCAGGTGCCATTGGGCGAACCAAATACCGAAACCCCTGTCAGATTCGACAAACCCCCTCGGAGAAGATGCAAATTGAAATCGGCTTCCCCCGAAAAGCACAAGTTTTTTGGGCGTGGCTCCGCCCATATTGAGCACACCACGCCCATTCTCAGTAAAACACAACGAAATCGTGACATCAACCTCCCACCAAAATTTTTTCAGGATCGGATCAAAGCCCACGGGGCTATGCTCGGGACAGACAGACAGACAGACAAGCAGGGAGGTGGACATGGGAAATCGATCAATTCGAATTTAGTCGTTTTTCAGCCGTCACGAGAGCAACAAAAGCGTCCATAGCAACGGTTCTTTCTCACACATAAGTAGGACATCCCATGAACCTACCATTCAGGTTTCATGTAGATCTGACTCATAGTCTCTGAGATATAATGCACTTCTTTTTTTTTATTGTTTTGGACCAGGGTTCATTCAAAGTCTATCTTCTCCGACAGTTTTCATAGGAACCGGCTGGAAATTTTTGACAATATGCCAGAATGTGCTGCCCACAGTCGCTCCTGGCCCGATGATTTATTTTCGAAAAAATAAATTTTTTATGATTTTTCTAAAATTTCAAATTCCCGTTGCTGGGCAACGTTGGTGTCCATGGCAATGGTTCTCATTTGCACACAACGAGGTCTTGGAATGAACCTACCAACCAAGTTTCATCGAAATCGCCATTGTATTAACGGAGCGCTGGACCGAACAGACAGACAGACAGACAGACAGACAAACCGGTAGGCGGACATGGGTAGTCGACAACCCAATAGAACCTGACGCGATAGGCCCCTTCGATGGGGAATGACATGAGGATTAAGCACAAGAAAATTCATGATTCCAGCTTCAAGGGTTAATGCTGCAGATTGTTTTTTCACAAAAATACCCCCACATTTAGAGGTTTTTCGGGCGTTGCGACGCAATGGAGGGGTCCATAGCAACGATTCCTTCTCACCCATAACGAGGACATACCATGAACCTACCATAGCAGTTTCATGTATATTTGACTCATAGTCTCTGAGATATCACGAACTTCGTTTTTTTATTGTTTTCGACCAGGTTTCATTCAAAGTCTATCTTCTTCGACAGTTTTCATCGGATCCGGCTGTAAATTTTTGACAATATGGCTGAATTTACTGCCCACAGTAGTTCGTGGCCCGATGTTTTATTTTCGAAAACCTTTTTTTCATGATTTTTCAAATATTTGAAAGTCCCGGTGCTTCGCAACGTTGGTGTTCATAGCAAGGGTTTTCATTTACACACAACTCGGTCATGGAATGAACCTCCCAACCAAGTTTCATCGAAATCGCCATTGTATTAACGGAGCGCTGGACCGAACAGACAGACAGACAGACAGACAGACAAACCGGTAGGCGGACATGGGTAGTCGACAACCCAATAGAACCTAACGCGATAGGCTCGTTCGATGGGGAATGACATGAGGATTAAGCACAAGAAAATTCATGATTCCAGCTTCAAGGGTTAATGCTGCAGATTGTTTTTTCATCAAAACACCCCCACATTTAGAGGTTTTTCGGCCGTTGCGACGCAACGGAGGGGTCCATAGCAACGATTCCTTCTCACCCATAACGAGGACATACCATGAACCTACCATAGCAGTTTCATGTATATCTGACTCATAGTCTCTGAGATATCACGAACTTCGTTTTTTTATTGTTTTCGACCAGGTTTCATTCAAAGTCTCTCTTCTTCGACAGTTTTCCTTGGATCCGGCTGTAAATTTTTGACAATATGGCTGAATTTACTGCCCACAGTCGTTCGTGGCCCGATGTTTTATTTTCCAAAACCTTTTTTTTCATTGATTTTTCAAATATTTCAAAGTCCCGGTGCTTGGCAACGTTGGTGTTCATAGCAAGGGTTTTCATTTACACACAACTCGGTCATGGAATGAACCTCCCAACCAAGTTTCATCGAAATCGCCATTGTATTAACGGAGCAGTGGACCGAACAGCCAGACAGACAGACAGAAAGCCTGCAGGCGGACATGGGTAGTCGGTTGTTGCAAGGCAACGTTGGGGTCCATAGCATCGGTTCTTTCTCACACATAACTCGGATATACCATGAACCTACCATACCAGTTTCATGTGTATCTGACTCCTCGTCTCTGAGATACAACGAACTTTTTTTTTTATTGATTTCAACCAGGGTTCTTTCAAAGTCGATCTTCTCCGACAGTTTTCATCGGATCCGGCTGGAAATTTTTGACAATATGGATGAATGTACGTCCCACAGTGGCTCGTGTCCCGATTTTTGATTTTCGAAAAAATTATTTTTTTTATGATTTTTCAAATTTTCAAAGTCCCGTTGCTCGGCAACGGTGGTGTCCATAGCAACGGTTCTCATTTGCACACAACTCGGTCATGGTATGAACCTTCCAACCAGGATTCATCGAAATCGCCATTGTGTTAACGGAGCACTGGACCGAACAGAGGGACAGACAGACAAACATATCGACGGAAATACTGATAATTAGGATAGAACAAATTTCAAAAAAAAAATTCGTCGAGATCAAAGACCCAACAGACAGACAGACAGACATAGAGACACACAACAATCACGAATATCGTGGTCACTTATTTTTTTGGTGAAAATATTTTTTCGTGAACCAATTAAATAAAAGATCGTCCCTGGGTGGGCTCGAACCACCAACCTTTCGGTTAACAGCCGAACGCGCTAACCAATTGCGCCACAGAGACAACTTAGTAAGTAGTGTTGAAACACGTTTATTTATCACAATAGTAGAGGTACTGGAGTTGTCAGTTTTACCCACTGCGTTGTGTGCAAGTCTGAAGACGACAATGGTTCACGAGCGGTATTTGATGATGTGTATTGTTTAAGAAGTCAAGGATGAGACAATGTGAAAATTTTTGACCAAGTGATAAAAATGATCAACATGATGTGGTACGAGTGACAGATTATGAGCTGCAAAATGTCGAAAACCCGGTTTTGTTCAACAACTTTCAAAATTTGACCTTTGCATAACCTCTGAAGGTCACAAAACAATGTTGTGGACATTAAAATATGGAAACAGGATACGTTCTAGAGCTTATTGTACTGAGTTCGTCGACGAATGTCGAAAACCCGGTTCGATTCCCCCAACTTTGAAAATTTGACCTTTGTGAACTTTAAAGGTCAAAGGTCAAGGATAATGATCTTTGGTGCAAAAATTCCTCTGGAAATTCCAGGAACAATATAACGTCATATAGGCTATATGACATTTCGCACTCCTCGGATTATCCAGACTTTGATGAAATCAGCGTAAAAACAAACTTGAAGGGGGCGCCACGGGCAAGCTGTTCGAGATTGACCAAAATGGTTTCAAGATTGAGGTGGGAAATGACCTCAAGATTATGCATAAAAAATATTGTCATCCAATCTCTCAAAGTTTTTGCGGTCGTATGATTTTGATGTCAAAATTCACAATTTTCTAAGTTCGCGACCTTGACCTTGGGACGAAAATGACATATCGAGCTCCGTAGAGCTATGCAGGTGCCATTGGGCGAACCAAATACCGAAACCCCTGTCAGATTCGACAAACCCCCTCGGAGAAGATGCAAATTGAAATCGGCTTCCCCCGAAAAGCACAAGTTTTTTGGGCGTGGCTCCGCCCATATTGAGCACACCACGCCCATTCTCAGTAAAACACAACGAAATCGTGACATCAACCTCCCACCAAAATTTTTTCAGGATCGGATCAAAGCCCACGGGGCTATGCTCGGGACAGACAGACAGACAGACAAGCAGGGAGGTGGACATGTGAAATCGATCAATTCGAATTTAGTCGTTTTTCAGCCGTCACGAGAGCAACAAAAGCGTCCATAGCAACGGTTCTTTCTCACACATAAGTAGGACATCCCATGAACCTACCATTCAGGTTTCATGTAGATCTGACTCATAGTCTCTGAGATATAATGCACTTCTTTTTTTTTATTGTTTTGGACCAGGGTTCATTCAAAGTCTATCTTCTCCGACAGTTTTCATAGGAACCGGCTGGAAATTTTTGACAATATGCCAGAATGTGCTGCCCACAGTCGCTCCTGGCCCGATGATTTATTTTCGAAAAAATAAATTTTTTATGATTTTTCTAAAATTTCAAATTCCCGTTGCTGGGCAACGTTGGTGTCCATGGCAATGGTTCTCATTTGCACACAACGAGGTCTTGGAATGAACCTACCAACCAAGTTTCATCGAAATCGCCATTGTATTAACGGAGCGCTGGACCGAACAGACAGACAGACAGACAGACAAGCCGGTAGGCGGACATGGGAAGTCGACAACCCAATAGAACCTGACGCGATAGGCCCCTTCGATGGGGAATGACATGAGGATTAAGCACAAGAAAATTCATGATTCCAGCTTCAAGGGTTAATGCTGCAGATTGTTTTTTCACAAAAATACCCCCACATTTAGAGGTTTTTCGGGCGTTGCGACGCAATGGAGGGGTCCATAGCAACGATTCCTTCTCACCCATAACTAGGACATACCATGAACCAACCATAGCAGTTTCATGTATATTTGACTCATAGTCTCTGAGATATCACGAACTTCGTTTTTTATTGTTTTCGACCAGGTTTCATTCAAAGTCTATCTTCTTCGACAGTTTTCATCGGATCCGGCTGTAAATTTTTGACAATATGGCTGAATTTACTTCCCACAGTCGTTCGTGGCCCGATGTTTTATTTTCGAAAACCTTTTTTTCATGATTTTTCAAATATTTGAAAGTCCCGGTGCTTGGCAAAGTTGGTGTTCACAGCAAGGGTTTTCATTTACACACAACTCGGTCATGGAATGAACCTCCCAACCAAGTTTCATCGAAATCGCCATTGTATTGGGCGGAGCGCTTGACCGAACAGACAGACAGACAGACAGACAGACAAACCGGTAGGCGGACATGGGTAGTGTTCGACAACCCAATAGAACCTAACGCGTACAGGCCTGGATTCGATGGGGAATGACATGAGGATTAAGCACAAGAAAATTCATGATTCCAGCTTCAAGGGTTAATGCTGCAGATTGTTTTTTCATAAAAACACCCCCACATTTAGAGGTTTTTCGGCCGTTGCGACGCAACGGAGTGGTCCACAGCAACGATTCCTTCTCACCCATAACGAGGACATACCATGAACCTCCCACAGCAGTTTCATGTATATCTGACTCATAGTCTCTGAGATATCACGAACTTCGTTTTTTATTGTTTTCGACCAGGTTTCATTCAAAGTCTATCTTCTTCGACAGTTTTCATCGGATCCGGCTGTAAATTTTTGACAATATGGCTGAATTTACTTCCCACAGTCGTTCGTGGCCCGATGTTTTATTTTCGAAAACCTTTTTTTCATGATTTTTCAAATATTTGAAAGTCCCGGTGCTTGGCAAAGTTGGTGTTCACAGCAAGGGTTTTCATTTACACACAACTCGGTCATGGAATGAACCTCCCAACCAAGTTTCATCGAAATCGCCATTGTATTAACGGAGCGCTGGACCGAACAGACAGACAGACAGACAGACAGACAAACCGGTAGGCGGACATGGGTAGTCGACAACCCAATAGAACCTAACGCGATAGGCTCGTTCGATGGGGAATGACATGAGGATTAAGCACAAGAAAATTCATGATTCCAGCTTCAAGGGTTAATGCTGCAGATTGTTTTTTCATAAAAACACCCCCACATTTAGAGGTTTTTCGGCCGTTGCGACGCAACGGAGGGGTCCACAGCAACGATTCCTTCTCACCCATAACGAGGACATACCATGAACCTCCCACAGCAGTTTCATGTATATCTGACTCATAGTCTCTGAGATATCACGAACTTCGTTTTTTTATTGTTTTCGACCAGGTTTCATTCAAAGTCTATCTTCTTCGACAGTTTTCATCGGATCCGGCTGTAAATTTTTGACAATATGGCTGAATTTACTTCCCACAGTCGTTCGTGGCCCGATGTTTTATTTTCGAAAACCTTTTTTTCATGATTTTTCAAATATTTGAAAGTCCCGGTGCTTGGCAAAGTTGGTGTTCACAGCAAGGGTTTTCATTTACACACAACTCGGTCATGGAATGAACCTCCCAACCAAGTTTCATCGAAATCGCCATTGTATTAACGGAGCGCTGGACCGAACAGACAGACAGACAGACAGACAGACAAACCGGTAGGCGGACATGGGTAGTCGACAACCCAATAGAACCTAACGCGATAGGCTCGTTCGATGGGGAATGACATGAGGATGAGCACAAGAAAATTCATGATTCCAGCTTCAAGGGTTAATGCTGCAGATTGTTTTTTCATAAAAACACCCCCACATTTAGAGGTTTTTCGGCCGTTGCGACGCAACGGAGGGGTCCACAGCAACGATTCCTTCTCACCCATAACGAGGACATACCATGAACCTCCCACAGCAGTTTCATGTATATCTGACTCATAGTCTCTGAGATATCACGAACTTCGTTTTTTTATTGTTTTCGACCAGGTTTCATTCAAAGTCTCTCTTCTTCGACAGTTTTCCTTGGATCCGGCTGTAAATTTTTGACAATATGGCTGAATTTACTGCCCACAGTCGTTCGTGGCCCGATGTTTTATTTTCCAAAACCTTTTTTTTCATTGATTTTTCAAATATTTCAAAGTCCCGGTGCTTGGCAACGTTGGTGTTCATAGCAAGGGTTTTCATGTACACACAACTCGGTCATGGAATGAACCTCCCAACCAAGTTTCATCGAAATCGCCATTGTATTAACGGAGCAGTGGACCGAACAGCCAGACAGACAGACAGAAAGCCTGCAGGCGGACATGGGTAGTCGGTTGTTGCAATGCAACGTTGGGGTCCATAGCATCGGTTCTTTCTCACACATAACGGGGATATACCATGAACCTACCATACCAGTTTCATGTGTATCTGACTCCTCGTCTCTGAGATACAACGAACTTTTTTTTTTATTGATTTCAACCAGGGTTCTTTCAAAGTCGATCTTCTCCGACAGTTTTCATCGGATCCGGCTGGAAATTTTTGACAATATAGATGAATGTACGTCCCACAGTGGCTCGTGTCCCGATTTTTGATTTTCGAAAAAATTATTTTTTTTATGATTTTTCAAATTTTCAAAGTCCCGTTGCTCGGCAACGGTGGTGTCCATAGCAACGGTTCTCATTTGCACACAACTCGGTCATGGTATGAACCTTCCAACCAGGATTCATCGAAATCGCCATTGTATTAACGGAGCACTGGACCGAACAGAGGGACAGACACACAAACATATCGACTGGAATACTGATAATTAGGATAGAACAAATTTCAAAAAAAAAAATTCGTCGAGATCAAAGACCCAACAGACAGACAGACAGACATAGAGACACACAACAATCACGAATATCGTGGTCACTTATTTTTTTGGTGAAAATATTTTTTCGTGAACCAATTAAATAAAAGATCGTCCCTGGGTGGGCTCGAACCACCAACGTTTCGATTAACAGCCGAACGTGCTAACCAATTGCGCCACAGAGACAATCCCATGAACCTCCCATTCAGGTTTCATGTAGATCTGACTCATAGTCTCTGAGATATAATGCACTTCTTTTTTTTATTGTTTTGGACCAGGGTTCATTCAAAGTCTATCTTCTCCGACAGTTTTCATAGGAACCGGCTGGAAATTTTTGACAATATGCCAGAATGTGCTGCCCACAGACGCTCCTGGCCCGATGATTTATTTTCGAAAAAATAAATTTTTTATGATTTTTCTAAAATTTCAAATTTCCGTTGCTGGGCAACGTTGGTGTCCATGGCAATGGTTCTCATTTGCACACAACGAGGTCTTGGAATGAACCTACCAACCAAGTTTCATCGAAATCGCCATTGTATTAACGGAGCGCTTGACCGAACAGACAGACAGACAGACAGACAGACAAGCCGGAAGGCGGACATGGGTAGTCGACAACCCAATAGAACCTGACGCGATAGGCCCGTTCGATGGGGAATGACCTGAGGATTAAGCACAAGAAAATTCATGATTCCATCTTCAAGTTTAATGCTGCAGATTGTTTTTTCACAAAAATACCCCCACATTTAGAGGTTTTTCGGCCGTTGCGACGCAACGGAGGGGTCCATTGCAACGATTCCTTCTCACCCATAACTAGGACATAACATGAACCTACCATAGCAGTTTCATGTATATCTGTCTCATAGTCTCTGAGATATCACGAACTTCGTTTTTTTATTGTTTTCGACCAGGTTTCATTCAAAGTCTATCTTCTTCGACAGTTTTCATTGGATCCGGCTGTAAATTTTTGACAATATGGCTGAATTTACTGCCCACAGTCGTTCGTGGCCCGATGTTTTATTTTCCAAAACCTTTTTTTCATGATTTTTCAAATATTTCAAAGTCCCGGTGCTTGGCAACGTTGGTGTTCATAGCAAGGATTTTCATTTACACACAACTCGGTCATGGAATGAACCTCCCAACCAAGTTTCATCGAAATCGCCATTGTATTAACGGAGCGCTGGACCGAACAGACAGACAGACAGCCAGACAGTCAGACAGAAAGCCTGCAGGCGGACATGGGTAGTCGGTTATTGCAAGGCAACGTTGGGGTCCATAGCAACGGTTCTTTCTCACACATAACTCGGATATACCATGAACCTACCATACCAGTTTCATGTGTATCTGACTCATAGTCTCTGAGATACAACGAACTTTTTTTTATTGATTTCAACCAGGGTTCTTTCAAAGTCGATCTTCTCCGACAGTTTTCATCGGATCCGGCTGGAAATTTTTGACAATATGGATGAATGTACGTCCCACAGTGGCTCGTGTCCCGATTTTTGATTTTCGAAAAAATTATTTTTTTTATGATTTTTCAAATTTTCAAAGTCCCGTTGCTCGGCAACGGTGGTGTCCATAGCAACGGTTCTCATTTGCACACAACTCGGTCATGGAATAAACCTCCCAACCAAGTTTCATCGAAATCGCCATTGTATTAACGGAGCGCTGGACCGAACAGACAGACAGACAGATAGACAGACAGACAAACCGGTAGGCGGACATGGGTAGTCGACAACCCAATAGAACCTAACGCGATAGGCTCGTTCGATGGGGAATGACATGAGGATTAAGCACAAGAAAATTCATGATTCCAGCTTCAAGGGTTAATGCTGCAGATTGTTTTTTCACAAAAATACCCCCACATTTAGAGGTTTTTCGGGCGTTGCGACGCAACGGAGGGGTCCATAGCAACGATTCCTTCTCACCCATAACTAGGACATACCATGAACCTACCATAGCAGTTTCATGTATATTTGACTCATAGTCTCTGAGATATCACGAACTTCGTTTTTTTATTGTTTTCGACCAGGTTTCATTCAAAGTCTATCTTCTTCGACAGTTTTCATCGGATCCGGCTGTAAATTTTTGACAATATGGCTGAATTTACTGCCCACAATCGTTCGTGGCCCGATGTTTTATTTTCGAAAACCTTTTTTTCATGATTTTTCAAATATTTGAAAGTCCGGGTGCTTGGCAACGTTGGTGTTCATAGCAAGGGTTTTCATTTACACACAACTCGGTCATGGAATGAACCTCCCAACCAAGTTTCATCGAAATCGCCATTGTATTAACGGAGCGCTGGACCGAACAGACAGACAGACAGACAGACAGACAGACAAACCGGTAGGCGGACATGGGTAGTCGACAACCCAATAGAACCTAACGCGATAGGCTCGTTCGATGGGGAATGACATGAGGATTAAGCACAAGAAAATTCATGATTCCAGCTTCAAGGGTTAATGCTGCAGATTGTTTTTTCATAAAAACACCCCCACATTTAGAGGTTTTTCGGCCGTTGCGACGCAACGGAGGGGTCCATAGCAACGATTCCTTCTCACCCATAACGAGGACATACCATGAACCTACCATAGCAGTTTCATGTATATCTGACTCATAGTCTCTGAGATATCATGAACTTCGTTTTTTTTATTGTTTTCGACCAGGTTTCATTCAAAGTCTCTCTTCTTCGACAGTTTTCCTTGGATCCGGCTGTAAATTTTTGACAATATGGCTGAATTTACTGCCCACAGTCGTTCGTGGCCCGATGTTTTATTTTCCAAAACCTTTTTTTTCATTGATTTTTCAAATATTTCAAAGTCCCGGTGCTTGGCAACGTTGGTGTTCATAGCAAGGGTTTTCATGTACACACAACTCGGTCATGGAATGAACCTCCCAACCAAGTTTCATCGAAATCGCCATTGTATTAACGGAGCAGTGGACCGAACAGCCAGACAGACAGACAGAAAGCCTGCAGGCGGACATGGGTAGTCGGTTGTTGCAATGCAACGTTGGGGTCCATAGCATCGGTTCTTTCTCACACATAACGGGGATATACCATGAACCTACCATACCAGTTTCATGTGTATCTGACTCCTCGTCTCTGAGATACAACGAACTTTTTTTTTATTGATTTCAACCAGGGTTCTTTCAAAGTCGATCTTCTCCGACAGTTTTCATCGGATCCGGCTGGAAATTTTTGACAATATGGATGAATGTACGTCCCACAGTGGCTCGTGTCCCGATTTTTGATTTTCGAAAAAATTATTTTTTTTATGATTTTTCAAATTTTCAAAGTCCCGTTGCTCGGCAACGGTGGTGTCCATAGCAACGGTTCTCATTTGCACACAACTCGGTCATGGTATGAACCTTCCAACCAGGATTCATCGAAATCGCCATTGTATTAACGGAGCACTGGACCGAACAGAGGGACAGACAGACAAACATATCGACGGGAATACTGATAATTAGGATAGAACAAATTTCAAAAAAAAAAATTCGTCGAGATCAAAGACCCAACAGACAGACAGACAGACATAGAGACACACAACAATCACGAATATCGTGGTCACTTATTTTTTTGGTGAAAATATTTTTTCGTGAACCAATTAAATAAAAGATCGTCCCTGGGTGGGCTCGAACCACCAACCTTTCGGTTAACAGCCGAACGTGCTAACCAATTGCGCCACAGAGACAACTTAGTAAGTAGTGTTGAAACACGTTTATTTATCACATTAGTAGAGGTACTGGAGTTGTCAGTTTTACCCACTGCGTTGTGTGCAAGTCTGAAGACGACAATTTTTCACGAGCGGTATTTGATGATGTGTATTGTTTAAGAAGTCAAGGATGAGACAATGTGAAAATTTTTGACCAAGTGATAAAAATGATCAACATGATGTGGTACGAGTGACAGATTATGAGCTGCAAAATGTCGAAAACCCGGTTTTGTTCAACAACTTTCAAAATTTGACCTTTGCATAACCTCTGAAGGTCACAAAACAATGTTGTGGACATTAAAATATGGAAACAGGATACGTTCTAGAGCTTATTGTACTGAGTTCGTCGACGAATGTCGAAAACCCGGTTCGATTCCCCCAACTTTGAAAATTTGACCTTTGTGAACTTTAAAGGTCAAAGGTCAAGGATAATGATCTTTGGTGCAAAAATTCCTCTGGAAATTCCAGGAACAATATAACGTCATATAGGCTATATGACATTTCGCACTCCTCGGATTATCCAGACTTTGATGAAATCAGCGTAAAAACAAACTTGAAGGGGGCGCCACGGGCAAGCTGTTCGAGATTGACCAAAATGGTTTCAAGATTGAGGTGGGAAATGACCTCAAGATTATGCATAAAAAATATTGTCATCCAATCTCTCAAAGTTTTTGCGGTCGTATGATTTTGATGTCAAAATTCACAATTTTCTAAGTTCGCGACCTTGACCTTGGGACGAAAATGACATATCGAGCTCCATAGAGCTATGCAGGTGCCATTGGGCGAACCAAATACCGAAACCCCTGTCAGATTCGACAAACCCTTCGGAGAAGATGCAAATTGAAATCGGCTTCCCCCGAAAAGCACAAGTTTTTTGGGCGTGGCTCCGCCCATATTGAGCACACCACGCCCATTCTCAGTAAAACACAACGAAATCGTGACATCAACCTCCCACCAAAATTTTTTCAGGATCGGATCAAAGCCCACGGGGCTATGCTCGGGACAGACAGACAGACAGACAAGCAGGGAGGTGGACATGTGAAATCGATCAATTCGAATTTAGTCGTTTTTCAGCCGTCACGAGAGCAACAAAAGCGTCCATAGCAACGGTTCTTTCTCACACATAAGTAGGACATCCCATGAACCTACCATTCAGGTTTCATGTAGATCTGACTCATAGTCTCTGAGATATAATGCACTTCTTTTTTTTTATTGTTTTGGACCAGGGTTCATTCAAAGTCTATCTTCTCCGACAGTTTTCATAGGAACCGGCTGGAAATTTTTGACAATATGCCAGAATGTGCTGCCCACAGTCGCTCCTGGCCCGATGATTTATTTTCGAAAAAATAAATTTTTTATGATTTTTCTAAAATTTCAAATTCCCGTTGCTGGGCAACGTTGGTGTCCATGGCAATGGTTCTCATTTGCACACAACGAGGTCTTGGAATGAACCTACCAACCAAGTTTCATCGAAATCGCCATTGTATTAACGGAGCGCTGGACCGAACAGACAGACAGACAGACAGACAAGCCGGTAGACGGACATGGGAAGTCGACAACCCAATAGAACCTGACGCGATAGGCCCCTTCGATGGGGAATGACATGAGGATTAAGCACAAGAAAATTCATGATTCCAGCTTCAAGGGTTAATGCTGCAGATTGTTTTTTCACAAAAATACCCCCACATTTAGAGGTTTTTCGGGCGTTGCGACGCAACGGAGGGGTCCATAGCAACGATTCCTTCTCACCCATAACGAGGACATACCATGAACCTACCATAGCAGTTTCATGTATATTTGACTCATAGTCTCTGAGATATCACGAACTTCGTTTTTTTATTGTTTTCGACCAGGTTTCATTCAAAGTCTATCTTCTTCGACAGTTTTCATCGGATCCGGCTATAAATTTTTGACAATATGGCTGAATTTACTGCCCACAGTCGATCGTGGCCCGATGTTTTATTTTCGAAAACCTTTTTTTCATGATTTTTCAAATATTTGAAAGTCCCGGTGCTTGGCAACGTTGGTGTTCATAGCAAGGGTTTTCATTTACACACAACTCGGTCATGGAATGAACCTCCCAACCAAGTTTCATCAAAATCGCCATTGTATTAACGGAGCACTGGACCGAACAGCCAGACAGACAGACAGAAAGCCTGCAGGCGGACATGGGTCGTCGGTTATTGCAAGGCAACGTTGGGGTCCATAGCAACGGTTCTTCCACACACATAACTCGGATATACCATGAACCTACCATCCCAGTTTCATGTGTATCTGACTCATCGTCTCTGAGATGCAACGAACTTTTTTTTTATTGATTTCAACCAGGGTTCTTTCAAAGTCGATCTTCTCCGACAGTTTTCATCGGATCCGGCTGGAAATTTTTGACAATCTGGACGAATGTACGTCCCACAGTGGCTCGTGTCCCGATTTTTGATTTTCGAAAAAATTATTTTTTTTATGATTTTTCAAATTTTCAAAGTCCCGTTGCTCGGCAACGGTGGTGTCCATCGCAACGGTTCTCATTTGCACACAACTCGGTCATGGAATGAACCTCCCAACCAAGTTTCATCGAAATCGCCATTGTATTAACGGAGCACTGGACCGAACAGCCAGACAGACAGACAGACAGACAGACAGACAAACCGGTAGGCGGACATGGGTAGTCGACAACCCAATAGAACCTAACGCGATAGGCTCGTTCGATGGGGAATGACATGAGGATTAAGCACAAGAAAATTCATGATTCCAGCTTCAAGGGTTAATGCTGCAGATTGTTTTTTCATAAAACACCCCCACATTTAGAGGTTTTTTGGCCGTTGCGACGCAACGGAGGGGTCCATAGCAACGATTCCTTCTCACCCAGAACGAGGACATACCATGAACCTACCATAGCAGTTTCATGTATATCTGACTCATAGTCTGTGAGATATCACGAACTTCGTTTTTTTTATTGTTTTCGACCAGGTTTCATTCAAAGTCTCTCTTCTTCGACAGTTTTCCTTGGATCCGGCTGTAAATTTTTGACAATATGGCTGAATTTACTGCCCACAGTCGTTCGTGGCCCGATGTTTTATTTTCCAAAACCTTTTTTTTCATTGATTTTTCAAATATTTCAAAGTCCCGGTGCTTGGCAACGTTGGTGTTCATAGCAAGGGTTTTCATTTACACACAACTCGGTCATGGAATGAACCTCCCAACCAAGTTTCATCGAAATCGCCATTGTATTAACGGAGCAGTGGACCGAACAGCCAGACAGACAGACAGAAAGCCTGCAGGCGGACATGGGTAGTCGGTTGTTGCAAGGCAACGTTGGGGTCCATAGCATCGGTTCTTTCTCACACATAACTCGGATATACCATGAACCTACCATCCCAGTTTCATGTGTATCTGACTCCTCGTCTCTGAGATACAACGAACTTTTTTTTTTATTGATTTCAACCAGGGTTCTTTCAAAGTCGATCTTCTCCGACAGTTTTCATCGGATCCGGCTGGAAATTTTTGACAATATGGATGAATGTACGTCCCACAGTGGCTCGTGTCCCGATTTTTGATTTTCGAAAAAATTATTTTTTTTATGATTTTTCAAATTTTCAAAGTCCCGTTGCTCGGCAACGGTGGTGTCCATAGCAACGGTTCTCATTTGCACACAACTCGGTCATGGTATGAACCTTCCAACCAGGATTCATCGAAATCGCCATTGTGTTAACGGAGCACTGGACCGAACAGAGGGACAGACAGACAAACATATCGACGGAAATACTGATAATTAGGATAGAACAAATTTCAAAAAAAAAAAATTCGTCGAGATCAAAGACCCAACAGACAGACAGACAGACATAGAGACACACAACAATCACGAGTATCGTGGTCACTTATTTTTTTAGTGAAAATATTTTTTCGTGAACCAATTAAATAAAAGATCGTCCCTGGGTGGGCTCGAACCACCAACCTTTCGGTTAACAGCCGAACGCGCTAACCAATTGCGCCACAGAGACAACTTAGTAAGTAGTGTTGAAACACGTTTATTTATCACAATAGTAGAGGTACTGGAGTTGTCAGTTTTACCCACTGCGTTGTGTGCAAGTCTGAAGACGACAATGGTTCACGAGCGGTATTTGATGATGTGTATTGTTTAAGAAGTCAAGGATGAGACAATGTGAAAATTTTTGACCAAGTGATAAAAATGATCAACATGATGTGGTACGAGTGACAGATTATGAGCTGCAAAATGTCGAAAACCCGGTTTTGTTCAACAACTTTCAAAATTTGACCTTTGCATAACCTCTGAAGGTCACAAAACAATGTTGTGGACATTAAAATATGGAAACAGGATACGTTCTAGAGCTTATTGTACTGAGTTCGTCGAAGAATGTCGAAAACCCGGTTCGATTCCCCCAACTTTGAAAATTTGACCTTTGTGAACTTTAAAGGTCAAAGGTCAAGGATAATGATCTTTGGTGCAAAAATTCCTCTGGAACATTCCAGGAACAATATAACGTCATATAGGCTATATGACATTTCGCACTCCTCGGATTATCCAGACTTTGATGAAATCAGCGTAAAAACAAACTTGAAGGGGGCGCCACGGGCAAGCTGTTCGAGATTGATCAAAATGGTTTCAAGATTGAGGTGGGAAATGACCTCAAGATTATGCATAAAAAATATTGTCATCCAATCTCTCAAAGTTTTTGCGGTCGTATGATTTTAATGTCAAAATTCACAATTTTCTGAGTTCGCGACCTTGACCTTGGGACGAAAATGACATATCGAGCTCCGTAGGGCTATGCAGGTGCCATTGGGCGAACCAAATACCGAAACCCCTGTCAGATTCGACAAACCCCCTCGGAGAAGATGCAAATTGAAATCGGCTTCCCCCGAAAAGCACAAGTTTTTTGGGCGTGGCTCCGCCCATATTGAGCACACCACGCCCATTCTCAGTAAAACACAACGAAATCGTGACATCAACCTCCCACCAAAATTTTTTCAGGATCGGATCAAAGCCCACGGGGCTATGCTCGGGACAGACAGACAGACAGACAAGCAGGGAGGTGGACATGTGAAATCGATCAATTCGAATTTAGTCGTTTTTCAGCCGTCACGAGAGCAACAAAAGCGTCCATAGCAACGGTTCTTTCTCACACATAAGTAGGACATCCCATGAACCTACCATTCAGGTTTCATGTAGATCTGACTCATAGTCTCTGAGATATAATGCACTTCTTTTTTTTTATTGTTTTGGACCAGGGTTCATTCAAAGTCTATCTTCTCCGACAGTTTTCATAGGAACCGGCTGGAAATTTTTGACAATATGCCAGAATGTGCTGCCCACAGTCGCTCCTGGCCCGATGATTTATTTTCGAAAAAATAAATTTTTTATGATTTTTCTAAAATTTCAAAGTCCCGTTGCTGGGCAACGTTGGTGTCCATGGCAATGGTTCTCATTTGCACACAACGAGGTCTTGGAATGAACCTACCAACCAAGTTTCATCGAAATCACCATTGTATGAACGGAGCGCTGGACCGAACACAGACAGACAGACAGACAGACAGACAGACAGACAGACAGACAAGCCGGTAGGCGGACATGGGTAGTCGACAACCCAATAGAACCTGACGCGATAGGCCCGTTCGATGGGGAATGACATGAGGATTAAGCACAAGAAAATTCATGATTCCAGCTTCAAGGGTTAATGCTGCAGATTGTTTTTTCACAAAAATACCCCACATTTAGAGGTTTTTCGGCCGTTGCGACGCAACGGAGGGGTCCATTGCAACGATTCCTTCTCACCCATAACTAGGACATACCATGAACCTACCATAGCAGTTTCATGTATATCTGACTCATAGTCTCTGAGATATCACGAACTTCGTTTTTTTATTGTTTTCGACCAGGTTTCATTCAAAGTCTATCTTCTTCGACAGTTTTCATTGGATCCGGCTGTAAATTTTTGACAATATGGCTGAATTTACTGCCCACAGTCGTTCGTGGCCCGATGTTTTATTTTCGAAAACCTTTTTTTCATGATTTTTCAAATATTTCAAAGTCCCGGTGCTTGGCAACGTTGGTGTTCATAGCAAGGGTTTTCATTTACACACAAATCGGTCATGGATTGAACCTCCCAACCAAGTTTCATCGAAATCGCCATTGTATTAACGGAGCGCTGGACCGAACAGACAGACAGACAGACAGACAGACAGACAGACAGACAGACAGACAAACCGGTAGGCGGACATGGGTAGTCGACAACCCAATAGAACCTAACGCGATAGGCTCGTTCGATGGGGAATGACATGAGGATGAAGCACAAGAAAATTCATGATTCCACCTTCAAGGGTTAATGCCGCAGATTGTTTTTTCATGAAAACAC
This sequence comes from Eptatretus burgeri, assembly GCF_056783735.1. NCBI lineage: Eukaryota > Metazoa > Chordata > Myxini > Myxiniformes > Myxinidae > Eptatretus > Eptatretus burgeri. The sequence goes on from NC_140962.1 coordinate 24,601,274, forward strand.
CCCCACATTTAGAGGTTTTTCGGCCGTTGCGATGCAACGGAGGGGTCCATAGCAACGATTCCTTCTCACCCATTACTAGGGCATACCATGAACCTACCATAGCAGTTTCATGTATATCTGACTCATAGTCTCTGAGATATCACGAACTTCGTTTTTTTATTGTTTTCGACCAGGTTTCATTCAAAGTCTATCTTCTTCGACAGTTTTCCTCGGATCCGGCTGTAAATTTTTGACAATATGGCTGAATTTACTGCCCGCAGTCGTTCGTGGCCCGATGTTTTATTTTCCAAAACCTTTTTTTTCATTGATTTTTCAAATATTTCAAAGTCCTGGTGCTTGGCAACGTTGGTGTTCATAGCAAGGGTTTTCATTTACACACAACTCGGTCATGGAATGAACCTCCCAACCAAGTTTCATCGAAATCGCCATTGTATTAACGGAGCACTGGACCGAACAGCCAGACAGACAGACAGAAAGCCTGCAGGCGGACATGGGTAGTCGGTTATTGCAAGGCAACGTTGGGGTCCATAGCAACGGTTCTTTCTCACACATAACTCGGATATACCATGAACCTACCATCCCAGTTTCATGTGTATCTGACTCCTCGTCTCTGAGATACAACGAACTTTTTTTTTAATTGATTTCAACCAGGGTTCTTTCAAAGTCGATCTTCTCCGACAGTTTTCATCGGATCCGGCTGGAAATTTTTGACAATATGGATGAATGTACGTCCCACAGTGGCTCGTGTCCCGATTTTTGATTTTCGAAAAAATTATTTTTTTTATGATTTTTCAAATTTTCAAAGTCCCGTTGCTCGGCAACGGTGGTGTCCATAGCAACGGTTCTCATTTGCACACAACTCGGTCATGGTATGAACCTTCCAATCAGGTTTCATCGAAATCGCCATTGTGTTAACGGAGCACTGGACCGAACAGAGGGACAGACAGACAAACATATCGACGGAAATACTGATAATGAGGAGAGAACGAATTTCAAAAAAAAATTCGTCGAGATCAAAGACCCAACAGACAGACAGACAGACATAGAGACACACAACAATCACGAATATCGTGGTCACTTATTTTTTTGGTGAAAATATTTTTTCGTGAACCAATTAAATAAAAGATCGTCCCTGGGTGGGTTCGAACCACCAACCTTTCGGTTAACAGCCGAACGCGCTAACCAATTGCGCCACAGAGACAACTTAGTAAGTAGTGTTGAAACACGTTTATTTATCACAATACTAGAGGTACTGGAGTTGTCAGTTTTACCCACTGCGTTGTGTGCAAGTCTGAAGACGACAATGGTTCACGAGCGGTATTTGATGTGTATTGTTTAAGAAGTCAAGGATGAGACAATGTGAAAATTTTTGACCAAGTGATAAAAATGATCAACATGATGTGGTACGAGTGACAGATTATGAGCTGCAAAATGTCGAAAACCCGGTTTTGTTCAACAACTTTCAAAATTTGACCTTTGCATAACCTCTGAAGGTCACAAAACAATGTTGTGGACATTAAAATATGGAAACAGGATACGTTCTAGAGCTTATTGTACTGAGTTCGTCGACGAATGTCGAAAACCCGGTTCGATTCCCCCAACTTTGAAAATTTGACCTTTGTGAACTTTAAAGGTCAAAGGTCAAGGATAATGATCTTTGGTGCAAAAATTCCTCTGGAAATTCCAGGAACAATATAACGTCATATAGGCTATATGACATTTCGCACTCCTCGGATTATCCAGACTTTGATGAAATCAGCGTAAAAACAAACTTGAAGGGGGCGCCACGGGCAAGCTGTTCGAGATTGACCAAAATGGTTTCAAGATTGAGGTGGGAAATGACCTCAAGATTATGCATAAAAAATATTGTCATCCAATCTCTCAAAGTTTTTGCGGTCGTATGATTTTGATGTCAAAATTCACAATTTTCTAAGTTCGCGACCTTGACCTTGGGACGAAAATGACATATCGAGCTCCATCGAGCTATGCAGGTGCCATTGGGCGAACCAAATACCGAAACCCCTGTCAGATTCGACAAACCCCCTCGGAGAAGATGCAAATTGAAATCGGCTTCCCCCGAAAAGCACAAGTTTTTTGGCGTGGCTCCGCCCATATTGAGCACACCACGCCCATTCTCAGTAAAACACAACGAAATCGTGACATCAACCTCCCACCAAAATTTTTTCAGGATCGGATCAAAGCCCACGGGGCTATGCTCGGGACAGACAGACAGACAGACAAGCAGGGAGGTGGACATGTGAAATCGATCAATTCGAATTTAGTCGTTTTTCAGCCGTCACGAGAGCAACAAAAGCGTCCATAGCAACGGTTCTTTCTCACACATAAGTAGGACATCCCATGAACCTACCATTCAGGTTTCATGTAGATCTGACTCATAGTCTCTGAGATATAATGCACTTCTTTTTTTTTATTGTTTTGGACCAGGGTTCATTCAAAGTCTATCTTCTCCGACAGTTTTCATAGGAACCGGCTGGAAATTTTTGACAATATGCCAGAATGTGCTGCCCACAGTCGCTCCTGGCCCGATGATTTATTTTCGAAAAAATAAATTTTTTATGATTTTTCTAAAATTTCAAATTCCCGTTGCTGGGCAACGTTGGTGTCCATGGCAATGGTTCTCATTTGCACACAACGAGGTCTTGGAATGAACCTACCAACCAAGTTTCATCGAAATCGCCATTGTATTAACGGAGCGCTGGACCGAACAGACAGACAGACAGACAGACAAGCCGGTAGGCGGACATGGGAAGTCGACAACCCAATAGAACCTGACGCGATAGGCCCGTTCGATGGGGAATGACATGAGGATTAAGCACAAGAAAATTCATGATTCCAGCTTCAAGGGTTAATGCTGCAGATTGTTTTTTCACAAAAATACCCCCACATTTTGAGGTTTTTCGGGCGTTGCGACGCAACGGAGGGGTCCATTGCAACGATTCCTTCTCACCCATAACGAGGACATACCATGAACCTACCATAGCAGTTTCATGTATATCTGACTCATAGTCTCTGAGATATCACGAACTTCGTTTTTTTATTGTTTTCGACCAGGTTTCATTCAAAGTCTATCTTCTTCGACAGTTTTCATTGGATCCGGCTGTAAATTTTTGACAATATGGCTGAATTTACTGCCCACAGTCGTTCGTGGCCCGATGTTTTATTTTCGAAAACCTTTTTTTTCATGATTTTTCAAATATTTCAAAGTCCCGGTGCTTGGCAACGTTGGTGTTCATAGCAAGGGTTTTCATTTACACACAACTCGGTCATGGAATGAACCTCCCAACCAAGTTTCATCGAAATCGCCATTGTATTAACGGAGCACTGGACCGAACAGCCAGACAGACAGACAGAAAGCCTGCAGGCGGACATGGGTAGTCGGTTATTGCAAGGCAACGTTGGGGTCCATAGCAACGATTCCTTCTCACCCATAACTCGGATATACCATGAACCTACCATCCCAGTTTCATGTGTATCTGACTCATAGCCTCTGAGATACAACGAACTTTTTTTTTATTGATTTCAACCAGGGTTCTTTCAAAGTCGATCTTCTCCGACAGTTTTCATCGGATCCGGCTGGAAATTTTTGACAATATGGACGAATGTACGTCCCACAGTGGCTCGTGTCCCGATTTTTGATTTTCTAAAAAATTATTTTTTTTATGATTTTTCAAATTTTCAAAGTCCCGTTGCTCGGCAACGGTGGTGTCCATCGCAACGGTTCTCATTTGCACACAACTCGGTCATGGTATGAACCTTCCAACCAGGTTTCATCGAAATCGCCATTGTGTTAACGGAGCACTGGACCGAACAGGGGGACAGACAGATAAACATATCGACGGAAATACTGATAATTAGGATAGAACAAATTTCAAAAAAAAAAATTCGTCGAGATCAAAGACCCAACAGACAGACAGACAGACAGACATAGAGACACACGACAATCACGAATATCGTGGTCACTTATTTTTTTGGTGAAAATATTTTTTCGTGAACCAATTAAATAAAAGATCTTCCCTGAGTGGGCTCGAACCACCAACCTTTCGGTTAACAGCCGAACGCGCTAACCAATTGCGCCACAGAGACAACGTAGTAAGTAGTGTTGAAACACGTTTATTTATCACAATAGTAGAGTTACTGGATTTGTCAGTTTTACCCACTGCGTTGTGTGCAAGTCTGAAGACGACAATGGTTCACGAGCGGTATTTGATGATGTCTATTGTTTCAGAAGTCCAAGGATGAGACAATGTGATAATTTTTGACCAAGTCATAAAAATGATCAACATGATGTGGTACGAGTGACAGATTATGAGCTGCAAAATGTCGAAAACCCGGTTTTGTTCAACAACTTTCAAAATTTGACCTTTGCATAACCTCTGAAGGTCACAAAACAATGTTGTGGACATTAAAATATGGAAACAGGATACGTTCTAGAGCTTATTGTACTGAGTTCGTCGAAGAATGTCGAAAACCTGGTTCGATTCCCCAACTTTGAAAATTTGACCTTTGTGAACTTTAAAGGTCAAAGGTCAAGGATAATGATCTTTGTTGCAAAAATTCCTCTGGAACATTCCAGGAACAATATAACGTCATATCGGCTATATGACATTTCGCACTCCTCGGATTATCCAGACTTTGATGAAATCAGCGTAAAAACAAACTTGAAGGGGGCGCCACGGGCAAGCTGTTCGAGATTGAGCAAAATGGTTTCAAGATTGAGGTGGGAAATGAGCTCAAGATTATGCATAAAAAATATTGTCATCCAATCTCTCAAAGTTTTTGCGGTCGTATGATTTTGATGTCAAAATTCACAATTTTCTAAGTTCGCGACCTTGACCTTGGGACGAAAATGACATATCGAGCTCCGTAGGGCTATGCAGGTGCCATTGGGTGAACCAAATACCGAAACCCCTGTCAGATTCGACAAACCCCCTCGGAGAAGATGCAAATTGAAATCGGCTTCCCACTAAAAGCACAAGTTTTTTGGGCGTGGCTCCGCCCATATTGAGCACACCACGCCCATTCTCAGTAAAACACAACGAAATCGTGACATCAACCTCCCACCAAAATTTTTTCAGGATCGGATCAAAGCCCACGGGGCTATGCTCGGGACAGACAGACAGACAGACAAGCAGGGAGGTGGACATGGGAAATCGATCAATTCGAATTTAGTCGTTTTTCAGCCGTCAAGAGAGCAACAAAAGCGTCCATAGCAACGGTTCTTTCTCACACATAAGTAGGACATCCCATGAACCTACCATTCAGGTTTATGTAGATCTGACTCATAGTCTCTGAGATATAATGCACTACTTTTTTTATTGTTTTGGACCAGGGTTCATTCAAAGTCTATCTTCTCCGACAGTTTTCATAGGAACCGGCTGGAAATTTTTGACAACATGCCAGAATGTGCTGCCCACAGTCGCTCCTGGCCCAATGATTTATTTTCGAAAAAATAAATTTTTTATGATTTTTCTAAAATTTCAAAGTTCCGTTGCTGGGCAACGTTGGTGTCCATGGCAATGGTTCTCATTTGCACACAACGAGGTCTTGGAATGAACCTACCAACCAAGTTTCATCGAAATCGCCATTGTATTAACGGAGCGCTGGACCGAACAGACAGACAGACAGACAGACAGACAGACAGACAGACAAACCGGTAGGCGGACATGGGTAGTCGACAACCCAATAGAACCTAACGCGATAGGCTCGTTCGATGGGGAATGACATGAGGATTAAGCACAAGAAAATTCATGATTCCAGCTTCAAGGGTTAATGCTGCAGATTGTTTTTTCATAAAAAAACACCCCCACATTTAGAGGTTTTTCGGCCGTTGCGATGCAACGGAGGGGTCCATCGCAACGATTCCTTCTCACCCATAACTAGGCCATCCCATGAACCTTCCATAGCAGTTTCATGTATATCTGACTCATAGTCTCTGAGATATCACGAACTTCGTTTTTTTATTGTTTTCGACCAGGTTTCATTCAAAGTCTATCTTCTTCGACAGTTTTCCGAGGATTCGGCTGTAAATTTTTGACAATATGTCTGAATTTACTGCCCACAGTCGTTCGTGGCCCGATGTTTCATTTTCCAAAACCTTTTTTTTCATTGATTTTTCAAATATTTCAAAGTCCCGGTGCTTGGCAACGTTGCTGTTCATAGCAAGGGTTTTCATTTACACACAACTTGGTCATGGAATGAACCTCCCAACCAAGTTTCATCGAAATCGCCATTGTATTAACGGAGCACTGGACCGAACAGCCAGACAGACAGACAGAAAGCCTGCAGGCGGACATGGGTAGTCGGTTATTGCAAGGCAACGTCGGGGTCCATAGCAACGCTTCTTTCTCACACATAACTCGGATATACCATGAACCTACCATACCAGTTTCACGTGTATCTGACTCATAGTCTCTGAGATACAACGAACTTTTTTTTATTGATTTCAACCAGGGTTCTTTCAAAGTCGATCTTCTCCGACAGTTTTCATCGGATCCGGCTGGAAATTTTTGACAATATGGATGAATGTCCGTCCCACAGTGGCTCGTGTCCCGATTTTTGATTTTCGAAAAAAATATTTTTTTATGATTTTTCAAATTTTCAAAGTCCCGTTGCTCGGCAACGGTGGTGTCCATAGCAACGGTTCTCATTTGCACACAACTCGGTCATGGTATGAACCTTCCAACCAGGTTTCATCGAAATCGCCATTGTGTTAACGGAGCACTGGACCGAACAGAGGGACAGACAGACAAACATATCGACGGAAATACTGATAATTAGGATAGAACAAATTTCAAAAAAAAAATTCGTCGAGATCAAAGACCCAACAGACAGACAGACATACATAGAGACACACAAAAATCACGAATATCGTGGTCACTTATTTTTTTGGTGAAAATATTTTTTCGTGAACCAATTAAATATAAGATCGTCCCTGGGTGGGCTCGAACCACCAACTTTTCCGTTAACAGCCGAAGGCGCAAACCAATTGCGCCACAGAGACAACATAGTAAGTAGTGTTGAAACACGTTTATTTATCACAATGGTAGAGGTACTGGAGTTGTCAGTTTTACCCACTGCGTTGTGTGCAAGTCTGAAAACGACAATGGTTCACGAGCGGTATTTGATGATGTGTATTGTTTAAGAAGTCAAGGATGAGACAATGTGAAAATTGTTGACCAAGTGATAAAAATGATCAACATGATGTGGTACGAGTGACAGATTATGAGCTGCAAAATGTCGAAAACCCGGTTTTGTTCAACAACTTTCAAAATTTGACCTTTGCATAACCTCTGAAGGTCACAAAACAATGTTGTGGACATTAAAATATGGAAACAGGATACGTTCTAGAGCTTATTGTACTGAGTTCGTCGAAGAATGTCGAAAACCCGGTTCGATTCCCCCAACTTTGAAAATTTGACCTTTGTGAACTTCAAAGGTCAAAGGTCAAGGATAATGATCTTTGGTGCAAAAATTCCTCTGGAACATTCCAGGAACAATATAACGTCATATAGGCTATATGACATTTCGCACTCCTCGGATTATCCAGACTTTGATGAAATCAGCGTAAAAACAAACTTGAAGGGGCGCCAAGGGCAAGCTGTTCGAGATTGAGCAAAATGGTTTCAAGATTGAGGTGGGAAATGAGCTCAAGATTATGCATAAAAAATATTGTCATCCAATCTCTCAAAGTTTTTGCGGTCGTATGATTTTGATGTCAAAATTCACAATTTTCTAAGTTCGCGACCTTGACCTTGGGACGAAAATGACATATCGAGCTCCGTAGGGCTATGCAGGTGCCATTGGGCGAACCAAATACCGAAACCCCTGTCAGATTCGACAAACCCCCTCGGAGAAGATGCAAATTGAAATCGGCTTCCCCCTAAAAGCACAAGTTTTTTGGGCGTGGCTCCGCCCATATTGAGCGCACCACGCCCATTCTCAGTAAAACACAACGAAATCGTGACATCAACCTCCCACCAAAATTTTTTCAGGATCGGATCAAAGCCCACGGGGCTATGCTCGTAACAGACAGACAGACAGACAAGCAGGGAGGTGGACATGGGAAATCGATCAATTCGAATTTAGTCGTTTTTCAGCCGTCATGAGAGCAACAAAAGTGTCCATAGCAACGGTTCTTTCTCACACATAAGTAGGACATCCCATGAACCTACCATTCAGGTTTATGTAGATCTGACTCATAGTCTCTGAGATATAATGCACTTCTTTTTTTTATTGTTTTGGACCAGGGTTCATTCAAAGTCTATCTTCTCCGACAGTTTTCATAGGAACCGGCTGGAAATTTTTGACAATATGCCAGAATGTGCTGCCCACAGTCGCTCCTGGCCCGATGATTTATTTTCGAAAAAATAAATTTTTTATGATTTTTTGAAAATTTCAAAGTTCCGTTGCTGGGCAACGTTGGTGTCCATGGCAATGGTTCTCATTTGCACACAACGAGGTCTTGGAATGAACCTACCAAGCAAGTTTCATCGAAATCGCCATTGTATTAACGGAGCGCTGGACCGAACAGACAGACAGACAGACAGACAAGCCGGTAGGCGGACATGGGTCGTCGACAACCCAATAGAACCTGACGCGATCGGCCCGTTCGATGGGGAATGACATGAGGATTAAGCACAAGAAAATTCATGATTCCAGCTTCAAGGGTTAATGCTGCAGATTGTTTTTTCACAAAAATACTCCCACATTTAGAGGTTTTTCGGCTGTTGCGACGCAACGGAGGGGTCCATTGCAACGATTCCTTCTCACCCATAACTAGGACATACCATGAACCTACCATAGCAGTTTCATGTATATCTGACTCATAGTCTCTGATATATCACGAACTTCGTTTTTTTATTGTTTTCGACCAGGTGTCATTCAAAGTCTATCTTCTTCGACAGTTTTCATTGTATCAGGCTGTAAATTTTTGACAATATGGCTGAATTTACTGCCCACAGTCGTTCGTGGCCCGATGTTTTATTTTCGAAAACCTTTTTTTTCATGATTTTTCAAATATTTCAAAGTCCCGGTGCTTGGCAACGTTGGTGTTCAGAGCAAGGGTTTTCATTTACACACAACTCGGTCATGGAATGAACCTCCCAACCAAGTTTCATCGAAATCGCCATTGTATTAACGGAGCGCTGGACCGAACAGACAGACAGACAGACAGACAGACAGACAGACAGACAGACAAACCGGTAGGCGGACATGGGTAGTCGACAACCCAATAGAACCTAACGCGATAGGCTCGTTCGATGGGGAATGACATGAGGATTAAGCACAAGAAAATTCATGATTCCAGCTTCAAGGGTTAATGCTGCAGATTGTTTTTTCATAAAAACACCCCCACATTTAGAGGTTTTTCGGCCGTTGCGATGCAACGGAGGGGTCCATCGCAACGATTCCTTCTCACCCATAACTAGGCCATCCCATGAACCTTCCATAGCAGTTTCATGTATATCTGACTCATAGTCTCTGAGATATCACGAACTTCGTTTTTTTATTGTTTTCGACCAGGTTTCATTCAAAGTCTATCTTCTTCGACAGTTTTCCGAGGATTCGGCTGTAAATTTTTGACAATATGTCTGAATTTACTGCCCACAGTCGTTCGTGGCCCGATGTTTCATTTTCCAAAACCTTTTTTTTCATTGATTTTTCAAATATTTCAAAGTCCCGGTGCTTGGCAACGTTGCTGTTCATAGCAAGGGTTTTCATTTACACACAACTTGGTCATGGAATGAACCTCCCAACCAAGTTTCATCGAAATCGCCATTGTATTAACGGAGCACTGGACCGAACAGCCAGACAGACAGACAGAAAGCCTGCAGGCGGACATGGGTAGTCGGTTATTGCAAGGCAACGTCGGGGTCCATAGCAACGCTTCTTTCTCACACATAACTCGGATATACCATGAACCTACCATACCAGTTTCACGTGTATCTGACTCATAGTCTCTGAGATACAACGAACTTTTTTATTGATTTCAACCAGGGTTCTTTCAAAGTCGATCTTCTCCGACAGTTTTCATCGGATCCGGCTGGAAATTTTTGACAATATGGATGAATGTCCGTCCCACAGTGGCTCGTGTCCCGATTTTTGATTTTCGAAAAAAATATTTTTTATGATTTTTCAAATTTTCAAAGTCCCGTTGCTCGGCAACGGTGGTGTCCATCGCAACGGTTCTCATTTGCACACAACTCGGTCATGGTATGAACCTTCCAACCAGGTTTCATCGAAATCGCCATTGTGTTAACGGAGCACTGGACCGAACAGAGGGACAGACAGACAAACATATCGACGGAAATACTGATAATTAGGATAGAACAAATTTCAAAAAAAAAATTCGTCGAGATCAAAGACCCAACAGACAGACAGACATACATAGAGACACACAAAAATCACGAATATCGTGGTCACTTATTTTTTTGGTGAAAATATTTTTTCGTGAACCAATTAAATATAAGATCGTCCCTGGGTGGGCTCGAACCACCAACTTTTCCGTTAACAGCCGAAGGCGCAAACCAATTGCGCCACAGAGACAACATAGTAAGTAGTGTTGAAACACGTTTATTTATCACAATGGTAGAGGTACTGGAGTTGTCAGTTTTACCCACTGCGTTGTGTGCAAGTCTGAAAACGACAATGGTTCACGAGCGGTATTTGATGATGTGTATTGTTTAAGAAGTCAAGGATGAGACAATGTGAAAATTGTTGACCAAGTGATAAAAATGATCAACATGATGTGGTACGAGTGACAGATTATGAGCTGCAAAATGTCGAAAACCCGATTTTGTTCAACAACTTTCAAAATTTGACCTTTGCATAACCTCTGAAGGCCACAAAACAATATTGTGGACATTAAAATATGGAAACAGGATACGTTCTAGAGCTTATTGTACTGAGTTCGTCGAAGAATGTCGAAAACCCGGTTCGATTCCCCCAACTTTGAAAATTTGACCTTTGTGAACTTTAAAGGTCAAAGGTCAAGGATAATGATCTTTGGTGCAAAAATTCCTCTGGAACATTCCAGGAACAATATAACGTCATATAGGCTATATGACATTTCGCACTCCTCGGATTATCCAGACTTTGATGAAATCAGCGTAAAAACAAACTTGAAGGGGGTGCCACGGGCAAGGTGTTCGAGATTGAGCAAAATGGTTTCAAGATTGAGGTGGGAAATGAGCTCAAGATTATGCATAAAAAATATTGTCATCCAATCTCTCAAAGTTTTTGCGGTCGTATGATTTTGATGTCAAAATTCACAATTTTCGAAGTTCGCGACCTTGACCTTGGGACGAAAATGACATATCGAGCTCCGTAGGGCTATGCAGGTGCCATTGGGCGAACCAAATACCGAAACCCCTGTCAGATTCGACAACCCCCTCGGAGAAGATGCAAATTGAAATCGGCTTCCCCCTAAAAGCACAAGTTTTTTGGGCGTGGCTACGCCCATATTGAGCACACCACGCCCATTCTCAGAAAAACACAACGAAATCGTGACATCAACCTCCCACCAAAATTTTTTCAGGATCGGATCAAAGCCCACGGGGCTATGCTCGGGACAGACAGACAGACAGACAAGCAGGGAGGTGGACATGGGAAATCGATCAATTCGAATTTAGTCGTTTTTCAGCCGTCACGAGAGCAACAAAAGCGTCCATAGCAACGGTTCTTTCTCACACATAAGTAGGACATCCCATGAACCTACCATTCAGGTTTCATGTAGATCTGACTCATAGTCTCTGAGATATAATGCACTTCTTTTTTTTAATGTTTTGGACCAGGGTTCATTCAAAGTCTATCTTCTCCGACAGTTTTCATAGGAACCGGCTGGAAATTTTTGACAATATGCCAGAATGTGCTGCCCACAGTCGTTCCTGGCCCGATGATTTATTTTCGAAAAAATTAATTTTTTATGATTTTTCTAAAATTTCAAAGTCCCGTTGCTGGGCAACGTTGGTGTCCATGGCAATGGTTCTCATTTGCACACAACGAGGTCTTGGAATGAACCTACCAACCAAGTTTCATCGAAATCGCCATTGTATTAACGGAGCGCTGGACCGAACAGACAGACAGACAGACAGACAAGCCGGTAGGCGGACATGGGCAGTCGACAACCCAATAGAACCTGACGCGATAGGCCCTTTCGATGGGGAATGACATGAGGATTAAGCACAAGAAAATTCATGATTCCAGCTTCAAGGGTTAATGCTGCAGATTGTTTTTTCACAAAAATACCCCCACATTTAGAGGTTTTTCGGCCGTTGCGACGCAACGGAGGGGTCCATAGAAACGATTCCTTCTCACCCATAACTAGGACATACCATGAACCTACCATAGCAGTTTCATGTATATCTGACTCATCGTCTCTGAGATATCACGAACTTCGTTTTTTTTATTGTTTTCGACCAGGTTTCATTCAAAGTCTATCTTCTTCGACAGTTTTCATTGGATCCGGCTGTAAATTTTTGACAATATGGCTGAATTTACTGCCCACAGTCGTTCGTGGCCCGATGTTTTATTTTCGAAAACCTTTTTTTCATGATTTTTCAAATATTTGAAAGTCCCGGTGCTTGGCAACGTTGGTGTTCATAGCAAGGGTTTTCATTTACACACAACTCGGTCATGGAATGAACCTCCCAACCAAGTTTCATCAAAATCGCCATTGTATTAACGGAGCGCTAGACCGAACAGACAGACAGACAGACAGACAAACCAGTAGGCGGACATGGGTAGTCGACAACCCAATAGAACCTAACGCGATAGGCTCGTTCGATGGGGAATGACATGAGGATTAAGCATAAGAAAATTCATGATTCCACCTTCAAGGGTTAATGCTGCAGATTGTTTTTTCAAAAAACACCCCCACATTTAGAGGTTTTTCGGCCGTTGCGATGCAACGGAGGGGTCCATAGCAACGATTCCTTCTCACCCATTACTAGGACATACCATGAACCTACCATAGCAGTTTCATGTATATCTGACTCATAGTATCTGAGATATCACGAACTTCATTTTTTTATTGTTTTCGACCAGGTTTCATTCAAAGTCTATCTTCTTCGACAGTTTTCATTGGATCCGGCTGTAAATTTTTGAGAATATGGCTGAATTTACTGCCCACAGTCGTTCGTGGCCCGATGTTTTATTTTCGAAAACCTTTTTTTTCATGATTTTTCAAATATTTCAAAGTCCCGGTGCTTGGCAACGTTGGTGTTCATAGCAAGGGTTTTCATTTACACAAAACTCGGTCATGGAATGAACCTCCCAACCAAGTTTCATCGAAATCGCCATTGTATTAACGGAGCGCTGGACCGAACAGACAGGCAGACAGACAGACAGACAGACAGACAAACTGGTAGGCAGACATGGGTAGTCGACAACCCAATAGAACCTAACGCGATAGGCTCGTTTGATGGGGAATGACATGAGGATTAAGCACAAGAAAATTCATGATTCCAGCTTCAAGGGTTAATGCTGCAGATTGTTTTTTCAGAAAAACACCCCCACATTTGGAGGTTTTTTGGCCGTTGCGACGCAACGGAGGGGTCCATAGCAACGATTCCTTCTCACCCATAACTCGGACATACCATGAACCTACCATATTAGTTTCATGTATATCTGACTCATAGTCTCTGAGATATCACGAACTTCGTTTTTTTTATTGTTTTCGACCAGGTTTCATTCAAAGTCTATCTTCTTCGACAGTTTTCCTAGGATCCGGCTGTAAATTTTTGACAATATGGCTGAATTTACTGCCCACAGTCGTTCGTGGCCCGATGTTTTATTTTCCAAAACCTTTTTTTTCATTGATTTTTCAAATATTTCAAAGTCCCGGTGCTTGGCAACGTTGCTGTTCATAGCAAGGGTTTTCATTTACACACAACTCGGTCATGGAATGAACCTCCCAACCAAGTTTCATCGAAATCGCCATTGTATTAACGGAGCACTGGACCGAACAGCCAGACAGACAGACAGAAAGCCTGCTGGCGGACATGGGTAGTCGGTTATTGCAAGGCAACGTTGGGGTCCATAGCAACGGTTCTTTCTCACACATAACTCGGATATACCATGAACCTACCATACCAGTTTCATGTGTATCTGACTCATAGTCTCTGAGATACAACGAACTTTTTATTTCTTGATTTCAACCAGGGTTCTTTCAAAGTCGATCTTCTCTGACAGTTTTCATCGGATCCGGCTGGAAATTTTTGACAATATGGATGAATGTACGTCCCACAGTGGCTCGTGTCCCGATTTTTGATTTTCGAAATTGTTTTTTTTTAATGATTTTTCAAATTTTCAAAGTCCCGTTGCTCGGCAACGGTGGTGTCCATAGCAACGGTTCTTATTTGCACACAACTCGGTCATGGTATGAACCTTCCAACCAGGTTTCATCAAAATTGCCATTGTGTTAACGGAGCACTGGACCGAACAGAGGGACAGACAGACAAACATATCGACGGAAATACTGATAATTAGGATAGAACAAATTTCAAAAAAAAAATTCGTCGAGATCAACGACCCAACAGACAGACAGACATACATAGAGACACACAACAATCACGAATATTGTGGTCACTTATTTTTTTGGTGAAAATATATTTTCGTGAACCAATTAAATAAAAGATCGTCCCTGGGTGGGCTCGAACCACCAACCTTTCGGTTAACAGCCGAACGCGCTGACCAATTGCGCCACAGAAACAACTTAGCAAGTAGTGTTGAAACACGTTTATTTATCACAATAGTAGAGGTACTGGAGTTGTCAGTTTTACCCACTGCGTTGTGTGCAAGTCTGAAGACGACAATGGTTCACGAGCGGTATTTGATGATATCTGTTGTTTAAGAAGTCAAGGATGAGACAATGTGATAATTTTTGAGCAAGTCATAAAAATGATCATCATGATGTGGTCTGAGTGACAGATTATGACCTGCAAAATGTCGAAAACCCGTTTTCGTTCAACAACTTTCAAAATTTGACATTTGCATCACCTTTATAGGTCACAAAACAATGTTGTAGACATTAAAATATGGAAACAGGATACGTTCTACAGCCAATTGAAGTTAGTTCGTCGAAGAATCTCGAAAACCCGGTTCGATTCCCCCAACTTTGAAAATTTGACCTTTGTGAACTTTAAAGGTCAAAGGTCAAGGATAATTGTCTTTGGTGCAAAAATTCCTCTGGAACATTCCAGGAAAAATAAAATGTCATATAGGCTATATGGCATTTCACACTCCTCGGATTATCCGTACTTTGATGAAATCAGCGTAAAAACAAACTTGAAGAGGGCACCGCGGGCAAGCTGTTCGATATAGAGCAAAATGGTTTCAAGACTTGATGTGGGGAATGACCTCAAGATTATGCAGAAAAATATCGTCATCCAAGCTCTCAACGTTTTTGCGGTTGTATGATTTTTATGTCAAAATTCGCAATTTTCTCAGTTTGTGACCTTGACCTTGGGAGGAAAATGAAAAATCGAGCTCCGTAGGGCTATGCAGGTGCCATTGGGCGAACCAAATACCGAAACCCCTGACAGATTTGACAAACCCCCACGCAGCAGATGCATTTTCATGTCAAAATTCGCAATTTTATAAGTTCGTGACCTTGTGACCTTGAGCTTGGGACGAAAATGAAAATCGAGCTTGTTGGGGCTATGCAGGTGCCATTGGGTGAACCAAATACCGAAACCACTGTCAGATTCGACAAACCCCCTCGGAGAAGATGCAACTTGAAATCGGCCACCCGCTAAAAGCACATGTTTTTTGGGTGAGGCTTCGCCCATATTGGGCACACCATGCAAAATCTCAGGAAAAAACAACGAAATCATGATGTAAACCTCCCATCAAAATTTGATCAGGATTGGATCAAAACCCACGGAGCTATGCTCGGGACAGACAGACAGACAGACAAGCCGGGAGGTGGACATGGTGAGTCGACGACCCAATAGAACCTGACGCGATAGGCCCATTCAATGGGGAATGACATGAGGATTAAGCACAAGAAAATTCATGACTCCAGCTTCAAGGGTTAATGCTGCAGATTGTTTTTTCATAAAAATACCTGCACATTTAGAGGTTTTTCGGACGTTGCTAGGCAACGGAGTGGTCCACAGCAAAGATTCCTTCTGACCCATAACTAGGACAAACCATGAACCTACCATACCAGTTTCATGTATATCTGACGCATAGTCTCTGAGATATCAGGAACTTCGTTTTTTTTGTTGTTTTCGACTAGGTTTCATTTAAAGTCTATCTTCTTCGACAGTTTTCATCGGATCCGGCTGTAAATTTTTGACAATATGGCTGAATTTACTGCCCACAGTCGTTCGTGGCCCGATGCTTTATTTTCGCAAACATTTCTTTTTCATGATTTTTCAAATATTTCAAAGTCCCGGTGGTGGCAACGTGGTTGTCCATATCAACGGTTTTCATTTACACACAACTCTGTCATGGAATGAACTTCCCAACCAAGTTTCATCGAAATCGCCATTGTATTAACACAGCACTGTACCGAACAGCCAGACAGACAGACAGAAAGCTGGTAGGCGGACATGGGTAGTCGGCCGTTGCAAGGCAACGTTGGGGTCCATAGCAACGGTTCTTTCTCACACATAACTAGGACACACCATGAACCTGCCTTACCAGTTTCATGTGTATCTGACTCATAGTCTCTGAGATATAACGAACTTTTTTGTGTTTGACCAAGGTTCATTCAAAGTCTATCTTCTCCGACAGTTTTCATCGGATCCGGCTGGAAATTTTTGACAATATGTCTGAATGTACTGCCCACAGTCGCTCCAGACCCGATTTTTCATTTTCGAAAAAAATAATTTTTTGATGATTTTTCAAATATTCAAAGTCCCGTTGCTCGGCAACGGTGGCGTCCATAGCAACGGTTCTCATTTGCACACAACTCGGTCATGGTATGAACCTTCCAACGAGGTTTCATCGAAATCACCATTGTATTAACGGAGCGCTGGACCGAACAGAGGGACAGCCAGACAAACATATCGATGGAAATTCTGGTAATTCGGATAGAACAAATTTCAAAAAAAAAAATTCGTCGAGATCAAAGACCCAACAGACAGACAGACAGACATAGAGACACACAACAATCACGAATATCGTGGTCACTTATTTTTTTGTTAAAATATTTATAAACCTCCGATCAAAATTTGATCAGGATCGGATCAAAACCCACGAAGCTATGCTCGGGACAGACAGACAGATAGACAAGCCGGGAGGTGGACATGGGAAGTCGATCAATTCGAATTTACTCGTTTTTCAGCAGTGACGAGAGCAACAAAAGCGTCCATAGCAACGGTTCTTTCTCACACATAAGTAGGACATACCATGAACCTACCATTCCAGTTTCATGTGCATCTGACTCATAGTCTCTGAGATATAACGCACTTCATTTTTTTTCTTGTTTTGGACCAGGGTTCATTCAAAGTCTATCTTCTCTGACAGTTTTCATAGGATCCGGTGGAAATTTTTGACAATCTGCCTGAATGTACTGCCCACAGTCGTTCGTGGCCCGATGTTTTATTTTTGAAAATTTTTTTTATTTTTTTTCATTTTTTTTCATGAAAACATTTTTCAAAATTTTCAAAGTCCCGTTGATCGGCAACGGTGGTGTCCATAGCAACGGTTCTCATTTGCACACAACTCGGCCATGGGATGAACCCACCCAAGAAGTTTCATCGAAATCGCCATTTTATTGACGAAGCACTGGACCGAAGAGACAGACAGACAGACAAACATATCGACGGAAAAACTGATTCCGGTCGAACAAATTTCAAAAAAAATTAAAAATAACTTTTTTTCGACTGGATCGACGACCCCACAGACAGACAGGCACACAACAATATCGAATAGAGTGGTCACTTATTTTTTTCGTGAAAATATTTTTTCGTCAACCAATTAAATAAAAGATCGTCCCTGGGTGGGCTCGAACAACCAAGCTTTCGGTTTACAGCCGAATGCGCTAATTGCGCCACAGAGACAACTTGGTAAGAAGCGTTGAAACACGTTTATTTAACACAATAGTAGAGGTACTGGAGTTGTCAGTTTAACCCACTGCGTTGTTTTCACGTCTGAAGACGACAATGGTTCCCAAGCGGTATTTGATGATGTATATTGCTTCAGAAGTCAAGGATGAGACGTGATAATTTTTGACCAAGTTATAAAAATGATCAACATGATGTGGTCCGAGTGACAGATTGTTGGCTGAAAAATGTCGAAAACCCGGTTTCGTTAAACAACTTTCAAAATTTGACCTTTGCATAACCTCTAAAGGTCACAAAACAATGTTGTGGACTTTAAAATAAGGAAACAGCATACGTGCTATAGTTTATTGTAGTTAGTTCGTCGAAGAATGTCGAAAACCCGGTTCGATTCGCACAACTTTGAAAATTTGCCCTTTGTGAACTTTTAAGGTCAAAGGTCAAGGATTATGACCTTTGGTGCAAAACTTCCTCTGGAACATTCCAGGAAGAATATAACGTCATATAGGCTATATGGCATTTCACACTCCTCGGATTATCCATACTTTGATGAAATCAGTGTAAAAACAAACTTGAAGGGGGAGCCACGGGCAAGCTGTTCGAAATAGTGCAAAATGGTTTCAAGACTTTCGGTGGGGAATGAACTCAAGATTATGCAGAAAAAATATTGCCATCCAAGCTCTCAAATGTTTGGGCGGTTGTACGTTTTTATGTCAAAATTCGCAAATTTCAAGGTTCGTGACCTTGACCTTGGGACGAAAATGAAAAATCGAGCTCCGTGGGGCTATGCAGGTCCCATTGGGCTAACCAAATTCCAAAACCCCTGTCAGATTCGACAAACCCCCGAGGAGAAGATGCAAATTGAGATCGGCTTCCCCCTAAAAACACACGTTTTTTGGGCGTGGCTCCGCCCATAATGGGCGCACCATGCCCATTCTCAGGAAAACACAACGAAATCATTGTATAAACCTCCCACCAAAATTTTATCAGGATCGGATCAAAACCCACGGAGCGATGCTTGGGACATACAGACAGACAGACAAGCCGGTGGGTGGACATGGGTCGTGGATCGAGTCGAATTTAGTCGTTTTTCAGCCGTTACTAGCCAACAAAAGCATCCATAGCAACGGTTCTTTCTCACACATAACTGTGACATACCATGAACCTTCCATTCCAGTTTCATGTGTATCTGACTCATAGTCTCTGAGATATGACGCACTTCGTTTTTTTATTGTTTTCGACCAGGGTTCATTCAAAGTCTATCTTCTCTGGCAGTTTTCATAGGATCCGGCTGGAAATTTTTGACAATATGCCTGAATGTACTGCCCACAGTCGATCTTGGCCCGATGTTTTATTTATGAAAATTTTTTTTTTTACGATTTTCCAAAAATTTCAAAGGTCCGTTGCACGGCAATGGATGGGTCCATAGCAAGGGTTCTCATTTGCACACAACTAGGTCATGGTATGAACCGACCAACCAAGTTTCATCGAAATCGCCATTGTATTAACGGAGCACTGGACTGAACAGACATACATACAGACAAGCGGGTTGGCGGACATGTGTCGTCGACTACCCAATAGAACCTGACGCGATGGGCCCATTCGATGGGGAATGACCTGAGGATTAATCACAATAAAATTCCTTTTTCTGGCTGCAAGGGTTAATTCTGCAGATTGTTTTTTCGTGAAAATACTCCCACATTTCGAGGTTTTTCGGCCGTTACTGGGCAACGGAGGGGTCCATAGCAACGGTTCTTTCTCACACACAACTTGGACATACCTTGAATCTCCCATACCAGTTTCATGTATATCGGACTCATAGTCTCTGAGATATAACGAACTTCGTTTTTTACCTTCGCATTCTGCGAAAGGTTATGTTTTGGTCGGCATGTATTTATTTATTTATTTATTTGTAATCTTGTGATTCGTATTACTCAAAAAGTATAAAACCGAATTGCATGAAATTTGGTGGGATGATTGGTTATTAGCCAGGAAGCATTCCATTATATTTTGGGATCGTTCGGGTCAAAGGTCAAGGTCAAGGTCACGAAAAGTTCAAAATTGTCTTTTTACGATAACACGGTCAATTTTTATTCAATTTGCATGCAACTAACGCCAAAATGTTCAGAATTCAACACCTCATCTTGTGATATGCAATATGACACAATGACGCCAATACTCTTGTTACCGGTTAGGGGGTCAAAGATCAGGGGGGTCACGACCTTGAAAAATATGCGGTTTTTGTCATAACGCGGTCAATTCTTGTCCGCTTTACATGAACCCAGCACCAAAATGTTCAGAATTTAATGCCCAATCTTGTGACACAATGACGTCATAACACATGTCACCGGTTGGGGTAAAATGTCTGGGGGGTGGGGTCACGCCCTTGAAAAATATGCGGTTTTCGGCATAACTCAGTCAATTCTTATTCGATTTGCATGAAACCAGCATCAAACGAGATTACCTTCTCTTGTTGAAACGTTGTATTCACCGAGCTTGCGAGTGAAGACTCGCCAAAATTACGTGAGTTGATTGTTGTTTAGTCCCCGGAAAGTCGGGGGGGGGGGTCATGACATTATAGATATGTGGTTTGTGTCATAAGACCATTCATATGAAACCAGTTCCCCACACTCATACCAAGAACAAAAAAGTAGTGGCGGCGAAGGTATGCGCTCTATGAGTGCCCGTTCTAGTTTCATCAGGATTTACATCTTTAGGGTTGTTAAAAAAAATACAAATTTCTGCTTGCATATTACAGATGGTCTTATCTTTTCTTTCCGAAGCTTCCTCCATAAGGTTTTTATTTTTTGATACTTTTTCTTGTTTCATTGCTTTTTCTAGTTTTGAATATATTACCAGAAGGAGAGGAGAAACTTTTGTTAGAGATACTTTAATTGATGTTCTTTCAGATATACTAAAAGCCCTTCCACTGAAGGAAATTGAAGAACTCATATTATTCACCATAATTGTTTTTATCCAATAGTTGTTATATTTATCTTTGTTCAATTTTACATCCTTGACATATTTCTCAGTATCTTTTTAAAATGAAGAGATTGATTGAAACTTGTCTTTTTGTCTTGATACATTGTATTTATTAAGTGAAAAAAAGTTGGAGGGTAAAATGGTTTTAAGCACAGATTCAACTATGAATTAAACGAAATTTTCATCAAGAAAATTTTATTTTAAACAAAGTTTTATTATATAAATATGGTGAATACAACGCACTGCAATGTTTGTAATCACGAATATAAATATTACAACAAACACCTTTAAACCAACAAACACACATTCAATCTTTTCAGACAAATATCTCCACTTGACCAATCAACAAAACATTGTGATAGATGTGCAAAAGATATTCTTAAATTTTTTTTATAATAAACACCTTCAATCACGGAAACACAAGAACAATGAAGAAAGGGAAGCTAAATTCTCCATTGAAAACACTGATGGGGCATTTAAAGGGCATATAAAATAAGATTGTTTCGTTTTCAAGACCCTTGAACATCTTCAATCATGGAAGCTGTTGATATGGTGAAACAACGTATTGAAACTATAACTAAAAACACATTAAGTGAAAAGAAAACTTTAAAGTTTTATATGGGAGTAAAATTGAATATGGTAAGACAAGACGATGAAACTACTCCCTGTATGAGGACAAACCCTCACTTTATCTCATCATATCAAGATTTTGTAAGATGTGATGTTTACGATGAACTCCAGAGACAAGAACAAGGTGTTGATAACACTCTAGTAGGGAGTGGATTTACTATTACAAAAATAATCTTTTTAGATATACACATCTTAAAATCAGATCCTCTTCAAGGTTCTTCTTATATTGATTTACGAAAAGAGATAAAACTTAAGAAAGCGGTTGTTAATATTCAAAGCAAAGATAATAAATGTTTTCTATGGTCTGTTCTTGCTCACTTACATCCTCTACAATGGAATTCCTGAAAGTTTTGAACATTATAAGAAATATGAGAATACATTAAGTGTTAAAGATTTAATGTTTCCAATGCCATTGAGAGATATTCCTAAATTTGAGAAAATGAATAATATATCTGTTAATGTAAATGGATTCACCGATACAAACAAAGTTCAGATATGAAAAATTTCAAACAACTATAAAAATGATGAAACACACATTGACCTTCTCCACTTTACCTCAAAGGAAAAACCACATTATGCTTTCATCAAAAATTTCTCAAGATTAACCAAATCACAACTATATAAGAGAAAGTGTAAAACGTATCCTTGTAAGAGATGTCTCAACTCCTTTCACGCAAAAGAACGATTAAATCAACATTCGAAATATTGTAGTAATCATAAATCAACAGCAATCAATTTACCAAAAGCAGGTTCAAACATATCATTCAAAGATTTTAACAAATCTACAAAAAAAAACATCCGTTTTTGATATATGCTGATTTTGAAAGTATCCTTGAAAAGATCGTATAGATACTGTTTCTCCAAATCCAAATAAATCACAACACAAATAAATATCAAAAAGATACTACTTGTGGTTTCTGTTATTATATCAAATCATCTGTTGGTGATGAATACAAGTTCGAACTTTATAGAGGAGAAGATGCCTCAGAGGAGTTTGTAAGACGATTGGAAAAAGACTGGATAAGTCTAAGAGAAATAATGGTGAAAACGTATTAACCAATGTCATTAACAAAGGGAGAGAAAAAGGAATTTAGAAAGAACAGTATCTGTCATATTTGTGAGGAGAAAATTGAGGGAGACGTCAAGGTTAGGGATCAATGTCATCTTACTGGTAAATATAGAGGTCCAGCTCATTCCAGTTGTAATCTTAAAACAAGCCTCAAAATTTTATTCCTGACTTTCTTCACAACAACGCTCACTATGACACACATCTATTTATAAAAGCACTTTCAAAGACATCTGGAGATATTTCTGCCATTCCTAACACTGATAAAAAATACATCTCATTCACAAAAACAATTCATACATCCCCAATAACCCATATCAGATTTCTTGACACATACAAGTTTATGTCAAGTCCATTATCTAACTTAGTATTAAATATTAAAAACTTCCCGAATCTTTAATCACATTTTTCAAATCAAGAAGAGATTGATCTCTTATCACAAAAGGGAATATATCCGTATGACTATATGGATTCATTTGAGAAGTTTAAAGAAACACAACTTCCTTCAAGGGCAAGTTTCTATGGAAATTTAAATAAAACCCATATTTCTGATAGATTAGACACAAGATAAAAAGGTTTGGGAGAAGTTTAATATAAAGAATCTTGGAGAATATCATGATTTGTGTCTTAAAACTGATGTATTGTTATTGGTTGATGTGTTTTAAACTTTTAGAACAGTCTGTCATAATAAAAATTATTATGGATTAGACCCCGTTCACTATTACAGAGCCCCGGGTTTGTCTTATAGTTCTATGTTAAAAATGACAAAACAAAATTTGGAATTAATCAGTGATATTGATATGCTTTTAATGAAAGAGAAGTCTAAAAGAGGAGGAATATATCAAGTATGTTCCAAGAGATATGCTAAAGCAAATTACAAATATCTTCCTGATTATAATAAGAATGAGGAGAACTCTTAGCTGATGTATTATGATGCTAACAATTTGTATGGGTGGGCTATGTCTCAATCTTTACCTGATCGAAAACATAAATGGGTTAAAGAAAAACATTATGAAAAAGTTTTACTTGACATTGTTATCTCCTCTCAAAAAGAATTGGATGAAGCTGAAGTTGGATATTAATTTGAGGTTGATTTTAAATATCCAGAAGAACTTCATAACAAGCATAAAGACCTACCTTATGCCCCTGATAAACAAAGTCCAAGAAAAGAATGGTTAAGTGATTACCAACAGTCATTTAATATAAAAGGTACATCTCCAGAAAAACTACTTACTACATTAAATGAGAAAGAAAGTTATGTTTTACATCAAAGGAACTTGAGACAATATTTATCTGCAGGGTTGAGAGAGAGAAAAATTCATCGAATTTTAAAATTTAAACAGTCATTGGTTAAAGAAATATATTGATTTTAATACGAAAAGGAGAACAGAAGCAAAAACAGATTTTGAGAAGGACTTTTATAGATTAATGAATAATGCTGTATTTGGAAAGACGATGGAAAATGTTAGGAATCGACAAAACATAAGACTTTCTACATCTTGGAAACAGGCTTCAAAGTTCATTAATCGACCAAGTTTTGAACGAGCGGAGGTGTTTTCAGAGAAATTTTGTGCTATTCATTTGAAAAAAAGAGTATTGAAATGGTAAGCCTATTTATAGAGGAACATCAATTATTGACT
Source organism: Eptatretus burgeri (assembly GCF_056783735.1). Taxonomy (NCBI): domain Eukaryota; kingdom Metazoa; phylum Chordata; class Myxini; order Myxiniformes; family Myxinidae; genus Eptatretus; species Eptatretus burgeri. The sequence continues at coordinate 24,625,621 of NC_140962.1, forward strand.
TGTCAAAGTCATTAATGTATGACTATTACTATAACAAGCAGGTAGGCGACATGGCTGCTCGCTCAAGATGGAAAGCTGGCCGACGCGTCTAGCCGATATTCATGTACATGCTATCAATCAATTTAGCACAATAAATAAGATTATCACAGCCCTCTTCGTTTGCACCCAGAAACCCGCCTTGTGAAATTTCAGGCATGTTTCCAAAGAGACTCTAACAAATAGCAGCCCTGGTAATTCCATTTATCTATTCGCTAAAGATTTTATTTTTTTATATGATGCTGTAAGACATTCTCCTTGGGCACAAAAAAAACAGTTCCCTCGGAGGTCCAGTTTCGGAGGTATTGATTTTTTTTGTACAGTCCACAATAAGTGTACGATGCACGATAAAGTATTTTAGCTGTTGCTAAGCAAAGGAGGTGTGCATAGCAACCATTCATTTTTGTGTACATGCTAGCCACATTGTACACATTTCACCCAAGGGTCATCAAAATCAGGCTCTTTCTCTTAGAGATATTGGCAATTAACCGTTTCTGAAATGTTCGACATGTACTTGCCCAAAACCTATTTCCTCCTACAAATATTTTTGTTAGAGCTGCAAATTGGCATGAAGGGAGCTAGAGAGATTGCGCACAGAACTCTAAGCTTCGATTTTTCGATTTTTTGACCACTTTAAAGGGCCGTTGCTATGCTGTTGCTAGGGCCCAGGGTCCCATATTCGAAAGCACACGATTCCCAGAAATATTGGTCCTACCTACCAAATTTCATTGGAATCGGTTGAGTGGTTTAGCCCCTTGGCTTGACCAAAGTTTCGTGGACAGACAGACAGATGGAAATGTCCAGAATAAGGGTGCTCTAAGAGCAGCCAAAATGTCCAGAATCAGGGTGCTCTAAGAGCAGCCAATAGTATGTTGTTTTCATTAAAGAATAAAAAGGTTATTGGTAAGTTTAAGGATGAGTTGGGTGGAAAGCTCATGAATGAATTTGTGGATTTGAGATCAAAGTCTTATGCTTTTATGTATATTGATAATAATAATATTGAAAGGTGTGATAAGAAGCTAAAGGGAATAAAGAAAAATATAATCAAGGAAACCATAAACTTTAAACATTATTACAACTGTTTAACCATAAAGAAGGAAGAGTACAGAAAAATAAATACAACAAGAAGTTATAAACATCAATTATATACAGAAGAGATAAATAAGAAAGCATTAGGAACTTTTGATGATAAAATATATATTTTAGAGAATGGAATCAAGAGTATCCTTTATGGTTATAAGTATAAGTGTTAAGGGGTGTCTTTTTACTGATATATAAATTATATAACCAAGCAATAACCAAACCAAAGAGTGGAGATGTAATCAATCTTGGTATTTAAAAGGGGAAACATAAAGAATGTGAGAAATATCAAATAAGTCTTATTGAAGAAATAACCGGGGTAAAAGTAAATAAAACAAATAAGCGGATAAATTTAATTACATATAAGTTGGAGGATGTAAAGGAAAAAATAAATATCCTTGAATGGACTGAAAACTTTGATGGTTATCAAATGAACAATGAACAAACAATTTACTACAATCTCAAAATGATATGTGGATCAGGAGGTGGTCAAACAAGAACATTGAGAGAAGTTTATCATTTTTTTCCTGCTCCACAATGACATATAAATCAAGAACTAAGTTCTAAAATAATCTTTGTGAATATACTCGATGGTGATGAATGTAATCGGAAAATTAATTTTTGAAATAGAGTAGAACATGAACAAATATTCATTGGATCACTCTTTGAGTGGAACGAAAATATAAAAGGAAAAAAGTGCTTTAATCAGTAAGTCTCAATTTAACATGTGCTCAATGGGGTAGAGATCAGTATCCTATTTTGACCTGATGGGCCTTGAGTCAGAGAGTCAGAGAGTCAAGGGGGGGTGGGGTGGGGGTGAAAAGCATTCTCCTCTCTTGACCTGATGGGCCTTGAGTCAGAAAAAAAAGAAAGATTTCCCCATTCATTTGTATGGTAGGGGGAGGAATTTGTCTCCTGTTTTGGGCTTTAACGTGGTTGATTCAGAGAGTTTTCCCCCTTTTCCCCATTCATTTGCATGGATGCCTCAGAAGCCCCATTTATCCTCTACTACCCGCAAACGCTGTGCCAACAAGGGGACTTCGCCGCCATTACGAAAACGAGCAAAAGTACGGAAAAACTGTCACGATACACGGAAAAAAATAACTCAAGATTATGCCTGATTCATGTGCAGCCTGGCGTTGCAACAATAGGAGGAAGAAAGGAAGTGGAATTTCCTTTCACAAGTGAGGATTTTATTGATTTTACCAACGGAAAAATAGTAATATTTAATATTTGGACGTTTCTGCCGGCAGTTTACAGACACTGTTGCTACTTTAAATTCTCGAACACGAACATGTTTGTACATTGAAAGCAGTCCATGGTGATCGATTTAATGGTTGAAAATACTTTTTTGTATAAACATTGTATTTCAAACAAAATATATCGTTTGGCAGCTTGTTTCACTCTCGGAAGAGAATCAGGTCGTCGGGATTTTGAGTTGAATAAGTTTATTTTTGTTTGTCTATTTTGATTTTGTTGTCACCATGCTTGACACTCATGCTCTAGAAGCTTTTTGTTTATGAATGAACATGTAGAGGCTAGCATGAGGCAGTGCCTCGTCTTGCATTGTATTTGGTGGAACTAGGCCCTATTCTTGAATTAAAGTAAGTCGAAGACTACTCTTATAGGGCTCTACTATATTGCAAAAGTAATATTTTGTTCTTGTATAACACAGGTGGTGTGAAAGTCAGGAACATGATTACCCTCTACTTCTAATAGCTGCCATGACGAGCATGACTGGTAATTCATGACCTTGACCTACCCTACAAATCGTGAACTGAAAATAACATGGTCTTAGTATATAACACCTACTTGACATTTTGTCAAGTATCTCACAAACATTTTGTTTGTGAGATAAAAACTCGGCCCAAGTCCAAACTAATTATGCCTGTTACAGTTTATAGCAGCCTTATCATGTTATTCTGCTATTTACAACAATTGATGCAATCAAATCTATCATTTTATAATTATATTCAACAATTGGTTGGCCTAAGCCTTTTGATAAAAAAAAAAAATGGAGGTCAAGCCCAATGTCTAAGCCTTCACCTGACACTGACAGGATTATGCCCCACAAAGTTAGTAGCCTTTGACTAATTGTAAGTTAGGCCTTGCACTGACAGACTGAGAGGCCTTTGGGGAGGCTATGACTATGAATATGAAACAAGGCTGTGGCTGCGGCAGAATGCTTAGATCATGACTCGAGATGCTAATCATGCTTCTAGGCTCAAGGCCTACATCTGAAATTTAACCTTGGAGGCCGAGTTAAACAATTTACCTTGTAACAAAAACTAGCTCTGTCGTCCTACCACTTCAGTTTGTATGCGGCTTGTGATATTATAATTAGGCGTCGAGCCGATTACTTCGTAGAAATGGGATGTTTTTCTTTTCTTTTAATCATAGGCCCCCAGTGTTCAGCCATGCCTTGGCAGCAGAACTAATTTCAAATTTAGCGTCGGTCCTATGTCAACCTGTGTTCGATTTTAAATGGGATATATAAGATATGAATCGGCCTACTTTAGGCAAAATAGTTGAATTGGATATTTTTGCAACATACGGATGCCATACTTCACATGTATGCATATCTTGTTTTCTTATCCTGAGTAATGACATGAAGCAATACATTGTACTAAAACAACCAAACAAAAACTTTAAACTTATAGGGCCTAATACTTGACAAGCCTTTGCCCAGATCTTAATCCAAAAGCATTATGCACATACGCATATTGTAAGTTGATTTTAAATTCTGTTACCTGAAACTTTAACTCATACAATGATACAAATATTGAAAGAATGAAAACAAACCTCCTATAAAAAAGTAACCCAACTGCAGGAGAATGTCTGCAAACACAGTTGGGCACCAGATATGGATGGCCGTTGGCCAACTAGGAGCTCCTCCGGCCTTTGACAGGTTTTGTTTTTAATCCGGCTGGTGTTCATATCATACACCCTCCTCAATTTGTGGGAGGGACAGTATAGTCGCTGACAACCTGACCATAAAACAGGTTAGTACAGGTTTACGTGGTACCTGTAACAAGTCACTGATCTAATCTGGCCTGACCTGACATGAAAGTAATGTCAGGTCAGGCCAGATTAGACCTGTTTGCTGATTTTGCACCTTTTTATGCAGAGCAGTAATGCTTGCTGATTTCAAGCAGATGGCATATGACCTTGAGTAAATGAAAGGGTGATTAGAACAGAGAGAGGATGAGCAAGAGCATCAGAGCAGATTTTTAGGACACGTGGGCTAATGTCGTCTGGATTGGTTGCAGAATCTTACTTGAGGTTTGACAGCAACCTCTCCATCTTGTCAGGAGAAAAGGACACAGAGTCCAGGAACAGCTGGGTGTGACTGGGTAAGGTGGGTACAGAAAGCGATAGGTTTGGGACACAGGATTTAGAAGCAAAACACAGAGTTTAGGCATTCAGCCTTTTCACATGCAGTGTCAGCTGTGCAGCCATTTGAGGTAAGGGAGGGGATGGAGAGGGAACATACACCAGAAACGGACTTAACCAGATGCCACTAGGATTTGGAGGAGGGAGACAGGTTTGAGAGTTCAGACTTTAGATGAGAAAGATGTTTTTTCCTGGCTTTCATGAGGGTAAACGCACACTTGTTTCAAGCTTTGTGGAAGGAACTCATATTGCCTTCAGTTGGATTAGCCTTCCATGAGGTGAAGTCAAATTGTTTCAGGACAACTGCCTCACCACAAGCTTCAGTGTACCATGGGCACGAGGAAGGGTATGACAACTTAAGATGAGATGGGATAAATCTGTGCATGAGAGAAAGCAAATTTCTTTGAAAAAACTTCCTAAGATGAGTTGATGTCAGTGAGAGTAAAAATGGGAGACCAGTCTAGAAGTTTTAAGGCTGCTTGAAGTCCCTGCTAGTTGGCCTGAGTGAAATGCCAGACTCATCAGTACTGAGGTGGCTAACAGCAGGAGGGATGTCTACTTTAACAAGCATGTGGTCAGATGAGCCGATTCGAGCATGAGAAGAACAGCAGACATATTCTGCGAAATTGATCAAAATCAAATTCAGAAGAGATGGATTACCTGAGATCCGGGTCCGGATTGATCCGGGTCAGGAAGTTCACAGATTGTGTCAGTCCCAATGAGTGGCATAAGTCCTTTGCTGAAGTGTCATGGCAGGTGAGAGAGGTACCCACATCCAGCCAACTGGCATGATGGAAAGTTGGCTGGGTGCGGGTGTTGGACAAATGAAAGAAAGGACAGCCGAGACAGACTTGAAAAAATAACCAACATTCTATATATTTACACACAAGCAATGGTGAAAAGCACATTATTTACAGCTCTTTATTCACCAAGCAAGCAAGCAATCATTAAAGCACGTATTTAAGGCAAAGGGCACCAAAGAGCAGATTAAACCTAACAGGTAATCTTCGACAAAGTCACTGAGCCTCTTTATCGTTGGTATCATCCGATGGGGGCGTGTCCACAATGCAGCTGGTGGAAAAAGCCGCTTTACCTGAGGGAGCCTTCAAGGCAGCCCTCACCCCACTCATTTCATGTGAAAGACACGGAAGGCACTCTCAGCTCCTCCCTGCATGCAAAACGTACTTAGTACTGTATGTCCTCTTCAGACCTGTTCAGATCAAAAAACAGACTGATGGTGGATTGAAAGTAGCAAAGGGTGGGGGGTGCAAGGGGGGGGAGACATCACACCGGGGATACCCAAACTAACCTCAATGCATGCCCCCCCCACCCTCCCCCAAAACCATTAGGTAAGAGGAAAAGGTCTACCCACTGTGGTGGAGATTTCCAACCAAAAGAGAAAACCCTTTATAATTTAACAGATCATTTATTATACAAAAACACATATATGTGGAAAGAAGAGCTTGTCTCAAGAGTTCAAGCAGATCTCTGCCTCTGAGCTAGAATGCATGGCCTATTATGCAATTGGAAAATCGGGAGGGGTCAGAACATCACAGGGTACTTGGTTAATCGATACCAGACTACAAGAAAGCTTTGCTTGCACAGGAGGTCCTTAAGCAAAGGGAGAAATAATCTTGTACATAATTAAAGCAGATAGTGCTGTGAAATAATGTGTGTCTTCCTTCAGGAGCGTGCATGCACAGAAAACCTTCATTTACATCGGCAATGATAAGCATTTATCTCAGCATGCAGATGGAGTATCTGGTTTGCTCAGCTTTGCAGAAAAATGAGAGGTCCATGACCTCATTAGTTAGATGAGACTCCTGTTTGATAAGAGGACAATGGGAAGACAGAGTTCATGTTTGTACAACTTTACAATTGAATGGGAGGCCAGAGTTAATGAGACTGTAATGCTTTTGGGGATAGACTTTCTGGAACCAGCCAATGTTGTTCTCCCAAATTTGCCAAACAAGTGAAAGGTAGAAGATTATATTTTTCATAGTTAACTAATATATTATATCTGTCCATTTATAAAACGACCTTCAGTATGCAATGATCCATTATCAAGTATATTTTAGGGTAGGAAACATAACAGATGGGTACATATTTCCTTTAACTAAGAAAAGACATACAAGATCCCTCACCAGGTCCAGATACACTTGGGCTAGTCCAGGGATTATATATTCGTTATTATTATATTGGTTATTATTATAATGATATGTTTTGAAAGTCATCTGGTTTGAAATATTCGCTTTGAATGTACAGTGATGGTATTGAGAATTTTAATGGTGCACTCAGGAGAGCATGTTTCACAACAACAAGAAATGCAATTAATCAATGATCCTAAGGTTTTTAAGATATATCACAGTTTACAGGAAAATTAACAATACTGCAGTGTAGTAAACAGAGATTCTATTCCATTTACTCATGGCTTGTCAGCATTGATTCACTCATCTGGAAATGTTATGAGCCCTGACCTTGTCATTGTCAGAGAGCTGATAAGTTACCTTGCAGACAATTGAAGTCTATCTCAACTCTATCTCAGCACCTTTGCAGATGATGTTTCCTGGCGAACCATTCCTTATATGGTGATAAAGTGACCTTAGCCAATGCTTTACAACTGTGGGAGAAAATAATTATATTAATGTACTCTCAATTATAATTGTTGCTGGTGCTTTATAAATTTAATTTTTATGCTATAAGTCAAATTGGATGTCAGTGATGCTTTCCTTTACCAAGAGTCTTTTGACCTAAATGTTGATAAAAGGAATGTCTTGCTATGGAACAAAGTGACCTGGTTGATAACAGCAACTTTTGCCGTAATTATGTCTTTCGCTTTTCACCTAGAAGACACATATTGCAGTTGGAGTTCTTTGCCAAAGCCTTATCAGCCCCCTCTACTCCCATCAAAGTATATAAATGCCAGAAAATGTAATCTTGTTTTAGGGCAAATCATAAGAGATGTTTACCATCTCGGTGGCTTGTACTCCTTGGTACCAAGTAAATAATAAAATTATTTGATGTAATGTACTTTCCGTGTGGACAGTGAATTAATTGTGGCTTTCATTTGAGTAACAGGATTTACATCGAGTCGGTTAAAATGTAAACTACAAAATTCTACAACACAACAGACTTCTGTTCTTCCATATTGTTTGAAGGCATCAAGAGAAATGAGTGCATAATTTGTAGACAAAGAACACTTATCTCAATATGAAAAATATTTGTTTCAATGTTATTAATACAGAAACACAAGTGCTTTGCAATAGTCATGTGATCCATAGAGCTTTGTTTTACCAAAATATCCATGCTCATCTTTCACAAGATGGAATTAATTATTTTACTTCCACATTACACCCTTTTTTTCCTATCTATTGTCCTAGATGGGACAATTTAAATCAATTTTACCTGTGATCCACCATACCCCATTCCAAGAGGAGAAAAGAGCTTTAAAGTTAACCCATATTAATGGGCGGTGGGTGTCCATTGGAGAAGGATGCTGGAGGCAAACACTCCCAATAGCACCCCCAGTTCAGCTGATGAGCATGTTTCCAACAACCCAGCCACCCACTTCAAGGCCTGGTCACTGTCAGCTGTCAAGCTGCAAAGCATGCCATCAAAGGCAAGTGGGCGCAAGTGGGCCATGATGTAGATAGAGCAGTGCTCAATGGGAAACAGTCAAGTGACTTCCTGAGCCACAGAGAAGGCAGGCCCATAGGTATGAACTTTAGGCCCACACTGGGTTGCAGGTGACTCACCATATGGACCTTCAGGGCCATCCTCAGGACCAAGATGCATTCGAAGAGCGAGGTTTGTGAATTTTGTCGATGTCACACCAACAGGCAGGCACCATTCATGGTGGACTCAGCTCTATCTCGCCCGGTTTAGGCTTGTCCAACCTTCGCTTCAGTGGCTTTCTTTAATTTGCTCATTTCATCTCCTCAGGAAGGGGGTCATGTTGTGATCACGGGATGACTGCCCAATCACACAAATGTGGGTTCACCCCTTTGTTCAATCTCTCGGTGGAAGTATCTCAGATCTTAATCAGGCAAAATCGTAGAGATTGCACTGCTTTCAACACTCTCAAACAGACAAAATCAAAGTTCCATTTTAAACACAATTGGTAAAATGACTCAATTTTACAGTTCAAAAACCTTTAAAAAAACCTCTAAAAACCGTTACTTAATGTCATTAATGGCTAATAAACAATTTTCGTTTGACACCTTAAATTGTATGAACATTCAGTCCAACATTTACAATACCTTTTATCTACAACCCTAAGCACAACATTATATTCAATTGTTTATCGTCCCTTATTGTGCCTCTGGTATGCTATCATCCTCACATCTACCATCAACTTGAAGTTTTCTCTGAATATTTAATGAGGCAGGTACAAAATAGCTTCGTGTCGGTATTCATTTTTCCCTTTAAATGCAAACTTCATCTGTCGTTCATCATATTATATATATTTTCCCTTGCCGACAATACACCTTGTTAATCACAAGGTCCTATTGCATGTTAACTAAGTTTCTGATAATATCTTGCCACATTCAGAAATCTCACGAGTTCAGTCTCGGATAGGCATTAGGGTTATAAATTTCCCCTTATCCGAATATCCTTATAAAAATGCTTTCCTCTTATGTCTATGACCATGAGGGTGATGCATGTGATGGTTAGTGTCATGAGTGGGTGTAGGTGTGTGGAAATCATTTTTCTTGATAGTGTGCATGACAGCGCATACAATAGTTCATAGATCTGCATGCTTCTCAGCTGGTTTGAAACTCACAGTACAACTTAGCAACATAAGCACAGAGGAGAGGAATGGATTCATGCTGCCTTGCCCTGGCTCTTCATCAAATTCGTGCAAGTCTGCAAATGTCTAGGACCGGTTCAGGATGTAGAAGTGAACAGTACAGCAGACAACGCCACTGCTGCAGTAAATATTCACGTATTGGGTGAATGGTCAACGGCATTTTAATGATATGTGGGATCTGTGTTGGTGGTCGTGATAGTCTTTGATCTGGTAGTCTTCACCATGTGGTGAAGTCTGCGCACCATAAAACTGTTACTTAATGCTTACAAGTCTGGTATTGGCTTACCGGTTAGGGTGGTGGCTTGGGATCCTCGGGTCCTGAGTTTGAGCCCCGTAAGCCACTGAATTAACACCAGGGGGTTGACTCAGGCTGTCATCCTTCTGAGGTCGGCAAAATGAGCACCAGTCTACTAGTAATAGGGGCACTGCATCAGTGGCAAAGCTGTGCGCTGTGCCCCTAACGAGTGATGCAACCAGCAGCTGAAAAAGGGCAACGCATGATGGGAATCATGTGGTAGCCATCTTGGAAAAAAAAAGTATCAAAACCTGGAAAATATCAGTGAGGCCTTTTTTTTTAAGCCCAGACGAGAACCAAATAATTTATTTTACTTGACCTAAGATAATGGAACACACCACAACACTGACCTGCATAGTATACATCCTAATTCAGTCCATAGTTATACTGTGCTTTGAAATAATTATTTAGTTTAACAAGAAAATTAAAGTATTTACGTGCGTGCGTGTGTGTGTGTGTGTGTGTGTGTGTGTGTGTGTGTGTGTATGTGTGTGTGTGTGTGTGTGTGTGTGTGTGTGTGTGTGTGTGTGTGTGTGTGTGTGTGTGTGTGTGTGTGTGTGTGTGTGTGTGTGTGTGTGTGTGTGGTCTTTCCGATGAAAACTTCACCCTTGAACCCCGACCCACACCAAGCATCTAAACTACTACTTAGAGGTCGGGGATGTAGTGTAGATGTAAAGTAAATCCCGATGTGACCCAACATCGGCTGTTCATCACCGTGTCATTCAGTGACCTCCGTTAATTATATCTGTACTCGGGGTTGATAAGTGAAAATCTAAGTTAAATATTTTTGAGTTAATTGAAACAAGTAAAAGATGTTTAAAGCTCATACAACTGAGATGTATCAGTACTTTATGATAACTAGAAGCACCCACTCCCTTCAGGAGCCCTCAAGGGGGTTGTGTTATTATATTTATGCCTATTTTACTCCAAGCGGTCCCAGGATTACACACCCAAAAATTGGTTGCGATCGGTTCAGCATTTTTGCGGTACCTGGGAACAGACAGACAGACAATGAATTATAGTAAAGATGCTTGCATACATGGGTGCACCGGGGGCGTGGTTAAGAGTCATGTGACCCGCCCGTGCTCCGAGGCTATGCTGTGGTGTTGTGCCTACTTCAGAGCCTTCGTGCCTGTTTACTGAGAACATGAACATTACAACAACAAAAACACTTTTGTTAAACTTACCTTTATTCTCGTCACCTCGAATTGGTCCACCATTTTATGTAAACCATGCGGTTGGCCACCGATTAGTCGTCATGCTAATCTGAATCACGACATTTATACCTAGACTCATGTATAGGTACGATCCCTGAAATATTTGCCCATTTTTACTGATAAGTCAGTGTAATTGTAACATCCCCAAATCATTGTTTTATGTCTATAAACTGTCTTAGTTCCTTGATGATCGATTAATTAGCTTCAGTAAATGTACGAGCTCATAATGCAGGAATACTCATTTACCATTGTAGGACATTGTCATACAACATCGTAGTGGTGTAGGTTAAATTAATAGAAAGCCGAGCTAATAACTGAATTCAACATAGTGGAGGGATTGTGGCTTCCAGGTCAGTCAGTGTAAGAGTAGGCCCCACCCCTTTATCCATGTTGGATTATTTTCCACAAGGGTGATTTTGTCTAAGTTTGTTATGCATTAATATGCAAACAAGAAGAAGACGTCATGCAGAGCACGATAATTGCAAAATCCATGAAACAAATTTAACCTCAAAAATAATTGGTGGTTGAATTCAGTGACCTCAAATATATATCCTCTTCAAATTTCAAGTCAATCGGATGAAAATTGAGGATTTTAGAAATACCACCCTAGTTGTTCACCTTGGGCCTATGTTGACCTTTGGGTCCATGTTGATCTCAAAAATAATTGGCTCATTGAACTCAGTGAACTGAAATATAAATTCTCTTCAAATTTCAAGTGAATTGGATGAAATTGAGGATTTTATAAATACCACCTGAGTTGTTGACCTTGGGCCTATGGTGACCTTTTGGCCAATGTTGACCGAAAAAATAATTGGTGGTTGAATTCAATGAGCAAACATGCAACTCCTCTTCAAATTTCAAGTGAATCCGATGAAAATTACCAATTTTAGAAATACCAAATTAGTTGTTGACCTTTGGCCAATGTTGACCTTTTGACCTTAAAAATAATTGGCCCGTTCAATTCAGTGACCTCATATATATATATATATATATATATATATATATATATATATATATATATATATATATATATATATATATATATATATATATCCTCTTCAAATTTTAAGTCAATTGGATGAAAATTGAGGATTTTAGAAATGCCAACTTAGTTGTTGACCTTTGGCCAATATTGACCTTTTGACCTCAAACACAATAAGCTTCTTCCTTATGACAAACTCTATCATGTGGTGAAGTTTCGTGAAGATCGGTTTAAAATTGTGACCTGTAGGCGACAAAAAGACAGACAGAAAAACAGACAAACAGACAGACGGAATAACAAAATTGACGAACCAATATACTTGAAAAATCTTCGATTTTGCAAGTAATAAGATTAAAATAGCCATTGTGTTTATTTACTCGAGAAGACCAGTCCATTATCTCCCTTTGCCTGTGTGGCTGAACTGCAGCTGTCGTGACAAGGTTGATGCCTGGGGGTGATTGTGTTGGATTGGCCTGCTTACTTTCATATTTGTTTCTTTAATTTAATTGTTACCCTCGTTTGTTACTTGGCCCAATTTTTTTGACAAGTATGTTGATCTCCTCTGTTTGTTTGTGTATTTGTGTCTGTGTGTTTGTGTGTTGGGTGGTCGCGAGACTACGCTTATTCTCAGGTTTTCCGTCGGTCTGTATGTCTGTCTGTTTGTTTGTATGTAATGGACAGCTCTGGAGGCCAGAGGAGTCAACCGATTTTAATGAAACTTGACTGGTAGGTTCATACCACGATCTAGTTGTATGCTTTTGAGCACCGTTGTTATTGACACCACCGTTGCCTAGCAACGGGACTTTGAAAATTTTGAAAAAAAATCCGAAAATTTTTTTTTTTCGAAAATCAAAAATCGGCTTCCAGGCTTTTATGTGCACTATAATCAACCTCTTTGTCAAAAATTTTTAGCCCGATCCGTCAAAAACTGTATGACTAGTATGCAATTATATTACTATATGCTTTCACCCCAACGTTCACGTTGGGATTCCCTAACATAGGGTTAGGGAATCGAACACAAATGATGAATGGGCAGTTGCTCGTCATGTTCCTATATGGAACAACGAACGGCAAAAATGCCATCTGATGTGTTCTCTTATCTACATATTTCAAATTCCCCTTAGTCAAGCGACCACCCATGTCACCTACCGGCTTGTTTGTTACTTGGCGAAATCTTCGATTTTGTCAAGTATGTTGGTCTGTTCCATTTGTTGGTTTGTTTCTTTGTCCGGTCGTCTACAGCCCAAACGGCTGGACCAGTCGTTCTTAAATTTATACACCTGATAGGCAATTCACCTGAGACGGTCCGCGTCCAAACCCTGTCTTAATCGGACTAAACGTCACGACGTGACGTCACACAACGTGAAAACACATTTTTGGACATAACTCAGTGACCGGAAGTCGTAACGACTTCCGGTTGACGCCAAATTAAACTTCATTCAAATATCTAAATGATTACGAAATGCATCTTATTACAAATTACGCATAGTTTTTGCAAGCGTATGACGTCAAAGTTTTGCCTATTGACGTCATTTTTAAAAAATATTTACGCTCGTGTGCAGCCGAAACTACTGAAGCAATCGTTCTCAAATTTTAACACGTGATAGCCAATCTTGCTGAAATAGTCTGGAATCAAATCACGTCATAATCGCACTTAACGTCACGACATTACGTCAAAAAAAGGTGAAAACAAGCTTTTGAACATAACTCAGTGACGGGAAGTCATAGCGACTTCCTGTTGATGCCAAAACAAACTTCAATGGAATATCTAAATGTTTTAAAATGCATGTTAGTACAAATTATGCACAGTTTTCGCAAGCGTATGATGTCAAAGTTTTTAGCTATTAGCGTGATTTAAAAAAAATTCTATTCGTTCTACAGGTCACAATTCTTAACCGATTTGGATGAAATTTTAACAGCTGATAGAAATCCACAGTGCAAAAGGATATGTGACCTTTGGTGATGTTCAAGGTCAGGATCTGGATTCTGCATCACTTTATATTATCACCCATTTTAAACCAATGGGGAATTTTGTGAATTACACATGGCTATTTCTCAAATAGTTTTGCACTATTTGATATTTGATTATATTGAAACTTATACTGTCTATTTATGCATGTAATATTAACATGTGTACAAAGTTTGATCGAAATTGACCCAAGGTCAAGGTCAGGGTCACCCAAAACATGAAAAACACACATATAAAATACCAATATTTATACCAACCAATATAAGTGTATAAAATGTATAAAACCAATGTATAAAATACAATAAATACCAACCAGGTATAATAATTTTGTTTTACAACATATTTCAAACCTGATAACGGGATCGTAAAGCTGGTTGAAAAGCAATGTTCCTCGGTATTTTCAAATATTTTCTACGATCAGAATGAAGGCAACAAGCACCGATGATAAGTTGTTGAATGTCACATGGTGTCTTTAAATGAAGTGAAAATTTCCAATCTGCTGCCGTTACCATGACAACGTGCGCCTGATAATTGTTATTTGTGACGTCGCGTCATTTTATTAATGTACGAACAGATAAACACCATACATTCCATGACATTACAGCTTGGACCACCACACGGAAAGGTCAACTAATTTGCCAAGTGTCGTGCTAAGCACGATTTTTCATTTGTCTGTTTGTCTGTTTGTCTGCTTGCTTCCAGCCCAAACCGCTCAAACAATTGTTCTGAATTTTTTAGATTAATGTCACCGACCCTGCGATGGTCACACATTGAAGTTTCATAAAATTTCGTCGACCGAAAATGTGTACATAGGCTAATCGGCCAATTTGAGCCAAATTTTCTGAAATCCTCAAATTTCATCCGATTGACTTGAAATTTGAAGAGCATTTTCATATGAGGTCGCTGAACTCAACCACCTATAAATTTTGAGGTCAGCATAGACCAAAAGGTCAACATAGGCCGAATTTATAAAATCCTCAATTTTCATCTGCTTGAATTGAAATTTGAAGAGCATTTGCATATCAGGTCACCAAATTCAACACTTACTAATTTTGAGGTAAACATAGGCCAAAAGGTCAACATAGACCAAAAGGTCAACAGAGGCCAAATTTCTTGAAATTAACTTGAAATTTGAAGAGCATTTGCATATCAGGTCACTGAATTCAAACACCTATTAATTTTGAGGTAAACATAGGCCAAAAGGCCAACTTGTGCCAAATTTTCTAAATCCTCAATTTTCATTAAATTGAGTTGAAATTTGAAAAGGATTTACATATCAGGTCACTGAGTTCAACTACCTATTAATTTTGAGGTAAACATAGGCCAAAATATCAACATAGATCAAATTGTCAACATCTGCCAAATTTCTAAAATCCTCAATCATAATCCAATTAACTTGAAATTTGAAGAGCATTTGCATATCAGGTCACTGAATTCAACCACCTATTAATTTTGAGGTAAGCATATGCGAAAAGGTCAAAATAGGTCAAAAGGCCAATTTGGGGCAGATTTTCTAAAATCCTCAATTTTTATCTGATTGACTTGAAATTTGAAGAGCATTTTCATGCCAGGTCACTGAATTCAACCACCTATTAATTTTAAGGTCAAAATGTCAACACCGACCTGATTTCTAAAATTGATCGATAGGGCCAAAAACAAAAATATATCACAAAAAGTTGTGGACGAGACGAGGAGGGGAATGGTATAGTTGGGAGGAGGGAGGGGAAGGGAGGAGGTGGGAGGAGGGAGGGAGGGGTGGAGGTGAGAGGAGGGAGTGGAATGGTGGAGGTGGGAGGAAGGAGGTGAAGGGGTGGGGTGGGAGTCCGGAGGGAGGGGTGGAGAAGGGTTGGGGTGGGAGCCCGGAGGGAGGGTTGCGTGGGATGAGAGAGGGCAAGGGATGGGAGGAGGAACCCACAGTTGCCCAGCAATGCCGGATACCCCTGCTATAGTGTTGAATAAATGCGTTTCAAGAAGGGTTAGTAAGTGGTCTCTGTGGCACAATTGGTTAGTGTGTTTGGCTGTTAACTGAAAGGCTGGTGGTTCGAGCCCACCCAGGGATGAAGCTTGCTTAATTTTTTTCTCGTTTATATTATGTCATATTTTGGCGAACACTGTTGTTCAAAAACATATTTTTTAATTCGATTAAAACACATACTTCATATCAGAACAATTGGAGGACGTGTTTTTCGAGTCAGCTGATCAGAGGAATGGGAGGTCCAGAGGGCGATTGTCAGAAGAAATACAACAAAGTGGTTCGAGGGGTGTGGTTCAGTTGGTAGTTATCAAGCAGCTCGCCATTGCTTGCCCAGCAAGCCGTTCCTTTTCGACAGTTTCGTACGGAGTGCTTGCTTGAGTGCTTAAGCCACTTCGCAAGCGCTCGACAATAAACGTGGGAATTTGAACGCACCGCGGATGATATCAACGATTTTAATGCAGAGTGAGTTTGTTTGTATTTGCATACAAAGTCAAGGCTCGTGGAAGAGCTATTACTAGGACACTAAATGGATTAAGATGCAACATCACAAAAGCAACACTAGAGAGAGAGAGATAGGGGGAAAAGACCAACAGCAGGGTAGTTATCATATCTTAAATAACAAAATGGATTGATTTAAATCCTTGTCTAAACACAAACATCAACAGAGAAAGTAAATCTCACTTTTCAAAGCTTGAAGACAATTGGTGACTTGACTCGTGCACAAAGGTTGCTTGAGTGTTGACAAAGGTTGTTCTTGCTGGAGGATTAATGAAAAACATGTCGGGCAAGATGAATGTCCATGACATTTGTAGTGTAAAAGAGACATTGTACTTTGCATTGATCTCAATATTTCCAAGGAAAATTCAGTATAACAGTGGTCCCATATTCGTTTTTTCCCCTCAAATTGCCACACCTAAGTTGCACGAGCCAAGCCACACTTTCTGTTCATTGGGAATATGGAACAGGTATCTGTTGTAAGTGCCTGTTCCAGGAGGATAGATCATTCTTATATTTTCCATGAACAACCCATACATGTGTATGGGTTGTTTTAAATATTCGTTACTTCATTCATTTCTTGTGCAGCAGTTGGCTGCTGGTTGCATCAACGCTGGGAGCATGGCTATGTTCATGCAAGGGATGACACACACATCGAGGCCTCAACGTGCATGCAAAACGCCTTGCAAGGTGCCAATTTGTAGCTGGTTCGATATTCGAACCGAGCTAGACAACTCAGAGGTGAGTTTGCATATCTCTGGGTTATCTTTTCGGCTACACATACTTTATAAGGAAGGACCTTGACCAAATCACAAGCTGGTCAAACACTTGAAATATGTCTTTCAATCCTGACAAATCTCATACTCACACACTCTCTCTCCTAAAGGACCATCTGGCAAACCCTATCATCTACTTTCTTGACACTCAAGACCAGCCATCATCTTTCTTGGGCGAACCACACTTCAAAGTTGGCCTCCAAAGCCAGTCACCGAGTGGGCATCCTCCGTCATACAAAGTCCTTCCTTGGCATACCTGACCTATCCACCCGCAAGGGCTTCATCTGCAGCTAGATGGAGTACTGCTCTCCAACCTGGGCTGTCTTCCATGCCTCCCATCTTGCTGAACATAACGTCATGGAAGCAAAGGCCTTCAAGATCATTGGAATCTCTGGCATTGAAGCTGACTCTATGTGCCAATTGCTTTCCAATCACAGACAGGTCACTGGTCTCTCTGTTTTCTACCGCCTCCTTTCTGGTCTTGCATCCTCTGCTCTTTCCATGCTTTCTCCCTCTCACCCCCTCCCCCCCAAAGGTTTCCGCAGTCTGCATACAGTCCACCATGAACCCCCTTCTTGTGAAATTCCCAAAATCCAAGATCACTGCCCACATCCACTGATTCATTCCTCTTTTTCCTGCCTGTAAAATCAACATCCACATTCTCTTCCATCTCATTATTCCCTTCAACTCTTCAAGACAGACGTTCACCACCATCTCAGATTATTCCCCATCGAATGAAACCATGATCCTTTTTTTTGCACCCGTTACCACCGTCCCCACCCCTAATCCCACTTGCTTTTAAGTTTCCAGTTTTTCTTTCCGAAGAGTCTGTTTCTGCATCCATCTTTTGTCTACACTGTACATCCTTCCTATCCCTCTTTCCTCTGCACTTCCCTTGTTTGTCCAAGTCTCCCTCTATTTTATCTGGCAACCCTTCTGTCAGAGTTTTCCCTCTCTTTCTATTTTCCTTTTGTTCTGTTGTGTCTTGATACATTCAGTGTGCTTGCTCTTCCACAAGCTTTGACCTTGGATACAAAAAAGGAGCCTTCGGATTGTTGAATCCATCTCCAGGAAGAAGAGGTAAATTGTCCTTCAAACTGTACACCTGTTGACATCTTAATAAACCCAATTTGATTTGTGATACATTCGAGGTAAATATATGTACTGCATATAAAAATGTAATAAACAGGAATAAATTCTGCATGGGCATTGTGTGGAAAACCTCTAACTCAATCCAGGACTCAAACCCAAGAAGCTCATTACTTACACAATGACAGAACACTGAGCTATTGAATCTTTGGAATACTTTAAGAAGGATACACTGCATATGTATGTATGCTGTATATATTGTTATGGATCCGGGGTTTGAGGCTTGCCATGAGGAGAAGTACTTGGGTCCCAACCGAACATCAGGTCCTGAGGCTGCTGGGCACAGATAACTCTGCATGCCGATGGGTAGCTGAACAACCATGAATGCCGATTGGTACTGCCAATCCTGGCAGGGTTGCACTACTCTGTATGATATCCTACCTGTGGATGGCCATACCAAGGGGAGATCTCATGCCTTCGATGCGTACTTGCGTGGAACTTACCATATCAGGTGCAGCCAAGGGGAGCTGCCAAGTACACATCGGCTAATAAGAGCAAATTAGTGGGGCAAAACTTCCAGGCTAAAAAAACGTGCAGATGACACTGGACCAATGAAGGAAAAGACAGAACAAGCTTGCGACATTTATAACTTAAGCAATTTATTACAAGGTGATAAATAAAAAAAGCCTTTATTCACAAATGTAGCAAAAGAAATGCAAACAAGAAAAAGAGCAATCAGAGATTGCAAACCCTTGCCAGGACTTGTTTTCTGTGGTGTTTTTTGTGTGGCATTTGTGTACTGGTGCGTTAACGTAATTAATAAGAGACATAACGATAACTACCACTTTTTAACTGCTGGCAGTGATGACCAAGTACCAAGACGTCCTTCTTTGATGCAACACCACGTTGATCGGACACCTGACCCTGACCCATGACGGTTTTTCATTATTATTCAATTGAATTTAGAATTGGATTAAAATAAATTCAATTCAAATCAAATGGAAGAGCAAATAGGTACAGTCCTGCATTGGAGTAATCAGAAGGGTGACCTTATCTGGGTAGTGACTGAATGGTATAGTACATCTTTCATTTCCTAATGATGGATTTCACCATACTCAAAGGGATAATGAGTGACTGAAATCTTCTTAAAACCCTCTCCTGAATGGTGCTTCTCCACCACATTATGTCTGACTTCTTTGGAAAGCTCCTTGATCTTCATGTTAGCCTTGTTGGTTGACCAAGTGAGTTGCACCTTAAAACTCTTTCGATAAGTGAGGAAGCTTAATTTTTAAGTTAAACCACTGATTACATACAGGTTAAACCTATTACACTTATTTTGACAATAAGTCTTATTACAATAAGTCTTATTTTGTAAGACTTATTACAAAACATCTGATTTTTCTCTGCTAATCCAATTTATTCACATTTTATCTGCATTTTTTTAGCATTATTACTTTGGAGTAATTTGTGAACACTATATATTAAATCTGATTTGAAAGCATCATTAAATAAGCTCAGGTGGCATCAAAATGTGAAAGATTTGGAGGGGGTGAATACTTTTACAGGCCACGAGATCTTTTCTGCATATTTTGCATGACTGTGAGCTGGACAGGTGACCGTGACTGGTGGGGAGGGGGTTTGAAGGCTTGGAGTGGTGAGGGGATTAACGTTTAGGGTTGTGAGGGGAAGGGGGAAGGGCTTGGGGTTGGGAGACAGAGGTTGAGGACTTGAGGTTTGTGAGGTGGGTAGGGGAGAGGTGGAGAGTTGAGGACTTTGAAGTCACATTTTACATTAGGCGAATTTCCACACGTCTCTGCTCATCATTTTAAATGCTGAGTGTCAAGCAAAGAAGCAGTATGTACCATTCTAATATAATTTTTAAGTCTTTGGTACGACTCGGCCAGGTTTTGAATGACCGACCTCGAAGACTCAGCGGATGCTCCAACCATTGTGCCACCGAGTCTGGTATAAAATGAAATATATGGTTATTATTCACTCTATGGAATAATGTTTGTTGAATCAGGTGAGTAATTTGCGAAATGATCGTGCAATTCACCTTTCTTTCAGGAGTCATGGCAAATATCTAACCTTTGCAGGGTCTTGTTACCTTGAATTTGTCATTTCAATTGTGGCATGCGTTGCAGTCGACCCACACTCATACAACGCTGCTTAGCGTGTTGCAAAACAGCACTTGCATCAAGGCAGTTTTTATTAAAACAAGAATATATAGCTTAAATGAAAAATACAGCAAACAACATGAAAAAAAAGACAGACAAACTTTTGAAGAAAAACACAATGGGATACATTGCACAAATGACTTTCAGAATCAAAATATCTCTTAAAAAAAAAAGGGAAGCAAAATCATAACCAGGTATAAGTACAAGCAAATAAATTATCAGAGTATGCATAAAAATAACTGATGGAGGAAGATGGTCAATAAATTATGTAAATGGAAGAAAAGGTAATCTAGAGCAATGATAACTGGTAAAAAATAAAATAAAATAAAATAAACCAGTGCAGCATCATTGTTAAGTTCATGATGATATCCTGAACCCATAGAATGCTTTCGTGCACAGAGTAGAGTTTATCTATGTTGGCAGAAAGGGTGTACGTAAACTGCTTACAAATCAGCTGAGTGAAGTACAAAATGTAATTATCAGTACTGTATTGCCTCAAAAAATACTTTCTCCAAAATGAATATCATTAGAGTGTGCATTGCGAGAGGCATGCCAACAGCGGTGCACAATTATACGCATCTGAATCGACAAAAAAAAATGTTCTCAAAAATGAAATGATAATTGTAGATCATTTGTTTCTCCGTGGATCAGTGATTTCAGACAAATTTACAATAACCAGTCACACGAGTGCTGCATTATATTACTCTTTACGCATTGACCTTCGGCTCATCGTGGAGCTTGCACATCGATCACATGCGAGACAATGATGCTACAGGACTAAGTGTAGTTTGACATGAATGACTCAAAGACATGAGACAATTCTACAGTATTGTACATGGCTTGGTACTTGAGTGGGTAAAGCCAATTGTTGCATTGTCTTCTCTGGGGTAGGTTCAATACGGTGGCTGCTCAGTGGAAATTTCCAGCGGACTCTGTGTCTTCTTCTGCCTCTTTTCCGGTCTTACACCCTCTGGTCTCTCTGTGCCCCCCCCCTTCCCAGGTATCTTTAGGGTGCATGCAGTCCACCAGCAACCCCCTTCTAGTCAAACTCCCAAAATCTAGAATTACTTCTGACCCCTCCACTCATTTGTTTATCTTTTTTCCCCAACTCTGGAACCACCTTCCACATTCTCTTCAATCTCATTCTTCCCTCCAGGTCTTAAAGACAGTTGTTCACCACCATCTCATATCACCCCCCCATCCAAAACCATGATTTCTCCACCGGTTAACCACCCCCAACCCTCCCTCCCAAATTCTGCTTCTGTATCCAACTTGTCGACACCTTGCATTCTCCTCTACTTCTCATCCCTTTTTTTTCTGTCTCCATCAATTTTCTCCCTCGGCCCTACTGTTGGCAACCCCCCTTCTTTTTCTGCTGTTCCTTTTGTTATGTTGCATCCTGGTCCATTCTGTTTTCTAGCTCTTCCACGAGCCTTGATTCTGGATACAAAAACTCTTCGGGTGGGTGGAGTTTGCACATTGCTTGCTAAAAAAAGTATAGTCTGTATATTGCAAAAAGACTCTATAGAGAGTTGTGTAGTGTGCGTCTGAAGGAGTCTAACAGGTCTAATGGGTCTAAAGGGTCTAGGGCCGTGGTGGGAAGCTTGCAGTCCATCATGCTTCTGCTTGTAGCCCACGAGACATTTTGTTCACCATTGCACACATATACATGTGAGCAGACATTTTCTATGATGGGAAACATAAAATGCAAGAAGTGCAACAGACTAACGGATGGAAAACTCAGTGATAAATTGTGATGCGTCTGCACATCCCTGACTCCGAATGTGAAAAAGCTTACGGACAGATCCAACCAGTGTGATGTATTGTAAGGTAAGCGTAAATAAATCTTTTTTGCTTTTACTATTTGAAGTTGACAATATTCTATTAGTTTATGAATGAATGAGCATTTTCTATAACTCGTAATGAAATATTTGGCATTTATGAAATATTTCGAAGCAAAGTATAGTTTTTGGGGCCATGGTTAGTGCACATGCCAGATTTCGATCTTGCAGCCCACTGAGATGAAATAGGGCCAATCATGCAGCCCACTCACTCACCAAGGTTGTGCATTACTCGGCTAGGGAGTCTAAGAGGTCTAAGTGGTGTAAATGTCTCAGGAGTTTAAAGGACCAAATATAAATTTGGTCACCTGGGAAATTTGACCTCTCAGGTGTTTTGCATGATCGAATGTTGTGCACAACAAATATGGTTGATACATTTTCTAATTGTCACTTAATAGGAGTTTTACACATTTTGGATGGCATTGGCCTTGACCTTTGACAAATTTGACCAGATTTTATACACATACACCACACGAACATACAAATAAGTTGTGCAAGTTTCAATCTGACATGTTGAAAAATTCCTGAGGTGTAGCAATAATAAAATCACAAAAAGAAAAATCCAATTAATTCTATTTTGTGCCTTCTTAGCTTGGTACTGATGTGGTTTACCAATGAGGGGGCTTTTGATTATGATTGGTGAACCTCAAGTGTTATTGGATAAGGCCTTCAGACAGAAGGTCTAACAGGGTCTAAAGGGCCTTTGGAGGCTAAGCATTTTAATAGGGTCGACAAGGATTTTACGTTCCTAAGGGCTATTAGGGGTCGAAAGGGCCTTTGGGGACTAAGGGTTCTAATAGGGTCTACACGTGTTTTAGGTTCCTAAGGGGTCTTAGGACTCTAAAGGGTCTTTGTGGTCTTAAGAGTCTAAAGAGTCTTAGGTGTCTTACAAGTCATTGTGGTTGAAAGGGTCTTAAGAGTTGTAGGGGTCTTAAGGCTCTTCAGGGTCTTGAAGGGTCATAAGTGTCTAAATTGTCTTAGGGGTCTACAAGGCCTTTGGATTCTAAAGGGTCTTAAAAGGTTTAAAAGGGTCTAATGTGGTCGAAAATGTGTAAGGGCGCTAAAGGTCTACATGTCTAAAAGGTATGTTATGGTATATCCAGTGCTGCAGTTGGTCAGTTGTTTGATTCCAATACTCTGCACTGAATAGGGGTAATTAATAGATGGAGTGAAGGACCAATGAAGTAATGAATAGACACACTCATGGTCCAATTCACGTTCAAATCGTACAAAATTAATAGACATACTCACATGGGTCGACCAAGACCTCACCTCAACGAGCGTTCACCGTCCACCCATGCTTTGAGTTTTATAGTTCCTCAAGAAAGTCTACACCCTTTTCAAAATTTTCACCATTTGTTGCCTAAAAGCCTGGAATTAAATTGCAATAAACCAGACTTTTTCCACCATTATTTGCACATCGTCACCTCCAACTTCCAAGTGAAAAACAAATTCAACAAATTTCAGAAAACAAATTTAAAATACAAAACTAGAATATTTTGGTTGGATAAGTGTTCACCTCCCTGAGTAAATATTGGGTGGAAGCACCTTTGACAGCAAATACAGCTGTGAGTCTGTTGGGATAGGTCTCAATCAACTTTGCACACCTTCATTGGCCAATATTTGGCCATTTCTTCTGGACAAAACTGTTCAAGCTCAGTCAAGTTGCATGGGGAGCGTTGATGGACAGCAATCTTCAAGTCAGGTCACAGATTTTCGAATGGATTTAGGTCGGGGTGCTGATAAGGCCACTCAAGGACATTTATATTTTTGTTTCTTAGCCACTCCAGTGTAGCTTTGGCTGTGTGCCTTGGGTTGTTGTCATGCTGAAAGGTGAACTTCCATCACAATTTCAGCTTTCTTCTGGAGGTCAGTACATTTTCCTCCACGATTTTTATACATTTTGCTCCATCCATTTTTACTTCGATCCTGAGAAATGCCCCAGTCCCTGCTGATGAGAAATATCCCCATAACATGATGCTGCCACCACCATGCTTCACAGTGGGGATGGTGTTCTTCGAGTGATGTGCTGTGTTGGGTTTGCGCCAAACATAACATTTTGCATTTAGGCCAAAAAGTTCCATCTTGGTTTTGTCAGACCACAAAACATTTTGCCACATGGCTTCAGGATCTCCAGAGTGTTTTTTGCCATACCTCAAATGGGACTCAAGGTGGGCTTTTTTGAGTAATGGCTTCCTTCTTGACACCCTACTGTACAGGCTAGATTTGTGGAGTGCTTGGGATATTGTTGTCACATGCACACAGTGACCAGTCTTTGCCATGAAGGCCTGTAGCTCTTTCAAAGTTACCATTGGCCTCTTGTTGGCCTCTCTGACCAGTCTTCTCCTTGCTTGGTCATCCAGTTTGGAGGGACAGCGTGATCTTGGCAAGGTATTTGTGGGACCATACGCCTACCGCTTCTTAATGACTGTCTTGACTGTGCTCCAAGGGATATTCAAGGCCTTTGAAATATTTTTCTACCCATCTCCTGATCTGTACCTTTCCACAACCTTATCCCGGAGGTCTTTTGAAAGCTCCTTCGTGCTCAAGGTTGAGGCTTTGCTGTGAAATGTTCTACTCTGCAGAGAAAACCTTCAGAAACAGTTGATGTTATTCTGAAATAAACAGAATCACTACAACTTTACACAGGTGGAGACCAATTAACTTGGTGTGTGATTTTGAAGGTGATTCATTTCACATGAGCTAATTTAGAATTGATATTATGAGTGGGTGGACACTTGTCCAACCAAGACATTCTAGTTTTGAAATTTTAATTAATTTTCTGACATTTGTAGAATTTGTTTTTCACTTGAAAGTTGAGGGATATGATGTGTAAATAAAGGATGAAAAAGTCTGAATTCATGCAATTAAATTCCAGGATACAAGGCAACAAAAGGTGAAAATTTGAAAGGGGTGTAGACTTTCTTTAGTCACTGTATATGTAATACAGTGCATACATAGATCCTGTATCATGTGAATCGGTTGAAAATTGACGATTTCTGTGATCTTGACCTCTGAGCTTTTGACCTCAAAAACAATAGGCTTACAGCTTGTACTTACCTCTCCCTAACAGATGGTGAAGTTTTGTGAAGATCGGAGTAAGAATGTGACGGGTAGGCGATTGGACATATGTACAAACAAACCACAAACAAAGAGACAGAATAACAGACCACACCAACCAATTTATGGACTTGCTAATCATCGGTTTCAAAAGTAACAAAGAAATGCACAGCCAGGGGTGAAAGCATTCCCTCCATGCACCTTCACTGGTGGAGGTTACAAGATGACCAGCCAAAATAAGTATTCTCAAGGAAAGTGAAATATTTTAACTAAAATAATATCAAAGGTGTGCAAAATTAGTTGGTGCTGGACATAGATACATTGATGGATACATACGTACATATATACATGGATACAAACATGCAAAGTATATGCATACATAGTACATACACAAACATACATACATAAATATATATACAGACATACATACACAGTACATACATACATATATACACATACATGGATACATACATACACAGTACATGCAAACATAGTACATACACACATACATACCTACATATATATACACAGTGCATGCATACATACAAATACATACATACATATATACATACATACATACACTCACACATACACAGTACATACATACACAAACATACATATATACATACACAAAAAATATACATACACACATACACACATAAATACACAGTACATACACACACATACACACATACATATTATATACACACACAAACATATATATATATATATATATATATATATATATATATATATATATTTTTTTTTTTTACATACATACACAATACATACATACATACGTATACATACATGGATACATACATACACAGTACATACATACACAGTACATACACAAAAAGTATACATGCATAATACATACATACCTACACAGTACATGCATACATAGTATATATATATATATATATATATATATATATATATATATATATATATATATATATATATATATATATATATATATATATATATATATATATATATATATACACAGTACATACATATATACATACATACATAGTACATACATATATACATACATACACATACAGTATATACACATACATACATACATACATATACAGTATATACACATACACAGTATATACACACATATATATATATATATACATATATATATATGTATATATATATATATGTATATATATATATATGTATATATATATATATATATACATATATATATATATATACATATATATATATATATATACATATATATATATATATATACATATATATATACATACACACAGTACATACATATGTATATACACACCCAAACATACATACATACACAGTACATACATACATACGTATATACACACACACACACACATACATAGTACATACATACATATATACACACACACAAACATACATACATACATAGTACATTCATATATATATATATATATATATATATATATATATATATATATATATATATATATATATATATATATATATATATATATATATATATATATATATATTGTTTCGGTTGTGGAAATTCACAGAACACCATTCAGGTTCCCCAAAGATCAGTTATGTCGATAAGTGTGTGTCCAGAGTCGATTTCCCCACCGATGTCTAACGGGATTTATTCGTGAGCCGGGCTGTGCATCTTTGAGGTAGTGTTATTCTTTCCTATCGTTATTTTAAACAACATCTCCTCACCAACTTCGCCACAACCGCCAACATCTCCTCAGCACCTTAATCAACAACCTCCAACATCTCCTCACCACCGTCGCCACAACCGCCAACATCTCCTCACCACCGTCGCCACAACAGCCAACACCACTCACAACCTTAACCAACAACCGCCAACATCTCCTCACCTTCATCTCCACAAATGCCGCCGTCTTTTCCCCAACAAACAACATCAACAAACGAACGTCTCCTCACCTTCATCTCCACAAACGCCGCCATCTTTTCGCCAGCAATGACATCCATAGACAAACAGCATCTCCGCCGACAGACGCGGGGACTCCCTCGTTGGGGCGAGGGCGGTCATTTCCACCACGTCCGCTTTGTCCGCGTTTAACGGCAAGATCGGATCAGAATGACAAAAGTGGCGGAGCTAGCAGGGGGGTGAAGGGTCAGAAGTGAAAGACCAAACACCACCCCCCCCCCAAACCCAATAAAAGGCGGGGCTGATGCCCCAGGAGTTGAGTTGGGTACGAGTCTGGGTTCGTGGTTCAGTCTGGGTTCGTGGTTGAGTTCGTTCGGAGTGGAGCTTGGAGTGGAGGTCGGGGTTGAGGTCGGAGTGGAGTCTGGAGTCCAGCTAAGCCTGCGGTGCCGTGTAGAATTGTGGGTCGGTGAAGGCTGCCAGAGAGAAGTCGCCAGCCAGCGACATAACGGTCCGAACGACGCTGAGGAGTGAGCGGGCTCTTAAGAGAGCATCAACTCTAAAAGAGCAAGGCCCGTTCGCTCCTCTGAGGCGTCGTCGGCTAGGCCCGATCGACCAGACCGCACGGCTAGGCCTGGACCAACCGAGCTGCCGATACACCAGCTGCCGCGTTGACGACGAGACATCGAGGGTCGCCCAGCGAGTCACCATGGGGGTGGCAGGTAACCTGCACGGTCTCGCAGAGCTCCTTCGGTCTCCACAGCTCCACGGAACATTAAAGGCCTATGGACCCTGTTCTCCCTGTTCTTTTCTTTCTGGGTTTTCGCATGGAAGTCTGTGGTGCCTAGTCCACTTAGTAGAACTGTTAAGTGCCTGTACAGTACGTAGTAAATAGACACAGCTGTAGTTCTTTTTGCTCGTGTCTTGTCCCTTACTCCCATTGCTTCATTGACTGCATACGGGTATGAATAAATGTCATTGTTTGAATATTAACCTGCTCGTTGCGTCCCTTCCCCCATTGAGCTGCCGTAATTGCGTTCGGAATAATAGCTGGTTTTTAATAGCCGATAAGATAATCGGATCCAATGGGGCTTGGCAATAATACACCGCTCGGCAATCGCAAACAGAGCGAGCTGCTTAAAGTGGCTCGTGTCCGTACGGGTCCCGTCGAGGTGTAAATCCCTGGCATTTCTGTCGGCGCGAATACTTAGGTCAATCGACAATTCGGCGATCCACCCTGTCCCGTGTGGACAGAAGAGTTGGCTGATTTACGGTGTGGTTAAAAACACCCCCATAGTTGGATTTCGGCGTTGATCCGAAAGCTGCGACCAGATTGCCACGGTCGGTAGGCGTGCAGCCGCAATTAGCTAAAAAGCGGTCGTCCGTCCGCACGCTGGAGTGGTGAGAATCCACAACTATATATATGTATATATATATATATATATATATATATATATATATATATATATATATATATATATATATATATATATATATACACATATATACATACAGATATACACACATACAAACATACATACACACATACATACACAATACATACATACACATACAATGATACATAGCATATACACACACATACATACATAGTAAATACATACATACATACGCAGTACATACATACATACACAGTACATGCATACATACATACACAGTACATGCATACATAGTATATACACACACATATATACATACGTGTATATATATATATATATATATATATATATATATATATATATATATATATATATATATATATATATATATATATAAACATACATGCATACACATATATGAGGTGCCGCGAGGAGGAGTGATGTAAGGGCCACAACGGCCATTTTGGATTTAATGCCAAATAGCACTATTTTAACCCTTCCCCTATCATCCGAGCCTATCATCAGCATATCATTAAAAAATGTCGATTTGATCACTCCTCCTTGCCGGGCCTCATATAAGGCCCGGTCACACCTTGACGTTTTAGCCAGCGATGGCAACGTGTTAAAATTTATGTAAAACGCTGGCTTACGTTGAACTTTTGATGTTCTTTTTTAAAGATTCGGACGTATTCATAGCGACTTGGTCTTATGTATAACGCATTGGTAACTACACAGAACGTTTCGTTGTGTTATAGATAACTTATACCAACGAATGCTGAACCTGTTGTCGGCCTACACAACCGATGCCCAACGATAGTCTAACTTCGGCATAGCGCGTTGCACGCATCGCCGACGATGTCGTGGCGTAGCCTATTAAAAGGCTGACGCACAACGATTCAAATCATAACTGCCGTAGAAATGGAAGGGTCAAAATCGCGGTCACACCTTGGCGATCTTGCCAGCGTATGCCGACGCAACAAAAAATGTGTCTAAAACGTTGGGGCACGTCAAATACGGTATGAGTAAGTTTGGTATGCGCGAGTAGAATGCTAAATACGCTATCATAAGTCGTAGTAAGTAGAGTACGTCAAGAAATTTTGAACATGTTCAAAATTTTACGACGTACTCGGCGTATGACACACGTTCCGCATGCGATGGGGATAAGTTTTACACACGATATGTGGACGCTTACACACGTCCACAAAGGCTACTTATAAGCTACTCATAAGTCGAAACACGTCGCGCTAATGTCTTTTTTACGCGAAACTTATTTCTAACTTATGTTTGACGTGCTTTGAACCAATTCTTTACGTAGTCCCAACACACATCGACGTATGTAGACGTATTCCAATGACGTCTTCCGGTCGACAAAAAAAATAAAAAATGAATGTGTTTCTAGCTTACAACTGCCATATAAAGACATGTTCCCAGCGGTTTTGGGAATTGGAATATAAAAATGGTGTTCATAAAAGGGGAACCCAACAGTATTTTCGAGTCCTTTTTGAGTCGATGTCCATGTCAGCAGTAACAGTATCAGTATCAGTATTAGTATTAGTATTAGTATTAGTAGTAGTTTGTTCATGTTGGCAGTAGTAGGTGGGTGTGAGGGGGAGGGTGTGGGTTATGATGGATCCTCCTTGCGTCCGCGTGTCCACGGGTAGGTTCATAGGCTGCCACTCAACGATTTAAATGGCTGCATCTCCACGATTGAAAGTAGACGCTTGAGCTCAACAATTGGATTTTTTTTACACTCAACGACTTTTAAACGGTACCACTCAGCTAGTTTCATTGTTTACAATGAACGATTTAAATTTCTGTCACTCGCCTTTGTTTTTTGACGCTGGGGTTTGGAAATTTTAATCGTTTCTATTGAACGTGCTAAATCGCTCAAACCCCACTATTGAAAGTAGACGCTTGCGCTCAACAAACGCTCAACAAACAAACGCTCAAACTCGACTATTTTAAATAGACGCTGCCGATGGACAATTGGAATCATAGCCAAGCTAGACATCGAAGTGTGAACGTCCTCGTCATGCTGAAGAAAAGTTTGAAGAATGCTGCAAATAAGTGTCCTGGCCGTGGCCGTGGACGCTGACGCAAGGACGATCCATTATACCGACGTCTTTCAGCCTATGAGTAACTTAAAAGTAACGTCTGTCGACGTATGGCAACGATCGCGTAACGTGCCAACAACACGTTAATCATAGGTTAGAAATAAGTTTCGGGTATGCTAAACATTACCTCGGCGTGTCTCAACTTATGATTAACTTACAAGGAGCATGTGTTGACGTCTGTCAACAATCGCAGACCGTGCCTACAACTTGTGGCCAGCGTAGCGGAACGTGTGAGTCATATGCCGGCATACGTCGTGAAATTTCAAGCATGAAACAATTTGAGGACAACCGAAAAGTACAACGTTTAAAGCCAACGCACAACGACGTATGGCAACGTACTACGACGTATGCCAGCGTGCTCTCAATGTTATCAAAACTTACCCATAACGTATTCAACGTGTGCCAGCGTTTTAGAAAAAAAATTCAAAAATCGGCATACGTTGGCTAAAACGTCAAGGTGTGACCGGGCCTATACATACATACATACATACACAGTACATGCATACATACACATATATGGATACATACATACACAGTACATGCATACATAGTACATAAACACACATACATAAATACACACATAGATACACAGTACATGCATACATACACACATACATGCATACATAGTATATACACACACATACATTCATACATATGCACATACATATTGACATACACACATATATAAACATACATGGATACATACATACACAGTACATGCATACATAGTACATACACACATATACATACAGATATACACATACATACATATGCATACATAGTACATACATACATACATATTGTTCCGAATTTGGAAGTCTTGTGCACACAGACAGACAGCCGTCCCCTACAGCTCAGTTATATCGGTAAGTGTGCGTTTCTAGTTAGGGTCCCATCCCTAGTCCAGTGGAAATTGGATGTACATGCGTTGTGAAGTTGTTTTGATAGTTAGGATTTGAATTACATCCATAAATCTTCTTCGACAACAGCATCAGTCTCACCTTCACCTCGCTCTGGCCCAGAACCAACTACAACTACAACAACACCAGCATCACCCTCACCTTCACCTCGCTCTGGCCGATGCCATGGTGCCTGTGGTAGGCTGAGTTCAAGGAGGAGCCTCGCGGCGGCCCTTGACCAATCAGCGTGCTGCGAATGAGGTGGCCGCCGCTCAGCCAATCAGACCCCGCCACGGTGAGAAAGGTGGTCTGCGTGATGTAACCACACCTCCGGACCAATCAACGGATTTTCCGCTCGTTTTGACCATTGGGGAAGGCGAAGAGCGATTCTGCGTGCCAAAACCAGTCAATGAGGAAAGACATAAACCACGACACCAATGTTTGGCTGATGGGGGGGGGGAGGACAAAAGGTCAGCCTCCTTTTTCGGGTGTGGTGGTTTTTCTTTGGAAGGGTGGTTCTTCTTTTGGAAAGCCAGTCTTCGTCTTGCCAGTCTTCACCCTGCCGGCCTCCGTTCGCCGGAAGCACAGTCATGTGGACGCCTGGGCTGCTACAGGTCCGAGTCCCGCTACCCCACCAGCTCAACGTACCCGCTCGAGGCGGACAGGTCCGAGTGCAGGCTCTGGTCTTCAGCTCGCCTTTCCCTCTGAGCTGGAGGCCTCAATTATGGGTGTGGCTAACCGTTTCGTGTGTGTGTGTTTGTGGGCCCGTCTGTAAGTAGAAATTGTTAAGTGCTTGGTCTTTGTACATTGCATGACTATATTCGGGGTTAATTCTGCTCTGTGTCTCTCATTTCCCTATTGTAAATAAATCCACTGTTAAATGTATCAGCTCGTTTCTGTGTTTTCTTCATTGGTTTAACACGGTGCATGTTGGGGAATTAAAGAATGCCGTTGTTGCCGTAGTTGTGTGCATTTGGACCGACGGGACCTCGGTAACCAACCGCTCGGGTTACGCACGGGTCGAGCACGGAAACGACTCGTCCCATTCGAGCTCCGTCGAGGGTGTGAATACTCGGTCGTTTGCCACGTGGGCCTCTAGGTATTTTGAAGTTTGGCAAATAACCCTGTACCACGTGGTTGATTTATTGCCGATTCACGGTCCTGTAAGGGACCCTCGGAGTTTGCCGAAAGGTAAGATCTTGATTCCGGGTGTTCGGTAGAGTCGACCCGACTGCTCCACCTATCGGTCGTGCTCGCAACTCCACACCCGGCCCGCAACAATATATACATATATACACACATACATACATACATACACAGTACATACATACATACACCATACATGCATACATAGTACATACACATACATACATACATATATACACACATACATACACACATGCATACCCAGTACATACATACATACATATTGTCGCAAATTCGCGCCCGCCGGCGTGCGAACGGCCACGTAACTCGAATCGCGGCACGTCGCCCACCGGATGGACAATTCAGTCGTGACCCTCTTGGAACAACACCAGGAGCTAGTCACGGGTGGGTCTTTCGACCTCACCACAATCGTGCCAATTGGCCAACCGCGTAGGATAGGGTTGTTCGCCAAACTCGACCTACCTAAGTACCTACGCGGATGGTTAATCGGGCGATCGTACCTCGCCGCAGGTCGACTTCAGACACGAACCGCTTAAGCGGTTTGTTCCGTACTGCAGAGATAACCGAGCGGAGTTATCGTCGACCTCGACGGTTCAGATTAGTTACCGGGAACTTACACCCACTACCAATCTCTTACGCGATGTAGGATGGAGAGTCAATAAAAAGAAAGGAGACGAAGCAGAGCGGGAACAGTTCAACAAGCAAGCATTTTATTGCGCAGCACACAGACACAAAGCAAGCACGTATATTCAGTCACAGCAATAATACAACAAAAGCAAATGCAGAGTTAAAACCGAATAAAAGCAAGGGTTTATTTACATGCACGGCAACACTTACACAGTTCTACTTTACGGATGGCGCCACCACAAGCATTTACACAAAAAGCAAAGGAAAAAGAAAAGAAGTCGCGACTTCCCTTTTCGGGGCTGGTGAGTCCCTCTCCCACTATCGTCAGCGTGGTCGCGCCTGGCCCCGACCTCTCTCGCGGCCGGCGAACCCTCTCCGGCACTCCTCGTCCGGACACGCAGGTCCACCTCACAACTGGCGCTGACGCATCTCCCGTCCGTGCCTCCGTTGACAGGCCGCTCGCCAAGCCGCGAGCGCAGGACCTCTTCCCCCGACAAGACAAGCAGCGCCAAGAAGAAGACGACGTCCAGCCCAGAAGCTCAAACAACCCGAAGAACACAGGAACTCTCGAAGACAAGGAGACAGGAAGCCTCGAAAAAAAACTCTCTAAACTACTCAAGGTCCGTGCTGTCCGCCTTTTGTAGCGTGGGGCTCCGCCCTTCGCTCCGCCCCGTTTTCGGCCCCGCCTCCCTTCGAGCTTCTTGGAGAAGCCTCTCGAATGGGGGCGTGCCCTCTCGCTCTCCCTCCACCCCACCCCATGCGGGGGCCGGGAGAGTCAGTTTTGGCTCAGGGCCAGGGAATTATTCCCCCAAAAAGAGGCCCCCACCTTTTCTCACCTTTGACCCCCGGCTCGGATCGCAATTCCACCACACCGAGCGCGGAGAATTTAGACGGGAGAAACAGGCGGGAAAAACCCCCGAGCATCGTTGGTGGTTTTTGTTCTCCCGCGGAGATCGTAACCGCACGGGGCTTATTGAATGGCGAATATGTAGTAGCGTAGGTGGTGGAGGTGGCGTGGTTGTAGTGTGGTTGGCGCTGTAGTGGGGATGGCGTGGTTGTTGAGATGCCGTTTGTTTGAAATAAAAAATAGAACAGAAAAATGGCTAACTCAAAGCGTCGCAGCCCGGATGGATCACATAAATTCCCTCTATACAACGGGTTTGGGCTAACTACACATGGACTTATCGAGATATCTCACCTGAGGACTCTTTATGGTGAAATGCGAATTTCCACAACCG
This sequence comes from Eptatretus burgeri, assembly GCF_056783735.1. NCBI lineage: Eukaryota > Metazoa > Chordata > Myxini > Myxiniformes > Myxinidae > Eptatretus > Eptatretus burgeri. The sequence continues at coordinate 24,660,149 of NC_140962.1, forward strand.
TAACAATATATACATACACACATACATACGTACACAGTACATACATACATACATATATACATATATACATACATGCACACATACATACGTACATACACAGATACATACATGTATACACACATACATACACACATACACACATGCATAAACAGTACACACATACACACTTAATACATACAGACACCTCACTTCAGAACTTGAGCAAATCCCTGTAGAGTCTAATTTCTCCTGAAGTTTCGTTTGAAGTGAGTCTTTATGTTCATTAACTTTACAAAGTGGAAATTATGTGAATTTCCAGCTGGCAGATAGCAAAGCCAAAATAAATATGTGAGATTCACATGGGTGCCGAAGGGTCTTCGCTGTCACGGTGTCACATTATATAAGAAGTTTAAGGGATGCGAGTAGGAATATAGGCTTGGGGGCTTGGAGGGGAGGGTTGCTTGGAGTGGAGAGAGGAGTCATGAAGAGGAGAGGTCCCTAGGGTGTACGCTTCAACTCAAATCGAGTTCAAAGGGACAGTAGAGTGCACTGCAAAGATGAAAATCACAAGAGATCATGGAGGCAAGGTCCTGAATGGTCAAGATTTCTTGAGAAGGAACATTGGAGGGATTCCACGCATGTAATTTCGTGGGTTGATCACCTCCGTACTGCAACACGTCGAATGATTGCTATTCACCAAGGGTGTCTGCAGCCATGGAAACACTTCATCAGCCGCAGCTGCTTCATTCTCAAGTCCGGGACACAATTTCAGACAATTCAACAGTGAATTACCAACGCGTTTTGGAAACCCAGTGGTTTATAAAGAGAAGGCCTGAGACCATCCATAAGCAAACAATAAATTTTCCATAACATTAGCAAAAAAAAATGGTTTGGAAATTATCTTGCAAGCTTCATTCCATTTTCCTTTTTTCATCATCAACATTTTCATCTTTTCATTCTCAGTAACTATTTCGTTTCGTGTATCCCATATAGCATGCAAATTGTAATCCTGATATGTGACTTTTCCAAATTGGTTTGTTCAATAAGATGGGCCACTCGGATTAGCTTGCAGTGGAAAACAAACAAAAGATCTAATTGTTCACAGAAATTTGCTTCTCTCACACAACCCTGCCTTCCAGGCCACCTTGTGATTCCACTGACCGCATTTATCACGCACCGGGGATCTTTGCGATTGCAGAACGTACATCCGAAGTGAAACGAAAGGGGATATATAATGTAAAGGGTATTAATAAACTTATGAGCATCGTGGGAGGTGAGAAGGCAAGGCGCGAAACAGCTGAAACAACACCTCATAGCCATTGCCAGTCACAGGTACACACAGCAGGTTCGCCTAATTTGGTCCTTCTGAAAACAACAGAGCATTCTAACAGCAATTGAGATGGCTAATTTACCGCTGTATCATGATTCTGTCAGAGCTTCAAAAGTTTTGAAGGCATAGATTTTCATGACATATTTGTGTTATTCCTTGTATTAAAACATACAGCATATGTTTATATATGTATATTTTTTGCCTGCGATGTGTCACAGGTCTACAAGAGCCCTGCACGGTTGTTGTTGGGGGTCGATTTTTGAAGTGTGCAGCCATACAGCTGCAGGACCCCAACCACATTTGTCGCTTGACTCCACCCGCCGTGGCACCAAACCAAAATATTATGGCCGCCATCTTGGTTTTCTGGTGGGCCAAAGATATCAGGCCTGTAGGCCTCTGCTGATTATATGCTGCCTGGGTTTGTTGCATCAGATTTCAATTGGCTTTGTTTGGGTTGAGTGTTATTGTCGATGCGGGACCCCAAAAATCTAATAAATTTTGAATAAAAATTATTAATGAGGTTTAATCAAGCCCAACAGCATGCACAGTATGTGCCCCACTCCAAATAATAAAAAAAAATTCTGTTTACGTAATTTTTGAATGGCCCCATATTGGGGTTAAACAGTCCGTGACCGTGTGACGAACCAGCTCGTTATGATATTACCATGGCGGAAGCTGACATGGATGAGAAGTGTTGAGTTAATTTTTGAATAGCACATTAAATGTGTTTCCCAATCATCCGGTTACCGGATTTTGTCACAGGTTGTGACCACAGTGTGGTCATTCTTGTGATGCAAGAAATAATAGAAATGGTGGGGAACATATTATATAGAAGGAGGATAGGAATACAAAAACGAGTACCAATGGCCGAGAGAGGAGCAAAACTGGAATTTATCAGCTTATGTAAAAGACATCATGGATGTGCATGAAGTAGTGATGCGCATCACATTTGATGTACAGCACTGAAATGAGGAAGACGAGACAACAGACACAGGGAGATGGTTCCACAATCGTGAGAATAAGGAGACAACAGTCTGGACTTTAGGAGGATGTGACGGTACAGTATCTTGAGGAAGACATGTGACTGGAGTGTTTTGCGGTGGGTCGAGGTAGGAGAGAACAGGAGTAAGGCCAAATGTAAGCTTGGATAAAATTATGGGTAAATGATCCAAACAGGAATCTTGAGATCTTATGACCTTTTAAGTTCCTTTGGTAGAATGCGAAATAAAACACTTTTCCCGAAGATTAGTCAAGGTACACAAAAATAAGAATCCACGGTGTCCTTCGCGAAGAGTAGGCCAGCTATCACCGGTACCTTGACAGAAATCTAAATTCCTGTCCAAACTATGTAATCACTTTACTTAGGCCTGGCCAGCCAGTTTGTGAAAGACTTGGGCCAAAATCTTCACCTGGCCAACCCTGCAAGAACGTAGGAATAACCCGTGGGTATGAAAGAAGAAGAAGAAGAAGAATAAGAAGAAGAAGAAGAGGGGAAACTTCTGTAAGTGTCCATCCTTCTTTGGAAGAAGAGTTGTGGCAGTTCCTTGAAGAAATTCCAAATTCTTTCTAAACTACCACCGAGAAGACAAGGGCAATCAACCAGTTGTACTTTTTGCGATGAAACTGCTGCAGCAGCACCAATGCTGTTTTGGAGCATGGTATTTCATGTTGGTTGTACTCATTAAATAATCTTTCAATCAAATCAGGTTCAGGCTTTAAAAACCTTCTAGATGGCAAAATTCATCAGGTGTCTGAAATATTTGAATTGTTGTCATCCACATAAAGCAAGCTTTATTTCCCCATCCCAAACAGGCAGCCTCAAATACGGTTGCATATATCATAACTAATGTGTACATTTAAATAAGATTACAAGACAGAACATTAGAGCCTATTAATGACTGCAATTGGAATTACTGCCTGAAGGGGGAGAAAAAAATAAGCTATTAGGCAAACGTTATGTAATTAGGAAATGGGGGATCTGATAAATGCATTTTGTTTACATACTATCCCTGTTGCCACAAACAAGCATGACATGATGCAGCGTTGGCCACACCATAAGCATGGTTGAAAGGAAAGGAAAGGAACCCCCCCCCCCCCACCCCCAAATGCGCAACCTCCTCTGGGTCCATTATAAATAAGTCATTTTGGTAATTTAAAGCATCTCATGCATGTGATGCTTCCTCAACTGGACGTTCTCCATCGCTTGGTTACAGAACCAACAGGACAAGGTCAACATAGTGGTGTCCGGTGCAGTCCTGGGATGAAAAAGATGACACATTTCTAAGGGTTTCAAAAACTCTCGAAATATATGAGTGTGATGTGGTGTATGCCTATATACCCTGTGTACAGGGAATTTCAAAGAAAGTGGACTATTTGAGCAGCCTGATATTCTATCGTTTCTAATGCTCGACCATTCTCCATTGCAGGTTATGGTGGATGTGGTATGCCATTTCTAACAAGTAGTCAGTGGGACGTTATGTCAACTATGGTGTTCATAGTGAAACAAAAAGTGAAAATTGTGACTATGGTTTAAGACAAAATCCTGTGTGCAGGTGCACCAACGATACTGTCAGAATTGCAATGTTCACACCCATAATGGTCCTTCAAATGGGAGCATTTCGCGATCTGTGGAGCACTTCCAAGCACATGTAAGCATGAAAAATCGAAAAAAGGCAACAGTGTCCGCTCACAAAGTGTTACCAAGGACCAAGGGAATATTGATCTTGTGAGAGATTCTGCTATCGAAAGTCCTAAGAAGTCCAGGTCCACTTGCTTCTGTGCGTTTAATGCCAGATGGGTTTGCTGGGACAGTATTGGTTCGAGGACACCAATGGGAAGACGGTGACAGTCAACGGCGAGCGGTACCATGAGGTATCTCCACTCGCCGATTCCACACTCATCTCGCTCGATTATCATATCCAAACCAACTCAGACTTGCATGGTCCATGCAGGATGGTGCCCCACTGCACACTGCAGGTGAAACCATCGACTTGCCCCACCAGCTGTTTGGAAATCGTGTCATCAGCCTGGGCACAGCGCATGAGTGGCTGCCTCACAGGCCGGATTTGAATCCAGTGGATTTTTTTATATTTTGGGGTGCTGCCAAAGGTCAAGTTTATGCCAACAAACCTCAAACCCTGGCTGTCCTGAAGCAGGATGTGTCACTTGCAGACAAGTTGTGGAGGATTTCAGAGTCAGGATCAAAGCCTGCTTGAACGGAGGCAGAGCACACATTGAAAATGTCAATTACAAGCAGTATAATGAGTGATATGAAAATGGCATGGTGTATGCTTTCCATCAATGTATCATTGACCTCGCTACCTTTTGTAATATTTCTCCAATAAAACGTTGTTTTTTTTGTTTGCTTTGTTTTTTGTATACCTTGTCGAGGCTTGTATGAGAGCTAACACACAACGCACATCAAGGGGGGCATGAGACAGGAGGGAGGGAGTGGGAAGGACAATATAGTGGGGAACAGAGACATTTGGAGATCTGTGGAAGAGAGAGGGATGGGACGGGGAACATGGGGAATAGAAGATGGACATTACAGGGACTTTCAGGAAGGAAAGCAGGGAATTTGAAGGAGGTGGGCTTGGGTGGATTATTGAGAGTAGAAAATATCAAGGATTTGGATGGGGGATGATAAGAGGTGGTGGTGAACAGCTGTTTTGAAGGCCTGGAGGGAAGAATGGGAATGAATAGAGTGAGGGAGTTTATTCCAAAGGCGGGAAAAAAGAGGAATGAAAGAGTGAAGGTGAGCAGTGATTCGTGATTTTGGTAGTTTTACCAGAAGGGGGTTGTTGGCAGACTTTGAGCGCCTTGCGGAAATGTGGTGGGGACAAATCACAGAGAGAGCAGGGGGGGTGAGGCTGGAGAGGAGATGGTAGAAGAAAGAAAGACCACCGACCAACCTGCGGTGATTAAGTGAGAGGCCCAAACACTCAGCCTCATTGCGGGAGATGGCAATGATCCGAAATGCCTTGGTTTCTACAGCGTGAAGCTGAGAAAGGTGGGAGGCAGGAGCACCAGCCCAGAGGGGAGAGCAGTGCTCCATCAGGCTGCGGACAAAAGCTTTGTAAGTGGTCAGGAGCTCAGGTGGGCCGAAGAAGGACTTAGCACGACGGAGGATTCCAGGTCGGCGACTGGCTTTGGAGGCGAGGTTTGAAATGTGGCTTTCCCAGGAAAGGTCATGGCAGATAGTGAGACCCAGAAGCTTGAAAGAAAGGACTTCTTCCAGAGGATTGTTGAGAAAGTGGATGGGGGGGTTTTCTAAACGGTCCTTTCAAAGAGACATAGTGAGAGTGTGAGATTTGTCCGGATTGAAAGACATGTTCCACGTGTTGGACCAGTTTGTGATTTTATCCAGATCTGCAGTGAGCGAAGAAGCTGCTGCTTGCCGGTCTGAGGGATGACCAATGGTACGGCAGAGGGTGGAGTCATCAGCAAAGAGATATCGATGATTTTCCAGAGAGTCAGAGAGATCATTGATGAAAACCAGAAAAAGAACAGGGCCCAGAACGCTACCTTGAGGAACTCCAGCCTGGACAGGAAGGGGGGGATGAAAGAACTCCATTTAGGGCCACACTTTGACTGCGACAGGAGAGGAAGTCTGTGAGCCATGAGTGGAGATGGCCTTCAATACCATAGGAAGAGTTTGGTGAGCAGGGCAGGGTGATAGACTGTGTCAAAAGCACGTGATATATCCAGGGATATGGCTCGGATTTCCTGTCTGGCATTGAGGGCTTCCATCCATTGTTGGGGGAGGAGAAGCAGCATATCCAGGGTAGAGTGACCTGGTCTGAAACCAAATTGATGATCAGAAATCAAGCCATTGGAGAAGAGGAAGGATTTGATGTCTGAAGTGAAGATTGATTCCACAACCTTGCCGATGATTGGGAGAAGGCTGATTGGTCTGTAGTTGCAGGGATCTGTTTTTGCACCTTTTTTTTGCAGGGCAGTGATGTTAGCAGATTTCCAAGCAGATGGCAGATGGCCTTGAGAAAATGAGAGGGTGAATAGAATAGAATAGGGTGAGCAAGAGCAGAAGAGCAGGCTTTGACGAGACGTGGGCTGATGCCGTCTGGACCGGTTGCAGAATCTGAGTCGAGGTTTGAAAACAAGCTCTCCACCTTGTCAGGAGAAAAGGATACAGAGCCTAGCGACAGTTGGGTGCATCTGGGTAAGGTGGGTAGAGAAAGTGATGGGTTTTGGACACAAGATTTAGCTGCAAACACCGAGTTTCGGCATTCAGCTTTTTCACGTGCAGTATCAGCAGTGCTGCCATTTGAGGTAAGGGAGGGGATGGAGGGGGAACATACACCAGAAACAGATTTGATTAGACGTCACCAGGATTTTGAGGAGGGAGAGAGATTTGAGAGTTCATACTTGAGATGAGAAAGATGATGTTTTCTGGCTCTCCTGAGGGTAGATACACACTTGTTCCGAGCATTATGGAAGGAACTGAGATTGCCCTCAATTGGGTTTGCTTTCCATGAGGCAAAGGAAAGTTGTTTCAGGACAACTGCCTCACTACAAGCTTCAGTGAACCAAGGGCAGGAGGAAGGGTAGGACAACTGAAGACGAGAGGGGATAAATCTGTGCATCAGGGAGAGCAAGTTTCTTTGAAAGAATTGCCAGGAAGAGTTGATGTTGGAGAAAGTAGAGATAGGAGACCAGTATATTTGAGGGCTGCTTGGAGACCCTGCCAGTCGGCTTGAGTGAAATGCCAGATTCGACGGCGGTGAGGTGGTTCTCTGATAATAGCCAGAGAGATGTCCACTTTGACAAGAATGTGGTCAGAAGAACCGATTGGAGCGGAAAAAGAGAGATGGAGTACCATTGGTTGAGATCCGGGTCGGGAATTTGACCGATGTAGTCAGTCCCAATGAGTCGCAGAAAGCCTTTTCTGAGGTGCCATGACAGGTGAGAGAGGTACCCACACCGAGCCAACTGGCATGATGACAATTGAAGTCACCACATATGAGGAATAGAGAGTTTGGATGAGAAGATAGAAGTTGATCCATGTTTTCAGATAGTGAGGTGTAGATGGAGTCATCACTGTTAGTTGGACGGTACAGTACACATATAAACATGAGGTGGGAGTTGAGGGGAAGCCGTAGCCAGAGGTATTCCTGGGGGTGTCGGCAAGTGAGGGCAGTGCATGGAGAGTGAGGAATAGAGTCTTTGATGAAGAGAGCAACTCCTCCACCAGGGCGAGGCTCAGGTCTGTCAAACCCGAGGAGGGAGTAACCAGGGAGAGATACTTGGGAGTCAGACACATCTTGTGGGAGGAAAACTTCTGCTAGGCAGATTATGTCTGGTTTGTCAGTGGCAACCTGTATGGAAAGATCTGAAAGGTTTGAGCGAAGGCCTCGGATATTTGAGGTCCATACTTTTAATGAAGAGGTAGGGGAGGAGGCTTTAGGTGCAGGGGGTGGGGGTAAGGGGAGGGTAGGACAAGGGACGAGGGGGGGAGGGTAGGACAAGGGACGAGGGGGGAGGTAAGGAGTGTTGTTGAAAGAGTGTGGGGGATTGCAGAATCGCTCGGGGAGGGGGCCGAATGAGGAGGTGAAAAGGCTCTGTGGTGCTGGGGGAGAGGGGGGATAAGAAAGGGGGAAGAAGGCAGTTGATGATTTGAGGAGGTGGAGTGAAGAGATGGAGGTGAGAGGGCAGTGGGAGGAGGCAGCTTTGTGGATGGGAGGGGGGGCAACTTTGGGAAGGATGAGTGAGGGGGATGAATGGTGGGAGAAAGGTGAGGGGGGAGTTTTTGAGAGAGGTGAGAGGGAGGCTTGGAGGGAGAAGAGTGGGATGGTTGCTTTGAGAGTGAGAGTGAGCGGTGAGAGGGGTGAGTTGGCACCGAAGTTGGAAAAAAACAATGGTTGATGGAAAGCGACATTCATAGCAAACTGGGGTTTTTAAAAGTTTTAGTCAGTAATGCGATTAAACACATTCCTTGAGGGATGCAATAAAGGCGAATTCAGAGAATGGAGAGAAGAAACGCTGTAACAGTTGGATTTTTTAGGCAAGGTATGAAGGAAAGGTCGAATTGAGAGCAGTCTGTTTAAATAGCAGAAGAGTAGTGCATTCTGATACAGTAAAGAGTTCCACATGTGTGAAAGAGGAAGATGAAGCATTATAAGAGATCGTTTTTGTTATTATTATTAATGTTTGAGAGAGTTTTCAACAGATTAGGTCATGGAAGTGTTGTAGAAAAAAATCGAGGAAGAAGGAGGAAGAAGAAGAGGTGATGAAGAAGAAGAAGAATCGGAGAAAGGTTGCGATTTTTTTTTAAAGTAAGATAAGAAATAGAGTGATTAGTTGGGATGGGGGACGTTAAGAAAGTGGGAAAGATAGAGATTGAAGATAATGGGGAGAAAAAAACAAATAAACACTATCGTACACCGAGGGGAACAAAGGGTAGGCCTCAGGCCTCAAGGACAGGCCTCAAGCACCCAGTAAGAACAAGTTCGATGAAATCTCACAAAATAGCATGATTTTTGAAACAAAACCGTACTAGGAACACACAGTAACATGTCGGTGAGAAAATAAAGTCAAAATGGGACAGATAACGACCGGAAACTTAACTTTGAGATCGTCAGCAGGGAGCCCCCAAGGAGACCTGCCAATGCTCCAAACCCAGAACGTTGAAATAGTCCACGTTTTTTTGAAACACCCTGTATGTATGTGTGTGTGTGTATGTATATGTGTGTGTATGTGTGTTTATGTGTGTATGTTTGTATGTTTGTATGTGTGTGTATGTGTGTATGTGTGTGTATGTGTGTGTATGTGTGTGTATGTGTGTGTATGTGTGTGTATGTGTATGTGTGTGTATGTGTGTGTATGTGTGTATGTGTGTATGTGTGTATGTGTGTGTATGTGTGTGTATGTGTGCATATATATCTATATCTATATCTATATATATATATATATATATATATATATATATATATATATATATATATATATATATATATATATATATATATATATATAGTCATACTTACTCTTTTACTTACTTTATAATTTTTTCATTATTTAACATTTTAGTTAATTCCAAAGTTGTTGGTTAATCAACATCAGCATAATGCCAATCTTTTATTGAAAATACCTCATTCTTATGTTGTAGAACATATTTATGAAAATACCGAATACCCTTTTCTTGAAGGTATGCTTGGACACAGAAACGATAATTTTCTTGAAGCCTTCTTGCTGTCATTTATGTATTAGAAATATATGTCAGAATAATATTATGGCACGAAATACCTCCCCATCTTCCCATAGTTAAATCATTTTGTATTTCCTTACTTATTATATATAATCCTGTTTTTTTCTGTTTTCATGATATAAACTATGGCAAAACCTTTATAAAATTTACCCTTATTAAATTCTTTTATTTGTTGTTTACTAATCGTGGCTCCACAAAACTCATTCTCTATACCGAGTGGATAATATTCTTCCTTACGAAACTGAGCTAATTGTTCCAGGTCTTCTAGGTCAATTTTAAATGACCAATTATACCCTAAATCATCCATATCATACCCCCATTGTTATATTCTCATTCAAACGATACGCCCTTCTTTATAAAAAATTATTTTAATTCGAACTGTGAATTCTGTATGACCTGGAGATAAAATCAACACTTCTGAATCTTAGGAATACACGGCCGTTTTGTTTAAGGATACATATATATATATATATATATATATATATATATATATATATATATATATATATATATATATATATATATATATATATATTGTGATAAATGGCTTAATCTCACCAAGTCATTTGTGTCAGTCGGGCTTGGATATTTTTTTAATTTATAAGCAATTTTCATATTAACATTTTTGGTTATATTATATTTATGTCGTTCAGCCTGTGCCTTTGTGTAATCATTTGATAAATCAATGTCCAGTTCTTGGGATACACCAAAGATTGAACCATCTTTACCAACAGAAGTCATTTATATTAGATTAAAAATAATGTCATAATTTTTTTTATTTTTGTTGAGTTGAAATAACACATAAAGACAAAATTGACCAAAACACTTGGAATTTAATTCTTGGACTTGAAATGTTTGATAAACACCATTCTGCAAGAATTTTATGACTTCAACAGGTGGTGGAAGACCAAAACTATCAAAATAATATTTGTCTTGACTATTAAAAATACAAACCCAATGAGAACCATTCCCATTATTATCTTCGAAGTTCATAATAATATTCTTTGTCTGTTTAGGCACATTTGTTAACTCATCCCATACAAATAACCACATTATGAATTTTTAATTTCTTACAATATTTGACATGTAAATTTGATGTTGTATTCTTTCCAAATTCTTTAAACCACTCATCAATGCTCATTTATTTAGTAGAAAGATATAATCCATTACCTCTTTTAGTTAATTTTACACCTGCTTGTGCGATAGAAGAAAGCATATCTCCAACTAACAATCTCGCTTTATCAGGCAGATCTTCAAGTTTTTCAGCAAAATCTATAATTACACCACTTCCACTAATTTGTTTCTCCAACTCTTTGTTATGTCTTTCCAATTCTTTTTGAGCCTGGAGTTGAGCCTTCCTCTCGTTGGCAGTTTTCACCGCTGTTGAAATACCACCCGTCAATGTTCCAACCGCACTTAAACCAGCAAATAAAGGAATTAGAAATGGGAGATATCCTCCACTCGTCTCTCTTATTGAATATTTTTTCAACATTGGTTTTGTCATTTTAATTTTAAGTGAGCCAGTATCATTCAAGATTTTAACCTGTTCTCTTGTGAGCAAAACATCAATTCTTACTGCTCCTTTTCTCTGAATTGTATTAACGTTAATCGTACAAGGCTTTTGATTTTGAACACAAGATGATAGTTTATGAAGATTGATTTGATTAACATATACCCCAGTTGGTACTTTGCCACTCATTTATTTAACAAAAAATTACGTGAGACTAATCATAACCACCATTATCTGTATTAATCTGCAATTCTGTTTCTTCCAAAAGCAAACAATATGTATCAACTTCTTCACTCTCTCCTCTTTCAATGTATAGGGAAGTATCCACTCGATTAGACTTTATAGTTTCCTTTTGAGCGCTCAGGTCAAACGCATAGATTGTATGCAAACTTTTAAATGCTGTCATATCCAAAATAAGTTCTTTATTTCCATTACTTTCACACACCTGTTGGTAAGACTTGTATGCTTCAGCAAAATCATTTTTTTCCCATTAATTTCCAATCTATCTCGTGGATAAAATGTTCCATCTGGAGAAACGCGAAGTTGTTTCACCTTAGCATTATCACTCAATGCATTATTCTTGTCAGTCGCAGTATCACCATCTGGATTTTTTAAAATGATTCACAGATATCGTGGCTTTCCTTCCAGAACACCCAAATTCCACGTGTAAGTGGTTTGGTTGAGTTTAACGTTGCTGACATCTTCTTTTGAGGTATGATACACTGAGTGGTTTCTTTGTGTTAAGTCTTCTATTCAACATCTCTTCTGTTTTAAGATTAGGAGTATATTCACTAATATACCAACTCATTCCATCAATTACGAATTTATTCTGTTCACCAAAAGCACTACCAACACCAAAAAGCAATCTATTTTCATTATCATTCCTTTGGAGTTGAAATCTAATTTTAAGACCATACAGAACTATATCATGATCACAAAATCCAAATATACCTTTAAGAGGAACTGCCACAGTAAAACTATTAACTGCTTTTGTATCATCATTATACGCTCTTTCCTTTGAGTATATCCAGGGTCTGTGGTTGTTTCCGTTGACATATCAGGAATAAAACCTTCGACACACCCCTTTCCCATTCTACCACTGAATGTATAGAGTGTAAATTTCATCATTTCAGATACAGCAGAGACATAATCAACCGCTTCAACTTCTTGTGTTCCAATATACAAATGCACACTATCAAACATTTTCCAGAACAAATCATTTACGAGTGCAGCGTTTGTGTTATTCCCAGCCTTAGTGAATTTAAATTTACACAACAAGAAACTTTCGGATAGATTCAAATAGGTTTGTTGATTATTTATTTCAAAACTTTTTGTACCATTTGCATTCCAGTCTGTTCCAGTTATTGCATTTACCTTGAAGTAATCCTCTTTTTTAGTGGAGTTTGAGATGACAATGGTATCATCCAAATCATAGATACTATCAATTGCTTCCATACTTGTATTTATTTTGGAAAAAAGATGTTAAAAGTTTTGAAACCGTTACCCAAGTATTTGAATTATTTTATGTCGTTCTTGGGGAGACAACTGAGTTTTACCTTTTTAAATTTATTTTATTGCTTGTAATTTATGAGATTCCTTTTGGGCATCTTTTATACTCTTTATAGCACCTGCTACATTTCCCACAGCAAAAGCAGTTGAACCAATTAGGTCTTTGTGTTTACGAATAGTTGAACCGATACCCAATGGAGTATCAATTATCCCATCTCCTCTAAATTGATGTCCGACAAGCCTTTGTCCCTTAGGTTTATAGTATCCTCTACCAAGATACATACCTTCACCCTTGTCGTATGGGGAAAGGAACATCCCATCCCCCATAATTATTTTATATTTTCCCAACTCATGTTTCCTCACAATAACCACCGTATTTATTTATTGGAAAACTTCATGTAGGTGAATTCTGATGGATATAACTTCGCCATTAAAAGAAAGCATATGATTATCTTGGTCGGTTATGCTAAAATTTACTCTGTGTATGGTTTTTCCTGACACAGGGAGATAAACCAAATTTTTGGGTTCCACATTGAATTTATAACCAATTGCGGTTGAGTATGCGCTGAATGAAAATATTGTATTTGTTTCTTTCCATCATTATAAGCACCATCAATCAAATCACAGTGAATTAATACCGAATTTATTCCTGAGGATATTTGAATGACATTATCACTGTAAAACGTTCCATTAGTTTCAATATTTTTTGAGGAGAAACCAAATAACTCTCTAAATGAATTATCAATTGTGAAATCAACCTTGTAGTTATTTTTAAGTTTAATCATTGATTTTGAAGTATGTTTTTGAATGTCTATAACAATATTTTTTGGTTCATCACCCTGTTCTTTCATAAGACGAGCAATTTCGGAAGATATTTGAAAAATCTCATATGCTCTGGGTGAGACTGTTATCGTTTTGTATCCACTTCCCGGATTATAACTAAACTTGTCATTTTTCTCGGTTATATTAAATAAGGTATTATAAGTTTCCATGGACAATAAAGATGCCTCATATTCTTTTGTTGTGTCATGTTGTAGTGGGTATGGGAATGAAGATGTGTGTTCGCTTGTTGTGAAATTGAAACTAAGGATTGTGCTTCACATCTGATTTAATATGAGATAAAATGTCTTTATATTGATATTTATTTATTATTTTCATGTTCATCAACTGGTTTAAAATGGCTGATGCTTCATTAAAACAATTGTTATTTCCAGCCTTCTTACTACGTAACAACAATAACAGTGTATTAACTAATTGTGATGGGTCATTTGGAAGAAAACTAACACCAGAACCAAGGATACTTAAAGCCTGAATGATGTGTTTCTCCTTCTCATTCTTCCTACTTTTACCAGAAAGAATAACCATATAATCAACAGAGTTCAGCAGATCAATATATACTTTATCTTCATTATTTTTCATATCCAATGGTTTATCAATATACTTTGATTCATCCTTCACAGTTGAACCTTGTCTTCCATCTTTTGTGAGAAGAAACATTAATCTCGGAGTTAGTTTAACAGGAGGTTGAGCAGAACTTAAGAACCTTAATTCATCATTAAATATCTATACCTTTTCTTGAACAAGATGAAATATTGCTGGTTGTTCTGTTGGAATGAGTCCTGCTTTGGTTTTTGAATCCGCTGAATATTCATTGTTTTGAAGAGCATTCACAATCTAATCAGGGGGTCGATTCATCTCTTCCAGTTGTTGAAATAATCGTTCATCATGATATTTTAATTCTCCTATATGCTCCAATTCTTCCTCCGTCATTTGACTGAAATATTTTAACATTTGGAGCTTTCTTGGAGTATATTTTATTGTGGAAACTGTGGAAACATCTATAATTTTTTCTTGGGAAGTTTTTAAAAGTGGTTTAAAAAATCTCTCTTGTTTTCTTTCAAATGCTTCTTCACCCATTAGTTTTTGTCTGCGTTTCTTCATTATGTCTTCCTGTTGTTTTACAACTTTTGAAACCAACTCTTGATGTTCCCTAAATCTTCTTGCTCTTTCTTTTGCATCCATTTATTTATTGGAAAAATCATTTAATGAATTGTAAAGATCAACAGGAAAATTTTCCTTTTCTTCATCATTCAAGTAGATGTGTTCAAATAAATCCTTTTCTTTAAATATTTCATCAAATTCTTTATTAACATTAATGCGAGTTGTAATTTCTTCTTCACTAATACTTGCATCTCTGCTTTTCATACGTTTGCGTTGAGTTTCTTCATCAACATCAAAATCGAATGATAAAATCTTCACTCCGCTCAGATGTTTAGTAATTTGTCTCGTTCCTTCTGGATTAGTTTGTAATATCCCAAGACCACCAGATTTTAGGTTCCTTAACTCACTCTTGCAATGTGAATATTTTGTTGTACCAAGAAAAACCTCCTCAAATATTTGACCTTCATTTCTCAATCGCATATGTTCCTCCACTGAAAAATAGTGATAATCTTCACCTTTTATTTCTCCAGGTCTTATTGCTCGAGTTGTTGTTGATGCAATGCGTATCACGGGGTGTTTTTTAAAGTGAATTTGCAATATTCTCATTTGTACTACACAAGAACTTGAGTTATGAAAGTTTTTTCCAGAAGCAGATTTACCCACAAGATTTATAATAATAGTTGTCATTTATATATGTAATTGTTTATAAAACAAAAAAATATATCCCTTAATATCTCATCTTGTTTCACAACAATATATTTGTCTTTTTCAGTTGTGTGCTTCATGTAATCTCCAAATTCCTTTTTACTACATAATGTAGAACAATTATCTCTCCAAAAATTATTCATATCTGTTGAATTTAAGTTGAATAAAATAAAAGTATTAGCATTGTTTCTGATGGAACGACGGGGAAGTTGAAAGTACGATTGACAAAGATAAATACAATTACAAGAAGAATGTCTCCCTCTTGTGTAGTAGCTGTCCATTACCGTTTGGTTTTTCTCATTAACACAATCATCAAAGATAACGAGGTTCTTTTTTGATTTATCCAAATCTTGGGGAGACGGTATATCATCCGTATTATCACTAAGAATACAAGTTATCCGTTTTGATTTCTTTTTACATCTCTGTGTATCACAAAATAGTTGAATTATATCTTCAATGTTATAATCATTTCGGTTTTTTTGAAGTTTAAATAAACCGATTATATCTTCTTTTTGAAGACCAGCATTAAAACCTTGTGAGAGTAGTTGATACTCTGGTTGAAAACTCGACTTTGTGAAAATTATTAAATTATCATAATCTAAAAAGTTGGGAGTCAGGAGCATCTTCAAAAGTAAGCAGGTTTTTCCACATCCGCTTGAACCAACTACGAGACATCTTAACGAATTTGGAAGATTTTTATGATTGTTAAATTTTATCTTATTTTCCCAAATGGGTAAAAAAAATCATTCATTTATATATTTGGAAAACAGGTTATTTAATTTATTATTGGCTTTTTTAGAAACTCTATATTTTATCCTAAGTTCAGGTTTAATTTCAAGATAATCCATTATTTTATTTATGCAATATCTTGTGTTGATATTTCCCTGAAAATCACATCCATGAATAATATATAACAACAATCCTTTGAACATTTCTCTAATATGTTCAGTTTCTTCCCTTGTAAGGAAAGGTGTGTTATCACCCTCGTAATTTACATTCATTTCTCTAATCAATCTTGTAAAGTAATTCATTTTTGGTGTAAATCTAAAAGAATTATTTTCCTTTTGAATTTTTTTATTATCATTAATTAGAAGATAATCACAGAATATACATTGTTTATAGGCTTTTGACTCTGTGTTTAATCCCCATCTTTCACACGCAGGACAATTCTCAAATTTGTCATATGGAGAATCAGGGAAGTCTTGCATATTTATAAAGTAAAACTTTACTTAAACTGAAATTCATCTATACTTTCAGTTGCATATTGACTCTAATTTAATAATATTACCATCGATATCTATATACAATATTTCATTACCAGATTCAACTACATTTTTTATATTAAAGGGAATTTTAAAATGATCCTTAACTACTATTGAACGAAATGTCATTTCACCTGATATATTAACATCCTTTATTTCATCAGGATTTACATCTTTCTGGTTGTTGAAAAAAATACAAATTTCTCCTTGCATATTACAGATGGTCTTATCTTTTCTTTCTAAAGCTTCATCCATAAGGTTTTTGTTTTTTGATACTTTTTCTTGTTTCATTGCTTTTTCTAGTTTTGAATATATTACCAGAAGGAGAGGAGAAACTTTTGTTAGAGATACTTCAATTGATGTTCTACCAGGTATACTAAAAGCCCTTCCACTGAAGGAAATTGAAGAACTCATCTTATCCACCATAATTATTTTTATCCAATAGTTGTTATATTTATCTTTGTTCAACTTTGCATCCTTGACATATTTCTCAGTATCTTTTACAAATGAAGAGATTGATTGAAACTTGTCTTTTGTGTCTTCAAACATTGTATTTATTAAGTGAAAAAAGTTGGAGGATAAATGGTTTTAAGCACAGATTCACCTATAAATTGAACGAAATTTTCATCAAGAAAATTTTAGTTTCAGCAAAGTTTTATTATGTAAATATGGTGAATACAACGTACTGCGATGTTTGTAATCACGAATATAAATATTATAAAAAAAACACCTTCAAACCAACATACATACATTTATCTATTTCATCAAATATCTCCTCTTGAGTTGGAAAGAAAACATTGTGATATCTGCTCAAAGGATGTTTTGAAGAGTAGTTATAATAGACATCTTCAATCACAAAAACACAAGAAAAATGAGTTTAAAGTAAAGGGAGACTATTATATTGAAAACACTGATGGGGCATTTAAAGGGCATATAAAAATAAGGATTTTTCAATTTGGAGAACCTGGTCCATCATCAATAGCTGATTCAATTGAAATAGTGAAACCTGATGTTGAAAAAGTTATTAGAAGGACATTAAAAGAAATGAAAACTTTAAAGGTTTATATGGGAGTGAAAATGAATATGAAAAGACAAGATGAAGAACAAACTCTTTATATGAGAACAGATCTTCATTTTATAACATCATTTCAAGATTTTTTGAATAGTAGGGTTTATGAAGAACTATCAAGACAAGAGGAGGATGTTGATAATACAGTGGTAGGAAGTGGATTTAATATTTAAAAAATCATCTTTTTAGATATACACATTCTAAAATCAAACCCTCTTAAAGCTTCTTCTTATATTGAATTACCAAAAGAAATAAAACTAAAGAAGGCAGTTGTTAATATTAAGAACAATGATAATAAATGTTTTCTCTGGTCTGTTCTTGCTCACTTTCTTCCACCAAATTGTAATTCAGAAAGAGTAAAACAATATCTGAAATATGAGAATACCTTGGACATTAAAGATTTTAAATTCCCAATGCCACTCACAGATATTCCTAAATTTGAGAAAAGAATAATCTTTATATTAATGTATATGGATTAACGGATAAAAACAAAGTTCAAATACAGTCATGCGCCGCTTAACGACGTTCCAGGCAATGACGGATTGCATATACGACGGATCTGCCAAATCTGAAAAAAAAATGTGGCTGAAAAATTCCTATCGCCGAGTGATGTAGCCGACGTAGTGCTGCCAGTCGTATAAAAATAGCACGTACAATTATGTACGCTGTACAGTACATAATACTTCATAATGATAATAAACGATAGTGTGGCCCCGTTATAATGCGATCGTTGAGGTCCATAAAATGTCATCGCGAAAAAAGCAGGGTCGTGCTTAATCGGGATTCAACTCAATCGGCTTTCAAACTGAACCAATATTTGCACGTTTACCTTCCAGCAAGTTAATTACCTTTGAATTGAAGAATTCCGCGAATAAGTTGTTGTTACAGTCGAAATTAAAACACAAATTTCTTTTTGGTGAAGCTTTTCATGTTGTTAAAACAATCACACTGTTCCGAAAATATATATCACAATTGACAGGAGCTCGTTTCTTCATTTATAAATTATAACATCGATGCAATGATTAAGTATTTATAAAATCCAAACGCTATTTATTCATCTTTCTATAATCGATGCGAGAGGAGATTGTAAGCTGATGCTAACAACACCGATGGCCGTCATGAACAGCACAAAGGTAAAGCTAATGTGTCTTCAGTCTCTCTTGGATGTGTGTTACAATTGCCGACAGTATTCAGTACAGTAACATGCTGTACAGGTTTGTATCCGAGGAGCAATAGGCTACACCATATAGCCTAGGTGTGTAGTTTTGTGTAAGTACAATGTTCGAAAACGAAAACGAAAAAAAAAATGATGTTCGCACAACGACGATGTCGCTTAACGGCGTGTTTCTCAGAACATATCCCCGTCATTAAGTGGCACATGACTGTATTAAAAATTTCAAAACTATAAAAATGAAGAAACACACATTGATATTTTATATTTTAGTGTTGGAAAGAATTCACATTATACATACATCAATAATTTATCAAGATTAATCTCTTCTCAGGTATTCAGAACAGCAAACAAAATATATCCTTGTAAGCGATGTCTTAATTCATTTCATACAAAAGAACGATTAGAACAACATTCAAAATATTGTAGCAATCATAAATCAGCTGTAATTACAATGCCTAAACCTGGTGAAAAGATTTATTTTGAAGATTATAATAAATCTATCTTGCACCCATTTGTGATATATGCTGATTTTGAATGTATCCTAAAAAAGATAAATACTGCTTCTCCTAATCCAAAAGAATCACATACAAATAAATATCAAAAATATATTCCTTGTGGTTTATGTTATTATATCAAATCATCTGTTGGAGAAAAGTATAATAAACTTGAACATTATAGTGGAAAAAAAGCTTCACAAGAGTTTGCAAAACGATTAGAAAAGGTTTGTATAAGACTAACTAAATGAATGAAAGAAACAAATGAACCGATGAAATTAACCGAAGAAGAAAAATTAGAATTTAGAAAGAACAATATCTGTCATATTTGTCAGGAGGAAATTGAGGAGTCAAAATTTAGGGATCATTGTCATCTTACTGGTAAATATAGAGGTCCCGCTCATTCCTGTTGTAATCTTAATTATAAATTTCCTTCTTTTATTCCAGTCTTTCTTCACAACAGCGCCAACTATGATACACATCTATTTATAAATGAACTTTCAAAAACACCAGGGAATATTTCTGCCATAACAAACACAAGTCAAAAGTATATTTCATTTGCAAAAATGATATTCACAAAACCTTCAACTCGTATTCGGTTTCTAGATTCTGACAAGTTTATGGGAACACCACTAGCCTACCGAGCATCAAATCTAAGCTCCACGGGGTCTTTTCCAAATCTTAATTCATTCTTTCCAAAAGTGGAAATTCTAACTAAAGAGGAAATTCAGATTAAAGAGAGAATTCAAAGTAAAGATGAAATTCGAATTAATGAGGAAATTAATGAAGAAATTCTAACTGAAGATGAAATTCTAATTATAAAGAAAATTCAAACAATGAATGAAATTCGAACGAAAGAGGAAATTCGGATTAAAGATGAAATTCTGATTAAAGAGGGAATTCTAACTGGAGAGGAAATTCAAACAAGGAATGAAATTCAAAGTAAAGAGAAAATTCTTACAAGTTAGGGAATTTATCCTTATGATTATATGGATTCATTAATGAGATTTAAAGAAACACAACTTCTTTCAAAAGAAAGTTTCTATAATAACCTTTATGAAGAAGGGATAAGTGATAAGGAATATAAACACGCACAAGAAATTTGGAAAATATTTAAGATAAAGAACCTTGGAGAATATCATGATTTGTATCTAAAAACAGATGTTTTATTGTTTGCTGATGTGTTTGAAGCTTTTAGATCACTCTGTCATAATAAAAATTGTTATGGATTAGATCCTGCCCACTATTTCACAGCTCCTGGTTTAGCTTGGATTGCAATGTTGAAAATGACAAAACAAGATATATATTTAATCAGTGATGTTGATATGCTTTTGATGATTGAGAAGTCCAAGAGAGGTGGAATATCACAAGTATGTTCAAAAAGATATGCTACATCAAATAATAAATATCTTCCAAATTATGATAGTGAAAAAGATAGTAATTATTTGATGTATTTTGATGCTAATAATTTGTATGGATGGGCAATGTCTCAATCTCTGCCTTATGGTAAAGTAGAGTGGGTGGAAGAAAAGGATTATGAAAAGGCTTTGATGAATATTGTTATTTCTTCTCAAGAGGAATTGAATGAGGAAGAAGAAGTTTATTATTTTGAAGTTGATTTGAGGTACCCGAGTGATCTTCTTAATAAGCATAAAGACCTTCCGTTTGAATGTGAGAAAGAAACCCCAAAGAAAGAATGGTTAAGTGATTATCATAAAAGTTTTAATATTAAAGGCAAATCAACAGAAAAGTTATTAACAACATTCTATGATAAAGAGGGATATGTTTTGCATCAGCGAAGCTTAAAACAGTTTTTGAGAGAAGGATTGAGAGTGGCTAAAATTCATAGAGTTTTAAAATTTAAACAAAGTCCTTGGATGAAAAAGTATATTAAATTCAATACAGATATGAGAACAAATACAAAAGTAAAGTTTGAAGGGGAATTCTATAAATTGATGAATAATGGTGTCTTTGGAAAGCCAATGGAGAATGTTAAAACAGGCAAAACATTAGATTTGCAACATCTTGGAAAGAAGCTTCGAGATTGATAAATAAACCAAGTTTTAAGAGAGAAGAGGTTTTTTCAGAGAACTTTTCTGCTATTCATATGGAAAAGGAAAGTATTGTAATGGATAAACCAATTTATATTGGAACAGCAGTTCTTGATTTATCAAAGATATTGATGTATGATTATTTGTATAATGGCTTAAAGAAAGAGTATGGTGAAAATGTTTCATTGTTGTATATGGACACTGATAGTTTTATCCTCAATATAAAAACTGATGATGTTTATAAAGATATGAAGAAAAATATTGGAGTATATGATACAAGTAATTTTAGTAAGAAGAGTGAGTTATTTTCCAAAAAGAATGAAAAGGTTATTGGTAAGTTTTAGGATGAGTTGGGTGGAAAAGTAATGAGTGAGTTTATTGGATTGAGAGCAAAGGCATATGCTTATAAGTATGGTGATCAGATTGATAAGAGGTTAAATGGAATAAAGAAATATGTAATAAAGAAATCAATAACTTTTAGAAATTATTATAATTGTTTGATGAATAAGAAAGAAGAATATCGGAAAATGAATACAATAAGAAGTTATAAACATAAGATATATAGTGAAGAAGTAAATAAAAAGGCATTAGGAGCCTTTGATGATAAGAGATTTATTTTCGATAATGGAATAGATTGTGTTCCATATGGATATTGTATGATAGAGTGTATGGAATAGATTGTGTTTTAACGATGGGGTTAGGGTTTTTTAAGGGCTACCACGGTGTTTTTTCACAATATATAAATGGTCAAACTAAGTATTAATCAAACTAAAGAGTGGAGAAAATCTCAGTTTTGGTATATAAATGGAAAACATAATGAATGTGAAAAATATCAAATTAGTCTTATTGAAAAAATAACGAAAACAAAGGTAAATAAAACAAATAAGCGAATCAATTTAAAAACTAGTAAGTTAGAGGATGTAATGAAAAAAATAAATATCCTTGAATGGACTGAAAACTTTGATGGTTATCAATTGAACAATGAAAAAACAATTTACTCTAATCTCAAAATGATATGTGGCTCAGGAGGTGGTCAAACAAGAGCATTAAGAGAAGTTAATCATTTCGTAATGGCACAAAAGGGGTATCTTAAAAAATATAAAGATTCAAATGTTTTGTTTTTAAATATTTTAGATGGGGATTATTGTGCAAAGAAAATTAAACTATTGAAGGAATTTGAGAATGAACAAATCTTTATAGGTTCAATAAGTGAGCTAAACAATATGCATTGGTTATTTGAAAAAGTGTCCCTCGGCTTACATGTTTCAGATATTTCTTTAGAATCACCTTTAACAAATCACATTACTACTTTACTACTTGATCAAATCTTTATCTTATTGCATTGGTTATTTGAAAAAAGTGTCATAAGGTTAAAAGGGGAGACAAATAAATATACCTTGGGATAAAAAGGGGGTTTACTTTTTAGGGAAAAAAAAATGAATCACTGAAAATCCCCCATTCATTTACATGGGGGAAAGTGAGCCAGAATCAGTATGTTCACCCTACTCCTGTACTAATCCATTTCATGGGTGTGTTGTCGGCGACTAAACCTCTCCTCCACCATGTTTTCTGGTAAGGAGTGTGTATGGAGATGGACATCCAGCAGAATTAAAACAAAACCTGTGAAAGGGCGGAGGAGCTCCTTATGAGCCAACGGCCATCCATATCTCGTGCCAAACTGTGTCTGCGGACTTCCTCCTGCAGTTGGGTTCCATGTTTTTTAGAAGGTTGGTGGCAGGATTTGCACTCTGGCCACCATAACACACTTCATTCTGCAAAACCCACAAATGCAAAGAAAACTGAAAATCCACTCCATGGGAGTACCTCCTGTGCTGCTGCCCTTCACAGGGAAGCTCACCTAATGATGGGATTGGGGCAAAGCCTTCAGGACCCCCATTTCTTGATGAAAGGATGAAAAGCTGGGGGTAAACTTCCTGGGTTAAGATTGTGGTGATGTGTGGCAGAGTGGTGCTGAGGTGTTGTGATGTGAAATTTCTTTTTAAATACTAGCTCTATGGTTTTTTGTTTAGTTGTGACCCAATTAAGCCTCATGATTGATTTAACTTCGCAAATATGAGCTTTTAGCCCATATAAGAAATATATTCGTGAAACATAGATGATTGACAATGATTGATTTAAAAGCTCATTTGAAATATGATTATGACATTCATTTTATGAGTATGTATCTGTGCTCAGTATTAATTATACCCAAGTATGATTATCAATTGATTTGATTGAAGCTTGTGTGATTACAAATATGAGGCCCATGGACATGCATATTAGGTCCATGGGGACACAATTGATAAAGCTCTGCACTCTCACTGCAACTTAAACTAATAGTTAGCAAAATGCTTATCTTATATATTATTTCCGAGTTTGTGGTTTCGTGTCGCACTATCTTCGACTTTGTTCTGCGCTCGAGTAACGAGATATTCGGCTTACATTATCTCAAAGACCATATGAGGTTCATGGTACAAAAAAAGTAAATAAAATGGTTCTGAAACAGTGAAATCGTATTCCACTTACTGCATTAAAGTAAAATTACTACTGATACTCTGCATCAGTTCCTTTCTCAAGCACACCCACCCCAAAATGTCGCGCAGAGCGCGGGTTATGCTAGTGTAGGGTGAAAGTGGAGTTTTACATGAAAAAATTGTGTTATAAACCCACTCACCCAGTAGCTTGCGAAGCAAGTTGGAATGTTCGGCTGATAAACTCACAACTGCGGGGGAGTTGGGTTCGGCATGACAAATGTATATTCCTTTCTTGTTGAGCGCATGGTGGTGTACCATGGGTCCCGACTCTCACATTGTTTCTTTGTTGGTTACCCCTCCCTATTCCTATAGTATACTGTGTTCGGTCATATAATAGTGCACACAGCTGTGTATTATCAGAATACCCCACCTTTTTACCTTGACGCTGGAATGTTTTTCAGCTTGGAAAAACATTTAACAGGCTAGGAAGATGTCAGTGAGCTTCAATAACAACAGGTACTGTTCTTTGTCCAACCAATGCCTCCTCCTCCGCCCTTCCTCTGCAAATAATTTTGCAATAAAGAAGCTAGACTTGTGAAACAAGATTAGAGGAGGTACACAGGGGCTCATATTGCTGTTTTTCTGTTCATTTGTTTCTTCCCGTGTACACGTGAATAAATGATTCAAGTCGCTCTGGGACTGGAGTTACTGGAGTGACGTTAGACTCCGCTGGAGGTTCGAGTGATTCCTCTACATAGATTGGCACAGCGAGCAGGGCTCGCAACATTCCAGGGGGAACCGGAGGTCAAGGAGACACCAGCGGAGGTGATGCAGATGGAGGTGGCCACCAGAAGGAACAGGTAAGGGGACCACTACAGATTCCCTTCTCTGACCTTTTGCTGTGTTCTACATTCACTAAAGTCGTGTGTCTTGCCTCTGGCCCCACTGGGTGATGTGAGTCTGAGGAAATTGAGTTGAGTCATTTATTGGGTGCTTAGCACTGTAAAGGTTGACTCTCATTGCACTGGGCCTTTGGGTTTGAAGGTGTTGATCAGTGTTGTAAACTTCGCACGTAAGATCTGGAATCTTATAATGTCTGTTAAGTTCTGTAAGGATCAGGGACCATTGGCTTAAGGGATCAAGGATCCCAAGGAGTGTAGGAGGACTTGAAGTCTTATGGGTTAACACCATTTAAGTTTAATGGTCCCTTTTTCTGCTAGACAAATGTATGATTGCGAAGGGAAATGCCGTGGCAGATAATGCTGCAAAAATAGCTGCAAGATCACCAACAGCTGTGGTCACATCCCAGCTTGTAGCTAACACTTTGGAGAATTCTCCATATATTAATGTACTTGCCTAACAGGGTACAGTGGATGAGTCTGAGAGGCAATCTTGGCATGATGCAGGATGCGAGATCAAAAATGACTCAGGCTTGTGGACAAAAGATAAGCAAGTGGTGGCACCAAAAGAAATGCTACCGTGGATTGATCGTATGGCGCATGGAATTGGTCATATGAGCAAAGGTGGGATGTGGAATACCATTTGTAAAACCTGGTATGCTCCTGGATTAATGGCGGTAGCAGAACAATATTGTAAGACATGTTTGATTTGCCAAAAGCATAACCCAGGTAAAGGGCATCAGGCTGATGAAGGAGCACATCCACCACCATCAGGAACATTTGTACATGTCCAGATGGATTTTATCAGCATGACCAAGCGTAATGGGTGTGAACGTGCACTGGTCATAGTCGATATGTTAACAAAATGGCTGGAGGCTTTCCCTTGCAAAAAGGCAGTTGCAATCATGGTGGTGAAACTCTTAATGAGGGATTTCATATGTCGGTTTGGAATTCCGTGCAAAATTTTGAGTGACCAGGGGCCACACTTCACTGAGGAGGTGGTTAAAGAATTGTGCAAGGCATTGCACATTAACCAACATTTGCATTGCCCATACCACCCCCAATCTGCAGGAGTAGTAGAATGCCACAATGGAATTTTGAAGAAATAACTGGCCAAAATTTGCGAACAGACCAATATTAAGTGGCCTGAGGTGATACCTTTGGCACAAATGGCGATGCGTTCAACACTAGGAAGGAAGTCAGGACTTTAACCCCATGAGATTTTAATGGGAAGTCCAATGAGAGTACCGTCCTCCACACATTTTAAAGGAAATGGACACACACAAAATGCATGATACAATGCTTACCTATTGTGTTGCATTAACCAATACTGTGAGAGCATTTCATTCACAGGTAAAGGAGGCTTTTCCAGAGGCAGCAGCTGAGGACTGCCATGACTTTAGCTCAGGAGATAATGTGTTTATTAAAGTACACAGAAGAAAGAACACATTACAGCCAAGGTGGATCGGGCCATACCAAATTCTGCTGACCACTCATGCTGTAAAATGCGAGGGGAGACGAACATGGATCCATTCTTCACACTGCAAATGAGCTCACACAGAGGGGGGCCCTGAGAAGAACCCCCAAGTGATTACCTTGTGACAACTGCAATCTCATTATTTGTTGTTGCTTTGATTGCAACATTCATTCTGGTCGACTTGATGTACATAGGGGTACTCCCTTGGCTGGTACAGATGAGTGACACTTGTGCTGATATTTGCATGTACCAATAAAGTGACTTTTATACACCTGCACCAACACGTAGAAACATCAGACAACACCAGGTATCATCAGATGCACCGAGACACCAGAGAGATTTAACAGAAAGTATTAAGGCACACTCACATCCAGATGGGATACACAGAATAAATACTTATTTATCTATGTCCCTACAACACGCTATAATGTTAAATAAAAGTAAATGTTGGATTTGCATTCAATGGATAGTGGAATACCTCTATGAGCAATATCATTTAATGGAATGAGTGGTGTGGATATTTGGTAAGATGGATGAATTTGTATCAACATGGTAATAAATCCAATCACGATAAGGAATCGGAAGAAGAATGGTTAGACCAGAACACTAGGAGGTGCATCCAATGACAGAATTTTGACAATTGGTACTGGCCTAATTTCAACTTAAATAAGATGCCTCCATATTTTATGGTGACGCAGGTAAAGCAAAAACCGGAATTGTGTCAGGTACAAATTTCGTCGGGAAAAAGGATGATGGGTAAGTCAGAATGCGAAAATTACATTATAAAAAAACTGTGTGATGAAACCACAAGTAGCACTGAACAATACTAATTTTATTTGTGGAAGCTGAGATTATCCAGAGCTGCCAACTAATTGGAATAGTGCATGTGACTTAGGGTATGTGGCACCTCAAATACACATGCTCACCTATTCTCCATTTCAAAATTCAAACCAAGTTCGGTGGGGGAATAAGTACAACTAAAATGGTTTTTATGTCTATGTTTCCGAAAATATATAAGTGGGAAAGTAATCACAGAACTCATAAGAATGACCGCTGCCATATAACTACTTGCTGATGAAACTGCGGATAGTCTGGTGGATAGTAATGTAGAGATGATTGCCATGCGAACGCTGGCTATATAAAATCGAATTGCTTTTGATTTTTAGTACTCGCTGCCCAGGGGTGGGGGGGGGGGGGACCTGTGCTATTATTGGGACTGAATGTTGTCCTTATATCCCAGACAAATCAGAACACATTATAAATTTGGCAACAAAAATTGAGGCAGAGGGAGCTAAATTCCATGATTATTATAAAGAGGATCGAATATTTTCCTGGTTGAAGGGAATTTGGGGGGATGGTGGGCAACACTTTTGCATTGGATCTTAATTGGACTGATATTATGTGTGGTATTGATAATTCTTTTCAAGTGCACCACAACAGCATTGCCTTCACTGATTGGCTACTATTTTAAGAGAAAAGTCACCAACACTGTTATGTATATTCAAACAGTATTCCCTTATGAGGATCCAGATTTAATGAGGATTTTAATGACCTATGTAACATTGAGATTTGAAAATCAATGGGTTATTGTAATGAGCATGTCTGTGACTATGGGCAAATGTCATCCTTGATGCAACTATCAGTCTCATTGCTCTTCATCCCAGTTTTGCTTCCTGTCAGGAGTGAAAACCTTCTTGCCTTTCCATTCTGTAACCTCTTAATGTGCCAACAAATGGACATAGTAGTGGTGAAACTCGCTGCACTGATTCTGGATTCCAGCTCGGGAGTGTGTAGAGTGGGCGTTGCTGGTGATGATACTCTGCATACAGTGTCCACATTTGAAACTTTCGACACTCCAACTATGTGTATGGCCATCCCGCCATTCTGCTCCTATATGTCTGGGCCACCCCATGTATGGCCACCCCACGTGTGTCATGGTGAACTCCAACAACAGTGTCTCACATATGATGCCCATCTATGCTCTCTGTCCCATGCCAAAATCATGAGTGAGCCGAGTTACTCATTCACCACGATGGAACATAAAACTGCGGCAGACTTCAGGGAGGTCTGCTATGCGGTGTTGGGCTCCAAACAGGAAATGCTTATGGCCATCTCTTCTTCCTCATTGAAGCAATGCTATGAGCTTCCCAACTCCCAGGTCATGACCATCAGCAGTGAGCGCTTCCACTGTCCTGGGCCCCACCACCAACCATTATTCCATAACATTGAGTTTGTGGGGTTGGGGGAAGAAAAGTTAAAAAATACAATTTTGTGGTCATGAAGTATGACATTGCCAACACTGTCCTCTCTGGAGGTATCGTATGCATCCAGGCAACGGAAGCGGCATGCAGGGGATCGTAGCCCAGCACCCAGCTCAGCACTGCAATGCACAAGTACTCCGTCTGGCCTCCGTCCTCACTTCATTGTTCACCTGCTTGCTGATGTGGGTGAGCAAGCAAGAGTGTGATGGCAACCGTGTGGTGTGAGGTTAACGGATTCTAACATGGGGGTGGGGGGGGGGGCAGAACTCAGTAATTTGCGCTTGGAGGATGATGTCCTGGTAGCAGAGATGCTCATTCAAGACATAAGGAGTCTGAATTAAATTGTTGAGCAGGTCAATTGTGGTGTTTTATCCTTTTTAAGGACAATGGGGTGAGTGTGGTGGAAAATTTCTTTTAATATATTAGCTCTATGGGTTTTGTTTGGCTGTGGCCCAATTAGGCCTAATAATTGCTTTAACTTGACAAATAAAGGCTTTTAGGCTTTAACCAATATATTAAATGTACGAGTGAAACCTGGAGGATTGACAATGATTGATTTAAAAGCTCATTATATACATGATTATTACATTCATTTTATGAGTATTTATCTGCGTTCGGTATTAATTCTACCCATGTATAAGGATCAATTGATTTGAATGAAGCTTGCATGAATACAAATATGAGCTCCATGGACATGCATATAAGGTCCATGGGAACATAATTGATATAGCTCTGAACTCTTATTGCAAGTTATATCCCTTGGAGCACAGTCAAGACAATAATTAAGAAGTGTAATGTCCAAGGAACCACCAATACCCTGAAGAGATCACGCTGTCCCTCCAAACTGCAAAACCAAGCAAGGAGGAGACTGATCAGAGAGGCAACCAAGAGGCCAATGACAACTTTGAAAGAGCTACATGCTTTTGTGGCAAAGACTGATTATTATGTGCATGTGACAACAATAACCCAAGCACTCCACAAGTCTGGCCTGCACAGTCGGGTGGCAAGAAGGAAGCCATTACTCAAAAAAGCCCACCATGAGTCTTGTTTGAGAAATGCAAAAAAACCACTCCAGAGATTCTGAAGCCATGTGGCAAAAGGTTTTGTGGTCTGACGAAACCAAGATGGAACTTTTTGGCCAAAATGCAAAACCTTACGTTTGGCACAAACCCAACACAGCACATCACCCAAAGAACACCATCCCTACTGTGAAGCATGGTAGTGGCAGCATCATGTTATGGGGATGTTTCTCATCAGCAGGGACTGGGGCACTTGTTTGGATAGAAGGGAAAATAAATGGAGGAAAATACAGAAAAATCCCAGAGGAAAACCTGCTGCTGGTCTTTGCAAGAAAGCTGTAATTGGGATGCAAGTTCACTTTTCAACATGACAATGACCCAAAGAAAACAGCCAAAGCTACACTGGAGTGGCTAAGGAACAAAAATATCAATGTCCTTGAGTGGCCCAGTCAGAGCCCCAACCTAAATTCAATCGAAAATCCGTGGCATGACTTCAAGATTGTTGTCCATCAATGCTCCCCACGTAACTTGACTGAGCTTGAATAGTTTTGTGAAGAAGAATGGTCAAATATTGGCCCCAATTAAGGTGTGCAAAATTTGTAGCGACCTATCCCAATAGACTCACAGCTGTAATTGCTGTCAAAGGTGCTTCCACCAAACTACTGTCTGTTTGTCCACATAGAATGTTTTTCTTTGCAACCGCTTGTCAGATTGAGAAGAAATTTTCACATAGGTGCGACTACTCATGTAGAATGATTTAGTCCCAACCTTTTGAAATACCCTGCTCAGAAACAGACAGGCAAAGAGACAGACAGGTGAAAACATAACTTCCGTCCACCTTTGATGGCAGAGGTAATAATTTATAACATATCAAGAACATTCTGGCAAACTTGATATGTCATATCAAGAACATCCTAAACACGTCATTTGTGTGTCTGTAATGTAAGTTTGTTTATTTATTTCTTCAAACTGGTCTCCAAGTGTTGCAGTTAACATTGGTTAGGCCTAAGTCACATTTGCCACGGCGGCCGTGGGGTCTACAAAATCTACGGCCACTAGCAATTATAGGGCGGCCGCAGTATTTCCCCGATCACACAATGTAGCAGTCACATATGTTTTGATTTTTCGGGGAGCCGCACGGCGTATTTAGAAATTGTGGAGACCGAAAACGTGGGGGTGCCGTACGGTCTTTGATTTGATGTCGCACGGTGACCTTAGGGCGTTCCTGTGGCGGCCATAGAATTTTCAAGGCAGACGCAAGGTCAGGTTCGATCTGTGACCTGCTACAGGTACCATGTAAACCTGTACTAACCTGTTCCATGGTTGGGTTGTCGGCGACTAAACCGTCTCCCCCACCAGGTTTTCTGGTGAGGAGGGTGTTTGGATATGGACACCCAGCAGGATTAAAAACAAAACCTGTCAAAGGGCGGAGGAGCTCCTTGTGAGCCAACGGCCATCCATATCTAGTGCCCAACTGTGTCTGCGGACGTCCTCCTGCAGTTGGGTTACTTCTTATTAGGAGGTTGGTGGCAGGATTTGCACTCCAGCCACCGTAAAACGCTTCATTCCGCAAAACGCAAAAACGCAAAAAAATCTGAAAACCCACTCCGTGGGAGTACCTCTTGTGCAGCATCCCTTCGCAGGGCAGCTCACCGGATGATGGGATTGGGGCAAAGCCTTCGGGACCCCCAATCTTTGATAGGAGGGAAACCACGGGGTAAAATCCCTGGGTCAGATTGCGGGAGAGTGTGTCGGAGTGGTGCTGAGGTGTCATCCACCAGACGGCGGTCTCCTTGGGTTAACCTGAGGCGGTCCCTTCGGGTGGGTGCCTGGAATGTCCTATCCCTAAGAGAGGATGATCACCTGTCTCTGTTATCATCTGAGCTCAAGCGTTTGGACATCGGGATTGCAGCTCTCTCTGAGGTTCGGAGACCGGATTGCGGCGAGATAATGGTGGGTGGTTACACCTACTATTGGTCTGGTCGCTCTGATGGTTACCATACCCAAGGAGTTGCTGTAGCTGTGTCCAATAAGCTGACCCCAATGATAATTGAGGTAACACCGGTCAACGAGCGTATTATGAGATTAAGGATTCGTCACTCCTTAGGTGTCATTTCCCTGGTCTCTATTTATGCTCCGACTGAGGCGAGTGATGTTACCGTGAAGGACACATTCTACGCCACACTCGAGTCTGTGGTTGATCAGTGCCCCAGACGAGATACACTTCTAGTCTTGGGGGGATTTCAATGCATCGACTGGAACTGATAGGGATGGTTATGAGGTGTGTGTTGGTCCCCATGAGTCAGGAACTATGAACCAGAATAGCACTAAGTTCCTTGACTTTGCAAGAAGTCATGGACTTAGGGTGGCTGGTTCATGGTTTCAGCGCCCGCAAGCTCATCGCTGGACTTGGTATTCCAACGCTGGCGGTGTGGCAAAGGAGATTGACCATGTCCTCATTGACGGTCGTTGGAGGATGATCCAGAACTGCAGGGTCTACCGGAGTGCTCAGTTCCTCAATACTGACCACAGGCTTGTTGTAGCAACTCTGAAGCTGCACCTTAAATCCTGGAGAATGGTACCATCCCAGCCTAGGCTGGATGTTGCCAAGCTCAGGGATGAGAGAGTAGCTGAGGAGTTTGCGAACAGGCTGAGTGGACACTTGGGGGGTCTGGGTGCTTTGGGGGGTCCTGAAGAGTTGTGGAACACCTTCAAGACCACCGTCCTTGATGTTGCCGGTGGATGCCTTGGAGTTCACCGCAGGGCAAAGAAGAATTTTGTCTCTCAAGGGACACTGGATACCATTGACCAGCGTCGCAGGGCCAGGCTGAATGGCAGAGCTGAGCTGTTCAGGGAGCTGAGGCGTAAAACTGTACGTGCACTGAGGGTGGACAAGGAGGCCTATGTGCGAGGAATCTGTGAGGGGGTAGAGCATCACCTGTGGACAGGTGATTCTCGTCCCGCTTACAGGGGAAGTCGCGCACATTACGTTCATCCAAGCCCATCCTCGGAGCACTGCAGTTCGAGCAGAGAGTGGTAGGCTCTTGACAGAGGAGTCTGAAGTGAAGGCCCGCTGGGCCGGTTACTTCGAGCGGTTGTACCAGGCTGATCCCCCAGCTGTCGAGTTGGACGTCAAGGGTGTTACAATCCCTGTTGCTGACCCTCGAATCAACTGTGGTCCACCATCGCTTGTGGAAACACGGGCTGCGGTGAACCAGTTGAAACGGGGCAAAGCTCCAGGGATCTGTGGCATCCATGCCGAACTTCTCAAGGCTGGTGGAAATGCTGCACTCGCGTCGTTGCATGCAGTTTTGTGCTCTGCCTGGAACACAGGCATCATCCCAACTGACTGGAAGAGGGGCCTTGTTGTCCCTCTCTGGAAAGGGAAGGGTGATCGCCAAGACTGCAACAACTACCGAGGGGTGACGCTGCTCTCAGTGCCGGGCAAGGTCTTTGCTCGGATAATTCTTGATAGGGTTTGCCACCATCTGCTTGAGCACCAGCGTCCAGAGCAGTCAGGCTTTACACCAAAGAGGTCAACGATTGACCGTATCCTTGCACTTCGTGTCCTCACCGAACGCAGACGAGAGTTTCGGCAGGGGCTGCTTGCAGCCTATGTTGATCTCTGTAAAGCGTTCGATTCAGTGAATCGGGATGTCCTCTGGAGGATTCTTGGTCTTCGTGGGGTGCCACCGAAACTGATCGATCTGATGTCTGAACTCTACTCTGGTACTGAGAGTGCTGTGAAGTGTGGTGGTACCGCCTCTGACTTATTTCCAGTTGTTACTGGAGTTCGTCAGGGATGTGTACTTGCCCCCACACTTTTCAGCACTTGTATGGACTGGATTTTTGGGAGGATGTGGGAGAGATCAAGTTGGGGTGCATCGTTTGGCAATGTCAAGATCTCGGACCTTGATTTTGCAGATGATGCAGTCATCTTTGCGGAGACTTTAGACATCCTCTTGGGGGCCCTCGAGGTGCTGAATGAGGAGTCGGAGCCGTTGGGATTACGGATTTCTTGGGTCAAAACAAAGATCCAGGCTTTCGGTGACATCTTGGATGCTGCTGTCCTGTCTGTGTCTGTTTGTGGTGAGGATGTTGAGGTCGTGGATAGATTCACTTACCTTGGCAGTGATATTCATGTCTCCGCAGGTTGTGAGCCAGAGGTCAATAGACGTCTGGGTCGGGCCTGGGGAGTCATGGATTCACTGGATCATGGGGTGTGGCGCTGCCGGTACCTGTGCGGGAGGACGAAAGTCCGAGTCTTCAGGTCCTTGGTACTTCCAGTCTTGCTCTATGGGTGTGAGACTTGGACTTTGACCAAGGATCTGAGACGGAGACTTAATTCCTTTGGTACCAGGTCTCTTCGGAGAATCCTTGGCTATCGCTGGTCGGATTTTGTGTCCAACGAGCGGTTGCTGAGAGAGACTCGGATGAGATTTGTTACCTGCATAGTCCGTGAGCGTCAGCTGCGGCTGTATGGACATGTGGCTCGTTTTCCTGACGCTGATCCTGCTCACCAGATTCTCTCAGCGAGGGAGTCTCATGAGTGGAGGAGGCCAGTGGGCCGACCACGTTCCTCATGGTTGCAGCAGGTTGACCATCATCTCAAGGAGATGGGGATGGGCCTGGCATCTGCCTGGGGGATGGCCAGACGGAGGCCCCTGGAGTACCGGCAGAAAGTGGACGCAGCGACGCGCTGTTCTGGCACATGCTCCCATACCTGACCTGACGCAAGGTGCCCGCAAGGTGACCGCAGGGGGACTGCAGGGGGGCCCTAAGGCGAATGTGCGGCCAGACCAACGGTAACGAGTGGGTTTTTTTTTTACCAGTTCTTTTGTTTTGGCTTGTCGAATTGCTATGGCGAACGTAGAAATGAAAAAAGTTATAACTCCGTACTATAATTCCACGGCGTCCCCTACGACCTGTAAAATATAGCCAAACGGCGTAGGGCCACCCTGAGGACACCACAGAAACTCTGCGGCCACCGCACGTTTCTGTCAATTCAGAGGGCGTACGGCCGCCGTATCCTCTCCATAGGGCAAATGTGACTTAGGCCTTAACAACATGTCATCGTCCATGACATGGTTAATTCCAAAATAATTCAGGATCTATTTGCCTTCGGCCTCACCTTGCAGAAAAAAATAGTACATTATAGTGAAGGTTTCTTGTCTCCAAACAACTTAACAGACTAAATAGAGGAATCAGAACAGTGGGAGAAAAGAGCGAAAATGAGAAGAGAGCAATAGAGCATATTTATGAACTGTCGGAAAAGAGAAACCATGCAAGATAAGACATTTATGAAAATAGAAAAGAATGACGGATTACATGCACTGTGATTACACAATGAATGAGGATTACACAAGTCATTAAAAAAACACTTAAAAACAAGAAAAAGAGCAGAGATTGCAGACCCTCGCCAGGACTGCCTTTGTATAGTGTATTTTGTGTGGCGTTTATGTATGTGTGGTGTTGTGTTACGTCGTTAATAAGAGACATAAGTAGAACTGCCACTTTATAACTGCTGGCAGTGATGACCGGATTCCAAGATGTCCCGCTTTGATGCAACCCGCTTTGATCAGACACCTGACCCTGACCCATGACGTTTTTTCATTATTATTCAGTATTTAATTGAATTAAGAATGGGATAAAAATAAATTCAATTCAAATCAAATGGAAGACAAAATCGGTACAGTCCTGTATTGGAGTAATCAGAAAGAACCCAAACAAGCAAAAAGCAAAGGTGAAGTCATCAGGTGGAACCTCGAAAGTATTCACATTTCAGCTGCTACTCCTCTACCCTCAAACACTTCCAGGCACAGCCAAGTGAGCCTTATTAAAAAAAAAAAACATAAGTAAATAAATAAGTAAGTAACCCAAATCCAAAAATTAAATAATTTTGCCTGCCACACCATCCATCCGATGAAGTTGAAATTTTAAACATGTATTCACCATCACTACTAGATAATAAATCTGAAGCTTCATGTCGATTGATTAAGCAGTTCCAGAGAGAACATTATTTAATATTTTTCTTCAATCCAAAATTGCTGCCAAACCACGTGGCCTATGACGTCATAGTTATCACAAAAACATTCTACATGAGTAGTTGCATCTCTGATGAAACTTTTGTGAAATTTCTATGGTGAAAAACAAAACTATGCGCCCTGCTTCGATACAACCCTACTTCGATCGGACACTTGACCTTACGATGTCCTCTTTATCAAATCAAATTCAGAGGGGTGGCCGATCACGTCTTTGGATTTTTTGTCCAACATGGCTGCGAGACCATGTGACTATTGACGTTGAAATTTTCAACAAATATTCCCCATGCCGAGTCGATCATATAAAAAATAGATTTCTCTGAAACTGCTTAAGGCCCGGTCACACCTTGACGTTTTAGCCAACGTATGCCGATTTTTGAATTTTTTTTCTAAAACGCTGGCACACGTTGAATACGTTATGGGTAAGTTTTGATAACATTGAGAGCACGCTGAAAAACACTGCCATACGTCGTTGTACGTTGGCTTTAAACGTTGTACTTTTTGGTTGTCCTCAATTTTTTTCATGCTTGAAATTTCACGACGTATGCCGGCGTATGACTCACACGTTCCGCTACGCTGGCCACAAGTTGTATGCACGGTCTGCGATCGTTGACAGACGTCAACACATGCTACTTGTAAGTTAATCATAAGTTGAGACACGCCGAGGTAATGTTTAGTGTACCCGAAACTTGTTTCTAACCTATGATTAACGTGTTGTTGGCACGTTACGCGATCGTTGCCACACATCGACAGACGTTACTTTTAAGTTACTCATAGGCTGAAAGACGTCGGTATAATGGATCGTCCTTGCGTCAGCGTCCACGGCCACGGACAGGACACTTATTTGCAGCATTCTTCAAACTTTTCTTCGGCATGACGAGGATGTTCACACTTAGATGTCTAGCTTGGCTATGATTCCAATTGTCCATCGGCAGCGTCTATTTAAAATAGTCGAGTTTGAGCGTTTTAACACGTTCAGAAGAAACGCTTCAAATTTCCAAACCCCATCGTCAAAAAACAAAGGCGAGTGACAGCAATTAAAATCGTTCATTGTAAACAATGAAAATAGTTGAGTGGTACCGTTTAAAAGTCGTTGAGTGTAAAAAAAATCCAATTGTTGAGCGCAAGCGTCTACTTTCAATAGTGGGGTTTGAGCGATTTAGCACGTTCAATAGAAACGATTAAAATTTCCGAGCGCCAGCGTCAAAAAACAAAGGCGAGTGACAGCAATTTAAATCGTTCATTGTAAACAATGAAAATAGCTGAGTGGTACCGTTTAAAAGTCGTTGAGTGTAAAAAAATCCAATTGTTGAGCGCAAGCGTCTACTTTCAATAGTGGAGATGCAGCCATTTAAATCGTTGAGTTTATCATTTAAATCGTTAAATCGTTAAACGCAAGGACGATCCATCATAACCCACACCCTCCCCCTCACACGCACCTACTACTGCCAACATGAACAAACTACTACTAATATTAATACTACTACTAATACTGATACTGATACTGTTACTGCTGACATGGACATCGACTCAAAAAGGACTCGAAAACACTGTTGGGTTCCCCTTTTATGAACACCATTTTTATATACCAATTCCCAAAACTGCTGGGAACACGTCTTTATATGGCAGTTGTAAGCTAGAAACACGTTAATTTATTTTTTTGTAAAACACGTAATGCCAGACCATGTGACCTTTGACATCATAGTTATCAAAATTTATTCACCATGGTGAATCGATCATTTGGATGCAGTTTCACTTTGATCCGTAAAACAATTCTGGAGAATATTTTTCCCTTAAAAAAAACAAAATCAACATGGCTGCCAAGCCACGTGACAGATGACATCATAGTAATACATAAGACCAAGTCGCTATGAATACGTCCGAATCTTTAAAAAAAAACATCAAAAGTTCAACGTAAGCCAGCGTTTTACATACATTTTAATACGTTGCCATCGCTGGCTAAAACGTCAAGGTGTGACCGGGCCTTTAGTCTTTTGATGGGAGGCTTTGCAGTCATGATCCACCACTGTTGCTGCAAGTATTTTATTCAACTTTGACCTCATCAGTCACATGATGTGGCAGCTGCATTGGTTTAAAGGAAATAACTAAACAATTATTCATTTGAAACCATTTAACCTCTCAATACTGGACTTTGCAGTTTTGATCCACTGCGCTTGCTGTATACATTTGACTTAAAAATGACATCATCAGCCACGTGGTGCGGAAGCTACAATGAAAAATATTCAAAAATTATATTTCAGAAACTGCGAAAGCGATCGATGCAAATCTTTGCAGTTGTGATCCACTGCCCTTGCTCCATGTAACGCAACATGTTTCATATTGATATGTGAAGTGGTTTTGGAGAAAAAGGTTTTTAATTTTTCATTTCAAAGCTAACATGGCTGCCAAACCACATGACCTATGGCATTGAAAATTTGGAATCTGACCAGGATTGGGAATTGGATTACATGTGTGCAGTTTCGTTTTGATCGGATAAGGTTCATTTTTCTTTCCAATATGGCTGCCACACCACGTGACCTATGACATGATCATTTGCGCACTGTGTACAGCTATATAGTTAGATAATACTTGGTAAATTTTTTTTTCGATCGGACAAGCGGTTCCAGAGAAAAGATTATTATTTAATATTTTTCTTCAATCCAATATGGCCGCTGAGCCACATGACATCATTTGTTCTTTATCACCCTGGTATCCCAACTCATGGTGAACAGGTCTGTGAAGTTTCTCCTCAATCTGTCCAGCCATTCTGGAGAATAAGATTTTTGAAGGTTTTAGGGTAAATCCAAAATGCCTGCCAGACCATGTGACCTTTGACATCATAGTTATCAAAATTTATTCACCATGGTGAATCGATAATTTTGATGCAGTTTCACTTTGATCCGTAAAACAATTCTGGAGAATATTTTTCCCTTAAAAAAAACAAAAACAACATGGCTGCCAAGCCACGTGACAGATGACATCATAGTAATTTTTTCTGTGTTCACATCTCTCCCCAGATGAACCACAGAAATTTTCATACTGATGCGATGCAGCATTCTACGTGTCGAATTTTCACTGGGACACCACTTCACCGATGACGTCAACGTCAAGTCACTCATTCCCCATGCATAGTAGTTGCCTGATGCCAAGTTTCAAGTTTTTTTCCTGGTGCAGTTTAAGATATACAGAGGTCCAAATTTATCCCGTTTTTTCCAACATGGCTGCCACCTCAAATGATCCTCTATGACGTCATAATTATCATTAAAAAAATTCTGCACGAGTGGTTGCCTCTATGGTAAAAATGTCATGTCAATCGGAAAAGCGGTTGCAGAGAGAACAGGGAAAATTCGCATGGACGTATGTACGTACGGACGGATAGACAACCAGTAAACATAATTCCATCGGCGACTTCGTCACCGTAGGCATAAAAATAAAAAGATAGATGTCAGGATGGAATTTCCAAAAAACAACTTCAATGTCACGGCCCCAATTATTCCCACCTCCTTTTGAAGTCAGCCGGAAAATGTTTTGGCCCAAGTCTTTCACGAACCGACTGAGTAGATGACCTAACGTTCGACCGAATGTAATTTGGGCAGGTATTTGTAATTTGTTCAGGGTGCTGGCGATAACTCAACTGGTCTTCACAAAATGTACAGTGGCACATTTAAAGTCCACCGAGTAAGACAAGCATCCATCCGAGGAAGACGCACTTCATAATGCAATGTGAAGCACCAATCAAACAATTTATAATCGGGTTGGGAATCGAACCCAGACTAAAGACAGTTCAAAAAGCAAGTGTGCTGCTTCTGCAACCTCCCCAACCTCGGTGGCATAATGGCAACCGTCTGCTGACTGCTGTGAGTCTGGGAGGAATTGGTGGTTGTAATCCCAGTTGAGTTATACCAAAGAATCTTAAAACGGTATGTGCTGCTTCCTTGCTTGGAACTCAATATTTAAAAGGACAGAGCACGGACAAACAACCAGACGTTGGTAATAATAGTGCAGGCTTTGATGGGCCTGATCATGGTCTCTTCCTGCGTTGAATCTCCTTGAAAGGGAACTCGTATTATTGTTTTATCCTCGCGATTGTTGGACAAAATTTGGACGACTCAAAGGGACAAAACTAAGAAAATTGTGCCGGTGAAAGCCATCAACACAATCATGAATGCCACCATATTTTCACACCACAATGTTGAGAGGTCAAGGAATGTTCGAGTCCCGACCTCACGGCACACACATCCTCTGGGTTCAGGGATCTCAGTTGAAATGCTTTGTTGTTAATGTTAATTGTGTGTTCGGCGGAACAACGTGGGATTGAAAAGCCAGAGGCTGGAGACGTTTAAGTGAGATTCCAATGTGTTGGTTTGACGTTAAGGTTGGGGGTTAACAGCACGACATTGACTCTCAGCCCTGAGTCGACGTGGGGTAAACAGAGAGTACGGGGAGGTAAATGAGGGGGGGTTGGTGGGTGGTATCGCACGGTCGTGCATCACAACGACGTGAGCGACGCAAGCCTTAATAGTGACTGTGCTGAGCACAGAGCTGCCTTTGCTATTTCTCCTTCTGCTGCTGCTGCTGCTGCAACTGCCGTGCACGTGCCTGGCTGATTATAACGTCGGTGCGGCGCGTGTCGTGACGTAGTATTGCGGAGTGCGCGGTCCCACCGCAGCCGAAAACGTGCAAACGTCTATTCAACCCCCACCACAACCAACTCACCTCACGCCACCCCCATTCCGCGTTATTGTGCCCTCCGGACAGCGTCCTGGAGCCAGGCTGTTCTTCGCGAGAGCACCCACCGATCCGTCGGACATTCGGACAACCGGTAAGATCATTCGATGTATTCCATACTTTGCAATGATGAAGGAGAGTCCTTGCTCAATGTCCTGTGTCATGCATAGATGTGATTGTCCTCACGACATCTTGAAGGTGATGTTGCAAGATCCAATCTGTTTATGAAATAATAAGTTTCTCATTTGCAAATAAGATATATGTTGTTTTTTTGGGGGTTTTTTTGTATCATCGGGTTTAAATGCGAGACTTGCATTCAGAGATGCAAAGACCTCACCGAAAATTTTCTCTCAAAATTACAGACAAATCGCCTCCCCCTCTCCTCCCGGTGGCGCTTGAAAATATAACCTGAATTGCTGCAGCAATGGAGAGCAGACAGATATCTATATATATATATATATATATATATATATATATATATATATATATATATATATATATATATATATATATATATATGTATGAGTGCTGTTCCCTCTGAGCATTTCAATAAGGCTTTTCCAACCCATTCATTCAATATCTAGTGAGAAACAAAACACTTATCCACCAACAGCATAGAGTGTCTTGTTCCCTCGGTGTTGGAGACCCATCAAGACCGAATTTGCGACTGTTGGGCAGGCACTACCGACATTGCTATTTCCCTGTTGTGCTGCACACCAGCCAGTTTCAACACCCACCAGGGATCACTGTCTGTCTGCAATGCAATGACTCCTGGTGTGGTTCTTTAACGTCATGGACTCGTTAAGCTACCTGTGCCAAACACACGTTACCATTCATTTGCGGAAAAGCAGAAGAATGACTTCTCCCTTCGGAAAAATAAATCAACGTGGCCTTAAACTGCTGATGGAGGTTTGGAACCCCCTGCAAAAGATGTAAGCCTGTTTGATCGAATTTAAAGATCGTATGTTGCTTGCAAGACATTTTTTTGCGAAGTTAACAGAGGTCCATCGTTATTTAGGGAGGTGGAATATTTTGAAAAATTGAGAAAAGGAATGTAAAGTGAAAAGCGAAGGAAGGGAAGATGAAGGAAAAATATTGGAAATTATTTATATGAGCAAAGAGATTATGGCTCCAAAAGAAAGAGTAATTCGCTAAACTACTGTGCAGTATATATGGCAAACACGTGTGGGTAGTTCTTAACATTAAAAAGAACTGATCTTCTCTTTAGGTATTGACAACACAATGACAGATCCAGAAGAACATCATTATGCTACAATGAGTGTGGGAGTTCAAGAAAACAAATCTCTTGCACACCTTCCAGAAAAGCATGAGAAGATCCTTCAAGGTATGTGATTGTGAATAATTATGTCAGTTATCACTATAATAAATAAATAATATATATTATATATTTATATATGATGTTGAGCAAGTAACGGAGCATTTGTTACATCCTTCCAATCATGATTAGAGATGCACCTTCAAAACAAAGGCCTATGATTATAAGAGAAAAGATTGATGCTTTTGATGTATAGGGGCACCCATAGACTGTAGGGTACAAGCAAGTTGATGAACTCAGCATTGCAATGCAATAACTACAATATAATTACCATATTGTACAGTACATGCAAAAAAGTTAACATATTCTACAGTATCGTACTTTCGGACCCCGCTATTCACGAGGGAGACGTTCTTGAAAAATGTGGCCTCGGGTCGTGGAAGAGTGATTACACAGAGCAAATCAGGACACAACATAACAAAGGGAACAGCAGGAGAAAGGGGAGACAAAAACAGCATGGGGAGGGAGAAAGTAGATGGAGACAGGCAAACTAGGGATGCAGCTAACGATGAGGGGTAACCGGGTAAGGAAAAACACAAAGGGTGGACAATATGGATATACAGTATAAGCAAAATTTTGTTTTGACCAGTATGTGATTTTTGTCAATGTCTGAGGAGAGGGAAGAGGCTGCTGTTTGTCTGTCTGTCAGAAGGATGAGAAATGTCACGGCAGAGAATGGAGTCATCGGCAGAGAGTCAGTGAGATTATTGATGAAGATTATGAGTATGCCTGGTGTTGGCCTCATCATTACGGTGGTGGGCTTGGGATCCTAGGATCCTGAGTTCAAATCCCCCTCAGCTGTTGAATCAATACCAGGTGGGGTTGACTCTGCCTGTCATCCTTCCGAAGTTGGCAAAATAAGTGTCAGCTTGCTGGTATCCTGTGTCGGAGCAGCGACCTGTCCAGGATTGTACCCAATAACCAAGGAGACTGCTTAAGCAGCACAAACGCTCTGCACAGAGTATGGTCCCAATGGATGGAGGAATGGATTATGAATAATATGGGCCCTATAACACTGCCTTTGGGTATTACAGCTTTGACAGGGAGAGGAGAAGAAAGGGTTCCATTGAGAGCCACACGTTGACTTTGAGAGCGGCTGAAGTCAGGAATCCAGGAGTGGAGTTGGCCGTGGATTCTATAGGCAGACCGTTTGGAGAGCAGGGCAGGATGCCAGACTGTATCACAAACTCGAGATATGTCCAGAGAGACGGCCCTGATCTCATGTCTGATATTGAGGGCCTCCACAATTATTGAGAGTAGAAGCAGCATGTCCAAGATAGAGTGACCAGGTCTGAATCCGAATTGATGATCTGAGATGAGGCTGTTGGAGAAAAGGAAATATTTTATGTCAACTGTGATCATGGATTTCTTGACCTTGCTGATGATTTTAGTACAATGGTAGGTGAATTGGGCTGTGGTTAAGGGGACCTGTTTTTTTGCACCTTTTTTATGTAATACTGTGATGTTGGCTGATTTCTAATTTCCCAGGTGGATATAGGAGACTAGTCCTGAAGTGTACATAAATAATAATAATAAAAAAGAAAAAACCAACAATAAAAAAGCGAATACGCGAATGTAGAAGCGCGTCACACTTTATGACTCGCGAATAGCGGGGTTCATCTATGCACGTGTGCATGCATCTGAAAATGTATTCATGACTTTGCAGTATGTTTGCATCACTTTGTTATTTAATGTTGCTTTTCATCGTTATGATGTGAAGATTAATAAATTTGAAGATCTGTGTGTAGTATTAAACTGAAAAAAATATATTGAAGCGAAATGTATACAGATATAATACTTTATGTTAATTTGAATTATATTAGGGCAGTGGCAAGTGGATGGTAAAATCGTGTTCAGCAGATTAAATTTTGCGAAATGCCTACATTGAAAAGGAATGCGTGTATTTTGAGCTTGTGACAGAATGATCATTTACCAGTGGAGAAAAGCCAAAACAAAATCCAAAACAAAATCAATAAACCCATCCTGGGTTGTCATCTGCTGATCCAGACAGTATAATATAATTGTCATGTAAATGTCATGCAAAAA
Organism: Eptatretus burgeri; assembly: GCF_056783735.1. NCBI lineage: Eukaryota > Metazoa > Chordata > Myxini > Myxiniformes > Myxinidae > Eptatretus > Eptatretus burgeri. The sequence continues at coordinate 24,703,678 of NC_140962.1, forward strand.
TAAAATAAGGTAATGTAATAATGTCATGCAAGTTCAGACCTTGTAGTGGGGCAACTTAACATAACAATTGTGCATTTTGTGAGGAAAGCACCAAATTTGGCACACTAGTAGCCTATCATATTATGAACAGATTTGGATATTGGGCCATCTCAAATTCAGCCGCTGATGGCCGTGGCAGCCATTTTCCACTGCCTTCAAAAATTTTGAGATGGCCCAATATCCAAATCTGTTCATAATATGAGAGGCTACCTACTAGTGTGCCAAATTTGGTGCTTTCCTCACAAAATGCACAATTGTTATGCTATATTTAGCTAAGTTGCCCCACTATTGCGTTCAGTCGTTTTTAAATTTGATGGCTAGCTTCCCGGGCACTAGGATTAACTTTGCTTATTTTCATTGCAGGCCCATTTTTCAACAATTAAGTGAGACCATTTACCAATATTGTTGTTCATTACTTAGAGACAAAATCTAGGCTCGTGGAAGAGTGAGGTAACAGGCGAAAAAGGCAATGCACCAACAATGGGGTCTTTTGGCAACAGGTCGATGAAACAAACAAGGAAGTTAAGAAACAGGAAAAGAGAGGAGATAGGAGTGGAAGGGACATCATAGCCTGAAAAGATGGGTTGTAATGGGGGGTGGGCAGGGAAGGGTTTGGTTGATGGGGTAGAAAAGAAAGAAGTGAACACGGAAGGTAGCAGGAAGCCTCGGATGGAGGAATAGGATTGAACTGCTTTTGGAAGATGGTTCCACAAAAGGGAGAAAATAACAAAATTGTCAAGGTGGAGAATAAGGATTAATTTTAGGAGCTTAATAAGAAGGCATGTTATGTGTTCCTCGACCCGTCCAGGATTGTGCTCAATGGTCCAGGAGACTGCTTCGGCAGCACCGACGCTCTGTACAGAGTACAGTGTGACCACTCCTCATTTTCATAAATGCCAAGGTGAGCCAATGAAAAAAAAGCCAAGAATTCACAAGGTTTTGGAAAAGCGATGATAATAGAAAACGTATGCGCCAAGAAAACCTAGAGAAAACCAAGCCGCCAAGGTGAACAACGAATAGCCAAGATCTTGTGAAAAAAGCCAAGGAGTGGTCACACTGACAGAGTATGGTCCCAATGAAATGGATGGATGTGTTCCTGGAGGAGCTGGAGACAGTTGGAGGGCCAAGAGAGCAGAGGGAGCAAGACCGTGGAAGAGGCGGTGAAAAACAGAGACCACCAACCTGCCGGTTATGTGAGAACAACAGGCCTTGCGAGACCGACTCATCATGGGAGATTCTGATAATGATGAGAGCTTTGCAATCCATGGAATACAGGAAAGACAGATACAAGAGAGCACCAGTGCATAGAGCAGAGCAAGACTCTATTGAGTTACAGACAAAGGCCTTGTAGGTTGTGAGTAGTTCTGATTTCAATGAATCATGGATAATGCCCGAGGCAGTCTGCAGCTGGCTTGTTAAGCCAGCTTTGAAAAATGCTCAGCCCAGGAGATGTCATAGCTGATGATGAGAAATTCACAAGACTAAACCTCTTCCAGTGGCTGACCACAGAAATAGACAGGTGAGTTGGTTTGACGATCCCTCCAGAGCGACGACGTCAGATCACTATTAGATTTGCCAGGATTTTAAGAGCTGTTCCATTTATCAGAGCAGCATCAAATCAACTCTAGATCAATAGAGAGTGAATCAGATGCTGCCTGCTTGTTTTTATTGAATCATGGATGAGTTTGCAAAGTTATCTGTAAAACTGAATGATGGGTTTTCCAGAGCATCGGAGAGGTTGTTTATGTATATGAGGAACATTATTGGGCTCAAGATACTACTTTTGGGCACTCCATCCTCCACTGGCAGAGGAGAGTAAAAGATTCTGTTGATTGCAGAATGTTGACTGTGCAAGAGGAGGAAGTCTGAAAGCCAGGAGTGAAGGTGGCCTTGTATAACACAGCAGTGTGTTTGTCAAGTCGAGAACGATGCCAGACTCCATTGCATGCCCAAGTTATGTCTATGGAGACAGTCCTAATCTCTTGTTTAAGATTGAAGGCCTCTGACCATTGTTGGCAGAGAAGTAGCAGCATATAGGATATTGACTGATTGAAACGGAATTCAAACTGACTGATGGTCAGAGATACAGTTGAATTTACTACAGATGAGGATCACAAATTAAGATAGTGCATTACATTTTTTTTTACATGTCATCAGAAAAAGAGGTGAATATGCAGTTATTAGGGAGACGCTACGCCGCGAAGATACATATCTGGTGGTTTCAGAGAAGAATGTGTAGCCATATCTATTACATCAGGCAAGGAGGGGTTGGTGTGGACAATGAACAGTGAGGAATGGAGTTCTTGAAATAGACAGCAACATCACCACTGGGATTGGGTGGGGGACTATTGCAACAGAAGAGAGAATAGCCAAGGAGAGACAGACAAAATGGAGACATCCTGTGAGAGTAAAGTTTCAGTTAAGCATATAATTTCCGTTGCTGTGCAGTAACCCAACAAGAGAGAACAACAATAAGTAACCTTAGAATGAAGACCTCGAATTTTTCATGGACCACAACACTGTACGATAGAGCGGATGAAAAGGAGTTGGGGGGGGAGTTGGAGGGGGTGAAAGTGTAAGTGGGGAGTGTGGAATGTGGAGCGTACAATGTGTGAGTCTGGGGGTGATGGGATGCAGGGTTGGGCAAGGGGATGTGCAGTGGGAGTGAGGGGAAGTGTGGAGATTGCCAGATGATGTGGGCAGTGAGGGAGGTGAAGTGTGGTAGTAGGTAGGCACGCAAGCTCGAGGGGAAGAGGGTGGAAAGGTAGGCTTGTGGGAAAACATATATGAGCAGCAGTAATGGAAGAGTTAATGAGCATGTGACCCATGCCCATTTCACAATCCCAAGCTCATGTAAACGCATATGCACATCACAGATGCAGTGACATCACAGATGTACAACAGAAGGGTGGATAAAAACTTACGAACGTAACTGGATGTGGGCTGTGGGTCATTGGGAAGTATATATGGAGAAGGTTAGGGAAGGAAAAGGATAAGGATAAGGCATAAAGAGGAAAAGGAATGACAGAGCAAATAATGATCAGATAATAACAGGGATAGAGGAAGTAACATAAAAGATAGACCATGAGTCCCATCGGAGTCTGCATGAAGGAACCCAAAACGAGAACCATTTTCACATATATACCAGTTCTGTGATTATGATCCTTTATTTTTATTGCTACATCATTGTCTCAACTTTCTTTGACATTGCTCCAAAGTTTTACAATGGCATGATGACACAATGTAAAAAGCTCTGTCACATGATTATCTCTCAAAGCTTCCTCTTAGCAGAGCTCAGAAGTTGCTATTTTATTCCAAATGGCATCCACTGGATTTTGTCAGTCATCCAATGTTAGATTGGTTTCCTGTAACTATTTGTGTGTGTGTGTGTGTGTGTGTATATATATATATATACACACACACACATCACACACAAGAGTGGATTCTAACCTCGTCTCTTCCTGCCCTTTTTGTGTTTTACAAATCAGAACAAACGGACAGCAAAACTAATGCAGATGCTACCATCTTGGAATCGACAAACTCATCAACAAAAATTTGCCAACAACATGATGATACAAGTTTTCTGCAGGGCGGAGTGCAGGAAGTACAAGATGAGGACGTCGCTGCACGGGAATCGTCCGACCTGCCTTGTGGTAACTTGGATTTGAAGCCCAGCCAATGGCAATCAACCTTAGGTGCCAACATAAAACAGGATGAAAGTGCAAATTTTGATTCAGGTGGTGAAGCAATTGCACACCAAACAATCGAAAGAGATCCTGAAGACAACAAAGCTTCTGAGGCATGGGAGGAGCCGTGCCAGGATTATGATGAAAGCAAGACTGAATGCAAAATAATTATGCAAGATGTTCGAACCACCGTCGAAACATCGCTTGAAAATAGTGATAATGACAACGATCTTTCCCCAAGGAGAAATTTTTCTGAGAACATACATGCTGAATTGTTACCAATGACTCAAACATCCATGGCAAATGTTTCCAAAGATTTCCCAGTTGTGCAAGAACATATCGCAGATGCAAAGGTTGCTGAAAAGGATTCTTCACCATCATCCTTGCAGGATCCCAACGGCGACTGCGATCAGTCAAAGGATCTTTCAAAGCCGAAAGTTATTGGTATTGACTCGGGCATTACTTCGATGAAGGAGGAATCAAACGGGCATTTCTATGAAAAAATGCTCGATAAAGAACGTGTCAGCTCAATAAGTTTGGAAGAAGCAGCAGTTGAGAGAAGCATAAATATTGCAGAACTTGCGTCTGTACCTGACAGTAGTGGTCAGCAGTGCTCGTGGCAAACAGAAGTTTGTGATAGTGAAATTCAGAGAGTGGAGGACAATTTAGAACCACACAAGAAAGATCCTAAACTTATGCAAGAGGTGATTTTAGAGGAAAATATTTTGTGCAAAGGTACCGGTGGAGAGAAGGAAGTCTTCGGTGTGAAAAAAATGGATCCAAATGGTAAGGAAGACACTTCAAACCAAGCTGAAGAAATATGCGCACTTGAACATATGTTGGAGAAAGAAGATAAGTATTCTGATTCTGAATATAAGCAAAGAGAAAGTACACTTACAGATATTCTTTTTTCTGGTTTGGAAGCAAAGAGCAGCATCCCAAATGACACAATCAATGCAAAACGAGAGCATGACAAATTTGAAGAATCTGGCATGTCTATTCAAGAGGAATTCACCCTGCAGGTGTGCAGGAGGAGTTCAGTGGAAGAAAATTTTGTTCAAAAGCTCTCTCCTGCGACATCCAAAGAAGCACTTGAAGATAGCAGATACCTGCTCACAAAATCCAGCGGCCTTTCTCAGGACAGCACCGAGGTCTCTGCAGTGGAAACACAACACGATGACCATGAGACCACAAAAACAAAAGAGGAAGCATTTAGTCGTGATACTTACGGTGAAGGATTTCATGATGAACTTAGCATCGAGGCCAAAGTTGATGGTAATTTGGATTTTCGTTATGCAGAGGGACCTGTCGACTTTCAAGGGAAAGACCAAGCCAAACAAACTATGTTATCAATCTCAGATCAAAAAAGTCCTCTTCAGCAGAAAACAAGGCAAGAAGGAGATGATGAAAAATCAATTGAATCCACCTTGCTTGAACATCAGCCATTGACCAAAGAAACGGCAATCAAAGGAACTTTCCCAAGCAGGCCAATGGAGGCACAAGGAGAATGTGAGTACTTGTCAGTGTCTCGTGAGGCTGCCTGCAGCTTGTCACATGATGTGCCAGAGATATTAGAACTTAGCCCCAAGGCACACAAATCCATTTCAGCAAAACACAGACCTCCTGACAATGAAGCTGGAGAAGTGCATGATGATGATATGATGAAATGTGCTCATGAAAACATGATTAAAATATCTGCTGAATCTCAAGAATGCTCCCAGGAAGAAGCTAAAATCAGACAGCAACCAGCTGACGAATTGGTGGAGAGACAAATTAATAATAATAATAATAAACCGGGAAGCATAATTCCAGTTCCACCAGCAGTGAGTGACATAAAACAGGAAGATGAAGAACAAGGAGAAGAAAAACAAGAAGAAGGGGAAGACAAAAAAGAAGAATTCATGGAGGAGGAAGTGGAGTGTGATGTGGAAAAAAAGGAAGCACATAATGCTATTAAAACGCCAAACAAGGAGGAAGACTTTAAGAATATAATACCAGTAACTGACAAGAAGTTGAATTATGACTGTCAAAATCCAGTATATTTCCAGGAAAAGACATCTGGAGCATCTCAAGAGGAAAACGTGAAATTTTCTAAGCTTCCAATAGAGACTACAGAATACCTTAAGATGCAAGAGTGCAAAGGAACTGACCCACAATGCACTCCAGCTTTATCTTCAATCAAACTGAATTATGTCCCAGTATATGGAAGAACAGTCACACAGGAGCAGGAAGAATCATCAGCAGCAGCAGCAGCAGTGGATGTCAAACCTGAGAAAGATTGTTTTCCTCTCGAGGAAAAACAAGACGGCACTGTTTCTGGAGAACATTCAGTCATGGAAGGTGATGAACCAACACAACCTGTTCCCTCCATGTCATCAAGTGTAAAGAATGTGACAGATAACGATCATTGCCTGGAATGGAAATCAATGGAAACAACCTCAGGAGAAAATATTACTCGTACTGATGAAAAGAAGATCAAGAAGGACACTTGTTTGGGGACAGATCTTCTCAACTTTGGGAAGACAAAAGAAGCACTCTTGTCTGAAAATTTATCAACATCTAAATCTTCTATATGCAAAGAACAGGAAACGCATTGTGCTGTTGAGCAAATGAAGAGTGAAAACCTTGCAGTGAATGCGAAACAGGCAGGAGTAGAAGAGCCCAATTATGTCTTTCGGGAAATAAAACCATACAATGCAAAAGAAATAGTACTCGGCAGTATTTCTCCAGAACCAAAAGACCAAGCAGAGGAGATGGTTGACATTCTCGACAATGCAGTGAAACTGTATGAAAGAGTCTCAGATTCCCAAAACAAGGACGTACAGTCAGTTGCTGCAGATAGTGACCAACTCTGGTGCAAAAAAGACCGGGAGAAAGAGCAAGATCACCATTTACAATTAGACAAGAAAGCAAAACCAAATAAGGACATACCACACATGAAGCAGATGATCGGTGCATCAATTTTGCCCACGGATTTGTACATTGAAGAACATTCCTTTGAAGACGCTGCTGTGGAAATTGACCAGGGCATCAAAGTTTGTGCAGAGTCTTCAGAATCAGACGCAATGTATAACGATTCACAAAATGGAGATATATCTGGAGAAGAGCTAGAAGCGAGAGATATCCAAGAGGATCTTGACCAACAAGCCGTAGGAACAACAGAGCTGGAGGAAAGAGCTATCCAAGAGGATCTTGACCAAGAAGCTATCAGTACAACAGAGCTGGAGGAAAGAGATATCCAAGAGGATCTTGACCAAGAAGCTGTAGGTACAACAGAGCTGGAGGAAAGAGATATCCAAGAGGATCTTGACCAAGAAGCTGTAGGTACAACAGAACTGGAGGAAAGAGATGTCCAAGAGAATCTTGGCCAACAAGCTGTAGGTACAACAGAAGTGGTGGAATCGGTCATAATGATAGAGGAGGATATAATTACTGTCATACAGACAACCACAGTAGAGATGGATGAACTCACTGGAAACGAGGCTGATGTCAGCATGTGCGACATCCTAGATATTCCAACAGACAGTGTCGAGGGACTAGGAGATGATGACATAACATCTGCACAAATAGCAGTTGAGGACATCACAGAGTCAGACCAACTGATGTTTGAGCCAAGTGAAGACACGAGTTCAACTCCAGACTTGACCTCCACCGATGTATCGCATTCTGGACTTGGGTCAGGTCTGTACCTGAACGCAAATACTTATTCTAAACATAAGCCGACACAACTTCATAATTTAATCCTTTTTTATTTTTTTAATCACTATTTTTGGTAAAATTGAGCATATGTGTACATCTCTTTTTATGCCACATCTCCCGTCATGTGAATGCATGAGCAGCAGGCCCTCCAATGCGAGAGTCGAGATTCGCGTATGAGACTGAAGTGGTGCGAGTTCCATCTGACCACTGGGAGCCGACTGCAGTAGTTTCACGGGAACCCAAGAAGGCCGTAAAAATCCTAGAGGAACCATGCACCATTACGGACATCAACGAAGGAAGAGCAGAAGAAAGTGGCATGGTCACCAAGCATCAGAGAAGAAGAAACGGTATTTTTATGTTTTTGGCACATTCACTCGTTTAAAAACAAGGATTTTAAAGAAGCATTCTGGTTACAACAATATAAATTCATGAAACTTGGCGTGTATATATATATATATATATATATATATATATATATATATATATATATATATATATATATATATATATATATATATATATATATATATATATATATATGTAAAAATACCCTGCGCAGACAGTAACCATCTCCAATTTTGAAAATTCCTCCAAGAAAAAAGTTATGACGTCAAAATATCTCCGCTAATGGAAATCGCCTTAAAAATTATCTCCGAAACTAGGCAAACTTTTTGAATTCTGTTTGTGGGAATCGAACGGAGCATTAGTAGAGATGAATTACCGCACATATGATACATCACTATGACGTCATATCAATTTTTATGACATCATTCCTATTTTTTTGACATTTTTGTTTCACAACCCAGAGTTTTCATCGGATCTTCGTGAAACTTGCCATGTATATGCAGAAAGCCCACGCACAGGCAGCAACCATCTCCGATTTTGGAAATTCTTCCGAGAAAAAAAAGTTGACGTCATAATATCGCTGCTAATGGAAATCGCATATACCATTATCTCCGAAACTAGGCAAGCTGTTTGAATTTTGTTTGCAGGAATCAAGCCAGGCATTAGCACAGATATAATTTATCGCAAACCTGATACATCACAATGACGTCAAATTCGTGTTTTATGACGTCATCATTAAGAGGACGAGGATCTTAGCTCATTTGAGCTTGTTCGCTAGTAAAGGGGATTAAGTGAGCCTTTACTCATGAATGATGTATTCCATTGCCCGTCTGATTTTTCTATCCATCAGATTATATGGGAACTGTACATGGATTGCTTATATTATAACTTATGGGTCTCATTTGTGATTTGTCCAGGCCATGGCTTCATGCGTGACATGAGATATTTCTTGACGTGTGACATGACCCTTATGAATCAATATTGTGACCTTTATTCGATGCATAACCCCATTCCGAAAGGTCACCATCATTGTTTAATACTTGCCTGGGGGAAATTCGGATAAAATTGGATGTACTTACACATGGGAGTTGTATAGGCTAAGGGTCGCTGGTCCATACACTTACATAAAATTAAAATTATTATAACCAGTTATCCAGTTCTGACAAGTTGTGTCCAACTTCGGGTGACATTCATGATCAGATTTCTCAAAATAACCCGATCCTGCACTGCTTTCCGAAGCTCTGGCAGAGACAGTTTGGTTGTAGCCTTTACCCCATCCACCCAGCATATACAAGGTCGTCCTCTATCTCTTCTCTTCTGGCCAAATTCCATGGTTGACTTCCCCAGACTTTCTTTTTCTGCATGTGTGATGTGTCCAACCAAAGTATGACGTTTCTGTTTTAGCATCAGTGCTCCAAATGTACATGACGGTCTAATTTCTTCAAGCACTAATGTGTTTGGTTGTTCTTGCAATCCATATAATTTTTTAAAAATTCGTCTTCAACACCAGATTTCAAAACTGTCAACCACCTTCTTTTCTTTCTTTTTCGATCTCCATGACTCACGTCCATGTATTTCAACTGGAAATGCCAGATTATTCACCAGCCTCTTCTTCCTTTGTGTCGTCACATCTCAATTGTCTTTCCAGATTTTTGTCAACCCTGGCATTGCTGTTCTCCCGAACGCGAATTGTCTATTAATTTATCCTCTCCAATATACACTCATTTCAATATTAGAACAGAGGAAGGTTAAAATTTACACATGATCGTCTCCCACTTCTTAACACATCGATCTTCTCAGATGACATTATTTGTCTTTAAATAAAGACCAACTTTTTCACATTCCTTCTTTACTGTCTGCAGCAGTTTCATCGACTACTCATCACTTTCTGTGAACAGAATGGTATCATCAGCATACCTTAGGTTGTTGATATGTACAACTTCCTACACTCCCATCTCCAGCCTCCATGCCATCAAAGTTACTTCTTATCAAAATGATTAGAACCATAAATTGATCACTCAATTCCATCCAATGGTAATGACATAATAATAATATTAACACGAGGGGCTGGAAGGATGGCCGAGAGGTCACCCTCACATCTAAGCCTGGGTTTGAATCTTGGCCCAGCTATAAACTCATTCCAGTGCATCACAGGGATAGTGATTCATCAGTGTGTGTGTGTGTGTGTGTGTGTGTGTGTGTGTGTGTGTGTGTGTGTGTGTGTGTGTGTGTGTGTGTGTGTGTGTGTGTGTGTGTGTGTGTGTGTGTGTGTGTGTGTGCCATCCCTCCAATGGACATTAAACTGTGTGTCCCATATGCTGGCATTAGTCTGTGGACCTTAAAGACCCCAGGATTGCTGTTCGTGATAAGTAGGTGAGCTATCGCCAGCACCACGGCCAAAGTCCAAATTCCTGCCCTAACATTAGACCGAAGTCAGACCTGGCCAGCCTGTTGGTGAAAGATTTGGTTCCAAGCTTCCCCTGGCCAATCCCACAAAAACAAGGGATTAATTGTGGCCATTAACACACCATTGGCCGCGTGGTGTGCTCATGCACATACACATGACATCCCCTCTCCCACCTCCCTGACCACTTCCATCGGGAGCGGGTGTTTGTAGTCATTTTAAAAGTTGATCTTAAACTTACCCTGTGCATTTACCAGCCCTATGTATGATCTTCCCATCACTGTTAAGAAGCAACCAAGCCAGATACGGTGTCTCCCCCAAAGAAGTCTGCGTGATAGATCCAGCTCCCACACAAATAATAGCTGGCACAAGCTTTATGTACACAGACTTTATGAAGAGCAGGGGACGCAAAACGAGAAAGGAGGTGGTAGAAGATGAAGAGACTACCGACCTATCTGTAATCGGAAAATGATAGGTCCATAAACTCAACATCATTGCAGGAGATTCCAATAATCTTGAAGGTCTTGGTTTTCCCGGCGTGAAGCTGAGCAAAGTGTGACGTAGGGGCACCAATCCAGATGGAAGTGCAGTACTCCATCAAGTTGCGGATGAAGGCTTTGTTTGTGGATAGTTCAGTTGTGTTGTGCCAAGGAAGGAAGGAAGGAAGGAAGGAAGGAAGGAAAGTCAGCTGTGCCAAGGAAGGACTTTGTATGATGGAGGATGCCCAGTCGGTGACTGGCTTTGGATGCCAACTTTGACACGTGTTTTCCCAAGAAAGATCATGGCTGATAGTGAGACCCAAGAGTCTGAGTGACTGAACTTCCTCAAGGGGATTGTTAAGAAAGTAGATGGAAGGGTTTGCCTTTTGGTCCTTTCAGAGAGAGAGAGAGAGAGAGAGAGAGAGAGAGAGAGAGAGAGAGAGAGAGAGAGAGAGAGAGAGAGAGAGAGAGAGAGAGAGAGAGAGAGAGAGAGAGAGAGAGAGAGAGAGAGAGAGAGAGAGAGAGAGAGAGAGAGAGAGAGAGAGAGAGAGAGAGAGAGAGAGAGAGAGAGAGAGAGAGAGAGAGAGAGAGAGAGAGAGAGAGAGAGAGAGAGAGAGAGAGAGAGAGAGAGAGAGAGAGAGAGAGAGAGAGAGAGAGAGAGAGAAAATGAAAGATTTGTCAGGATTGAAAGACATATTCCAAGTGTTTGACCAACTTGTAATTTTGTCAAAGTCTGAAGAGAGGGAAGAGACTACTGCCAGCCTATCTGAAGAACAAAGGATGTCATGGCATAGGGTGGATTCATCAGGAAATAGATAAGGAGGATTGTCCAGACAGTCAGATATCATTGATGAAGATTGGAAATAGGACTGGGCCCAGAACACTGCCAAGGAGCACTCCAGCTTTAACAGGGAGAGGAAATGAAACGATTCCGTTGAGAGCCACATGATGGCTGCAAGAGCAGAGGAAGTCGGTAAGCCGTATGTGTGGAGGTGGCCTTTGATGCCAAAGGCAGAGAGTTTGGAGAGCAAAGTGGGATGCCAGAATGTACAGAAAGCTCAAGATATGTCTGGAGAAATGACCCTAATCTCATGTCTGACGATGAGGGCTGATATTATCCATTGTTGGGATGGATTGGAATGGTTTATCTGATCCATTGTTGGGATCTGATCCATCTCATGTCTGATCCATTGTTGGGATCTGATCCATCTCATGTCTGATCCATTGTTGGGAGAGTAGGAGCAGCATGTTCAAGGTGGAGTGACCGGGTAGGAATCCGAATTGGTGATCTGAGATAAGGCTGTTGGAGAAAAGGAATGATTTCATACCAACTCTGATAATGGATTCCATGACCTTGCTGATTGGAAGTAAGATAATAGGTCTGTAGTTAAATGGATTGGTTTTTGCACCTTTTTAAGTAATGCAGTGATGTTGGTGAATTTCCAAGCAGATGTAAGATGACCTAGGGCAGAAAGAGGATGTGCAAGAGCAGCAGCACAGCTTTTTCGGACACATGTGCTGATGCCGCCCGGTCCATTTGCAGAATCAGTCGAGGGTTGCCAGAAACTTCTCCACCTTATCAGTTGCAAAATACATGGATTCCAGGAGCAGATATATGCGACTGGGTAGGGTGTGTACACAGAGAGTGAGGGGTTGGAGATGTAAGATTTGGAAACAAATACAGAATTGAGGTATTCGGCCTTCTCATGAGTGGAGACTGCTGTGGTGCCATTTGGAGAGAGGGAAGGAATTGAGAAGGAGCATACTTCTGAAACAGACTACACAAGGTGCCACCAGATTTGTAAGTTCAATCTGGAAGTTGGACAGATATCGTTTTCTCACTCTCCTGAGAGTGGACACACACTTATTGCTGGCGTCACAGTCAAAGGTACTCCTGGAGATTGGGAGGTGTAAGATCAGTAGAAGCACAGTGATAAATTTAGTTATTGATGTAAAGTGCAACTCTACCGCTAGAGCGTGGTTCATGTCTATCAAATGGGAGGAGACAATAGCTCAGGAGAGGCACTAAAGAGTCAGGGACATCCTATCGGAGGAAGGATTCTGTTAAACAGATGAAGTTTGGTTCATCAGCAGCGGCCCGGATTTAGAGACTTATCAGGTTGGAGCATGCACCTCGGATATTTGAGGTCCATCCAGTTTAGGACAAGGGAGGAGGCTTGCTGGTATCCTGTGTCAGAGTGGCCACCAGTCCAGGATTGTGCTCAATAGCCAAGAAGACTGCTTAGGCAGCATCAACACTCTGTACAGAGTATGGCCCTAATGGATGGATGGATGGAGGAGGCATTGGTTGGGTGTAAGATGGGAGAGGGAGAAAGTTTTTGCAGGGGCAGGGTGAGGGGAAGGCTTTGGGGGGAAGGTGAGGGGGAAGCATTTGAAGGGGTGTATTGAGGGGGTAGCATTTAGAGGGTGAGGTGAGGAGGGATGCAGAAATGGAGGACATGAAGCTCTGAGGGGGGAAGCAGAAAGAGAGGACATGAAGTGGAAGGATGCCAATTCCAAATTCCAAAATTGAGCAAATGGAGATAAAAATGATGGGACGGGAGGTAAGAATTTTTGTGGAAGGCATGGAGAAAGATAATGATGTTGGTGCGGGAGGAGGGTTTGTTTACCAAGTGTTTAGCTGACAGACAGTTTTGAAAAATAATCTTTGTGAAGAAGAAGGAGCAGAGGAATAGTTCAGGTGAACAATAACAACTTGTGGGTACTTTCAATTGAGAAAATTTGAGAAAGGGAAGTATTTAAAATAAAAAAAATGTTTTTAAAGGAAGAAGCCTATATATTCAATCAAGATTTAGTTTGGAGATATTGAGAAAAAAAACATGGAGAACAGGAGGGGGAGGGGGAATAGGATAGTGTTGAAAAGGTCAAAAGTACAATCTTTTGGAAGAAAGAAGGAAAAAGAGGAAGATTGAGACAAAAGTGAAACAGGTTTTTCACAGCAGCTATCCGAGGAGTAGGCCTTGAACAACACAAACAAATTCTACTATACAGCAGAACAAGGTACGATTTAACATGAAAAATTAGGTGGAAACACCAACAGCAACACAGATGAAAACACAACAAAACTAGAGGGGCACTCGACAGAGCACATGCAGTACCTGTGCCACACAATGCCTGATCCAGGAGAACACATTGGGCCCAATACATTTTTGAAATATCGTGCCATATATCATTTTTATCCCAATCCCTCAATGGTGAAGAATCACCTAAAAAAAATTCTTGCATTCGGATCTTCAACAAAATTGAATCAATTCCACCTTGTCAAGCACCCAGCATGTCCACCAAGTTTCATCCAAATCCGTCCACAACTTTTTAATATATCCTGTACAAAAACAGACAGACAAACAGGGGTGAAAACATAACCTCCTTCCACCTTCATTGGCGGAGCTAACAACACGATGGGTCCCGTTCAAAAAAAAAATTAGCTTGAATGAGGGGGAAACAGCAGCTGCAGATTTGATCAACATGTTGAAAAATCCCCGAATCAGAAGTCCACTTGCCATGACAAAGTATAGTACATATTCCTCAGTTCTCAATACAGTTTACTGTTGTACAAGTAACTCCACAAGTTCACATTTTAACTTGCAACCTTCGGTGTGGTATCTTATTGAATGCTTAGATCAACTGCACTCTCATTATATTCCAACTTCAAAAAATTCCTTCATAAATCATAAATTCTTCATAAATCACTTCGTCATAAAATTCCACAAGTTTGTGAGACATTATCTCCCTTTTGCAAATCCATGCTCACAATTTTTGACTTATTTAAATGTAATTTAAACACTTCCTTACCTTATTCATATTCACTATTTTGCAATACCTTAAATCCCCACGACTGAAGTTGGGCTAACAAGTCTATCGCTCTCCAGTGCTTCCCTCAATCAATCCTTAAATATTGGTTTTACATTTGGGACTCATCAATCAACTGGTAGCTGTCCTGATTTCAGTGAGCTGTTAAATATATTGCTTAATACCCCCACTTACCTGCTCTGCAGGTACTTACTTACTGGTAGCTGTTGCATAAATAACGAAGTGAAATAACGATGTAATAAACCTGCCATCTCACTTTCATCATTGATTGTGGTTTGCCAGTAACCCCCTTCTCATGAAACTCCCAAAATCCAGAATCGCTGCCCACCTCCACTCATTCGTTCCTCTGTTTTTTTTTTGTTTGTTTTTTTCTCACCTGTGGAACTAACTTCCACAGTCTCCTAAATCTGTTTCATCCCTCCAAGGCTTCATGACAGCTGTTCACCACCATCTCAGATCATCCCCCATCCACAACCATAATCTTTTCTCACACCATTAACCCTCCCCAAGCCCACATCTTTCCACGTTTTTACATTTGTTCCTTCCTGAGAGTTTGTAGCTGGGTCCATCTTGTTTAGCCACTGGGTCCTCCCCCTCACTCTCATTCTTCCCTACATCCCATATTTCTCCTCTCCTCCTACCTCTATTTTTGTCACTCAATCCCGCTGTAGGTATGTTTCCCCCTGAGTACCTCACTCATTTGTTCCTTTTGTCTGTTACGTCCTGATCCATTCTATGTTCTATCTCGTCCACAAGCCTAGAATTCTTCTTCTCCTTCTCTTCCCTTCATAAGGGGTGAGGTCCAATGGTACCAATGTTTTATATTGCCTTGACCACGATACTCCTGCACTTCCCTCTGTCCTCAGCTAACTCTATCTACTCTCAAACCACCCGAACTTATTCATATCCCTCCTCACGCAATCTTCCAATCTCAGTCACGGTCTACCTCTTTATCTCCAACCTTGCTCCCTCAACTTATCTGCTCTCTTTGCCATTATCTCTTCCCCTATCCACCCCACATGACCAGCCCAATTTAGCAGATATTTTACCAATCTCCCCATAAAGCTTACTTGCACACCAATCTCCTCACCGAGGTCATCCATCCTCCTTCTATCCACCCTCTTCACTCCCACAATCCTTTTGACCCAGTTGTTCTCGCAGAACTGCAACCTCTGTTGTTGTCTCTCTGTTAGTGCCACCATATCCAGACTGTAAAGGTAAGCCAGCAAACACATGACACCAGAACTTTCCCTTTCAGTTTCCTTGGAATTTTTCTGTCTACCATCATTTCCTCAACCCACCTCCATGTATTTGCACCTGCCGGTACTCTGCATCTCTGCCTCTGATGTGACCTGGTCACTGTTCCCCTCAGATACTCAGACCTATCTCCCTTTCTGATCTCCTTTTCCTCTAACCTGATATTCATTTATTTTCTCTGCTGCCCGACCAACATCATCTCAGTCTTCTCCATACTCATCTTCAATACATGTTTCCCAAATGCCTCCTTCCACTCCCCCAGTACCTTCCACTCCCCCAGTGTCCCTTATACATTCCTTCCACCACCCTAACTTCTGCTTCCAGCACTCCCATCCATCTCAGTGTCACCATCACCATTTCTCTTGGAACAGTGTCATCGGCCTTCTCAAGGTACACAAATCCCCATTCCATTTTTCCTCGCACCTGCAGCCACTTTTCCACCAGCTGTCTCAGCATGAACATCCCACCCATCATCCCCCTTCCCTTTAAAAACCCCTGTTGCTCTTCGCGGATCTCCGTCTCCACACTCTTCCTTATCTTCTCTTCCAGAATCCTCTCCAGTACCTTCATGCCATTATCGGCTCAATTAGCCGTGTTATCCAATCCTCCAGAATCGAACCCTCTCTCCTTCAAAAATTCAACTGCTCCACTGTTTCTGACTTCTCCCACTGATATTTGCATCTTAGACTTCTCTCGCTACAAATCCAATTGTTTACCTGCACAGTCACATTCTCCAACTCTTAACAGAAGCCTTTCCAATAATATGTTGACGTGACTACTGACTCATCCCTAGATGCTCACCAACCTCCACTATCTCCACCATAGATGAAGATCCAATAACAGGTAAAACTACCCCTCCCTAACAGCTTGGTATTTCAAAATCGCAGATGCGCATGGGTTACCCAACATTTTGGTCAATAACACCACTGGGAGGGTACTGTCACGTAGACAGCAACCTCCTGCCAAAACTCTACCACACCAGTGGCAGTTACCGTCCATGCTGAAGCCGCTGAGACTCCTAGGAAAGCCAAACTAAAATTGTTCCCCTTAAGCCGGCTGTTGCCAGACTGTGATCCAGCCAGACCTATTACTATGCCGGGCAGAAAACCGAACAACAATAAAATTAACCCCTCTCGGAATCCCAAACGAAATTATCGTCTGTGCAATGCAATGGTGGAAACCAGGAGCAAGTTGTCCCTTAAAATATCTTTTGAAAATTTTTTGGCACAATATATGATAAACACAAATCCGAGACTACAAGCCAACAACCTTTCTCCCCTCTCAGTGCCACACACACTCAGCACTCAAATGAGACCGGGCAGCACAGAGGAAAAGGCAAATGACGAAGAGCACAGAGCTTGTCTCTGCCTCCCAAGGCTCACAATGATAGTCCGCAAAGGTCTTCACCCCCAGAGGTTTCGCCACTCATAGTTCCAGGAGTTCTACCAATTAGTGTCATCATGGCATCATTACTGATGGCCTTGAAGACCTCGCCCTAAGGCCCATGTCTCTACCTCCGGGGAACATCCACAAATCCCAACCTTGGCAATGAACAAATACCTGCCTCCAGCACACTGATAGCTCCTCCACTGCTGTCTATCTCCCTCTTTTGGTGGGGGGGGGGGGGAGAGGGGAACGTGACCCTGCCAGGACACACCGTTTTGCAGAGAACAAATATATGGGATTTTTTTAACCTACATAGATACCTGTACAAGCACATTCTCCCATCTCCTTTGCAGGGAACATTTAAAGAACCCTTACACTAAACACCCTTAATACAAGGAAGAAGTTCTTAAGCTATTTGAAAATACATGGTCTAAGTCTTAATCTAACAATTGCTCTTTCCCCATAAATGCAACAATGCTTTTAAATCCTCCCTTTCCACTTTTTTCTTTCCTCCCTGCTCTCACCACTCGTTGCTTTTTTTAATGGCTCCCTCTTTGTAGCTTTACTCTTTTCATGAGCCTAAAATTGCCTTTTTCTCTTCCTCAACCCCCACTGTAAATCTACCTACTCCCCATCTGTCTGGGGTCGCCCCCCCCCATTTTGAAAAGACTTATTTTGCCCCTAGAAATGTTTCCACTATTTCCTAAATGCAAAACCTTGCTGCAGCCCCATCTCATTGTTTCACCTGTAACCACTGCTATCATTTCCAACTCCAACCAGCTGATCGGAGAGTGGAGACCATGACAAGGGACCCACCACAACCCAGACGTAGGGCCCACCGAGAGCCTTCGAGATACTCAACGATAGGACAAGCATCCGCACAGCAGCCCCCACCCAGGTGGAGGCAGAAAGGTGGGAAGGTTAAAAAGTAGGCCGCCAACTCTAGGGCAAATATATTGGAGTGATAGATCCAAGATTTTGATTATTGTAAGGAACAACTGGGTGGGATGGAGAGGTGTCTACGTGTCTCTTTAAAATGTTGAAAAATACATTGCCAGTAAGTACCATTGGTGCATCGTGTTCACTGAGAATATCTTGGTTATATTTTCTGATGAAAACAAGTTAAAATAAATTTCGCTATTTTTAAATGATGTGTAATAATTTATATTTCAAAAAAAAAAAAAATTTTTTGTATGTATAATAAGGTAAATGCATCATAATAATTTTTCGAAAAAGGAAGGAGAGGAGTCCAAACCCACCACCTCCCATGACATACAACTCTGTGATGCATGGTATGCAGAAAAATGGTTTATATTTGGAATTATTTCGAAGTATCCCAAAGTATAACTGACTGTAGCTTCTCCCATCTTTACAGTGAATAAAGGTTCATTCAGTGAGCCAGAAACATCAGCAAAAGAAGAGATCACGCCCTCTCCAAAGGTAACTGGCTTTAGATGCGTGAGTAAAAACGAGCTCAAAATGACGCTTCAAAACCCCAAATCACTATGGATCCATCTAAAGGTCACACCACAAAGATTTCTTCTTCGAGGGGGTCGATGAGGAAATATTCCTTTTCACGATTCTACACAAACCTACACACACACACACACACACACACACACACACACACACACGCACACGCACACGCACACGCACGCACACACACACGAGGGTGGATACTTTGAGACCTGGGAAGGCTCTGTTTCACCTTTTCAAACCCACATATGGAGTTAACAACCAACGACACACTGCACACACACACACTACAATAACATATTTTATAAGTGTCAAGGATGTTATACATGAGTACTGTACTGCATTGTGCTGAAACTTCAAACTGCTTTCCCACATGCCTCGTTAAAGATTGGCTGATACATTCTGCTCAGATTACAAGGTCCTGCAGATTTATGATGGTTCACTTTTTAGGTCCACAATGCAGCTGCCCATTTATATTGCCAACATTAACCTTTTCTCTCATGCTCTTGAGGGAGTCTTCCCTTTGACTTAAACATAAAAAACTAGAGGGGGAGCACTCGGTACAGTGCAAAACCTCCACCGCCAATACTGCTAGGTCACTAAAGTGAACCTGATATCCTATTCATTCAATTTGACGTCAACAGTGCTGACAGAGTTATAGTTTGCAACTTTCCCTTTTACTTTTAACTTTTACATACTCAATTCATTCGTCATAACTAGATTCCTTGAGAGAGAAATTGATTTTACATGGGTATAGCCACCGGAAGTTCCAAAATCAGCCGCAATTAAAATTCTGGCATGTTTTTTTTTGTTGGAAATCACTTATAACATGTAGAAATGCAAAAAAAAAAATCGAAATTTTGTTGAAAAAAATTGCAAATTTTTTTTATTCTCTAACAATATTTTTTTTGGGGGGGGGGTTGGAAATCACTTAAAACATGTAGAAATGCAAAAAAAAAATTCAAATATTTTTTCAAATTGGCCGCCATAGCGGCCATATTGGATTTTGGACCAAGTCCAAAATCTAATGGCATGATCCTTGGACCAGACCTAACCCCCCCACCAAGTTTCGTTGAAATCCGTCGAGGAGTTTTTCCGTAATACTGTTCACAAACAAACAAACAGAAAGGGGTGAAAACAGTAACCTCCACCTATCTTCGATGGCGGAGGTTAACAAGAATAATAGCGTCATAGCCTCTTGTTAGACTCAAAAGTCTGTCATTACCTCCGTCACCGAAGGTGGACGAAGGTTATGTTTTCACTTCTGTTTGTCTGTGAGCGGGATATTTCAGAAAGTAAAGTACAGATAAAAAACAGATATTTGGTGGATATGTTGGGTGTGTGACTAGGACGAATTGATTGGGTTTTGGTGAAGATCCGGATCCGGATACCATAATTTTTAGGTGATTCTTCACTATTGAGATTTATGGCCAAATACGGATAGCACGATATCTCAAAAAAAGTTGGAGACGAATTCGAACGAAACTTGGTGAATGAGTTTGGTCGGTGACAAGAACAAGCTGATTAGATTTTGGTTTAGGTTCAGATGCAGATCCAGCCGATCAGTGGGATATAAAACGGAAACTGTTCAGCCTGGCAGAGAGAGGTATGCACTCCACTGGGGGCCGTCATAATTAGTCTCACCCAGTCTTTTGTGTGTCCACATCTTTTTCGCTTTAAATATGTTTTTCTCTGCAACCGCTTGTTCGATCGATGCAGAACTTTAAACACAGGAGGGACTCCCCATGTGGAATATTTTATTGCTGACTCTGACGTCATAAGTCACATATTGGCAGCCATATTGGATTAAAGGAAAGATTTGGACATCATTTTCTCTGAAACCGCACAAAAACAAAAAACAAAATTGAAACTTGGCATGTCATCAACTCCACATGGGTTACATAGGATGACAATGACATCATCGGTGAAGTGGTATTCCAGGCATAATTGTTTGAATTGAAATCCTTATCGGAAAAATCTGAAACTTCATATATCTGATCGATGACCGGATGTGAGTGAAGAATTTAATTTATGATATTCGTAACCCATGCCAATAAACTATGTGACATCGTTGCGTGCATGGATTATATGGGTGTCTTGGTCATCATAGCAGTGGACCATAATAGTCGTGTGTTTTGTTGGGGATGGTATTTTTGTTCAGAATAAATATGCGAGATGAGACCATGTGCTCTGCGAATGCCGTTCTAGTTTAATTATGCATTTAATTATCAATAGCCTACCTGGCTGAGAAGCCGAGATATGGGAAATGTGGGTTGTGAATGGCGGTCATTTTGAAATCTTAGAAGGCTGGTAAACAGGCATCAAAATAGAAATATTGTTTGTGTTTTTTATTCAATATAAGAAAAAGATTCAGTAGTGGATCTATGCAGCAGGTGTTGGAGTGGGGTCCAGTGGGGGGTCCTGTCGTTAATCAGCAGTAAAAGTATTGGAGAGTAAATAACAGCTTTGGTCAAAGACCTGTATCCTTATCCTTACTATAAGTATAATTCACAGACCAGTGTTTGTTCATGTGTTTGTTTTTGTGTCGCACTACTCCTCATCCTACAGTTCTGGACCGATTACATCCAGACTTGCTGCATAGGATCAGTATGACCCTAAATAATGTATAGGGGTGTTTTCTCTTTGCCGGTTGTCTTGGGGGAGGGGAGGGGGAGGGATGCAAATTCTCTATGTTGGTGTGCATCGTGTAGCACCGCCTCCAGGTGGGGGAGGGTATTACAATTGTCCACCATTTACAGTACAGTATTCCAGTATTCCTGTCCACACGTTTTCCTGTACAGTGAGGTCTTTTGAATTATAAGCAGTAGGTATGATTTTGCTTCATGCACATAGCACGGGGTTTTTTTTTTTTAGGCGTTTTTTTTTTAATATTTGCAAATCTCCAAAAAATTTTAAGAACCTCAAAATCTGTAGATTGTGAACCAGGCCCTTTACATGCACACCATGATTGTGTTCATGCCATATGAGGAGGTTTATGGTGAGTTAACTCATTCGTGCCCATTCAGAGAACATTCAAAACTTTTTGCCGTGATGAACTGATGAAAATGATGACGTTCTGTTCCTTTTTCAAAGCAGTCTATGATGGATAGTTTGAATGAGGGAATTGCATTTAATCTAATTGTAGCAGGAATAGTGTGATATGCAGTTCTTAAAAATATGTGGATATACATATAAATAAAAGATTAATAGGAATATATGTATATGTATATATATATATATATATATATATATATATATATATATATATATATATATATATATATATATATATATACATATATAGATATATATTACACTATATATATATATATATATGTTATATTAAGATCTTTCTCACCACTGACTGACTCACGAAATGATATTAAAAATCGGTACTTTCCGGGTGACGTAAAAAGCTGAAATTTTGCATGCCGATGGACACCGAAGCCGCAACACCGGGATAAATCACAGAATCATCTGACAACATCCACAAATGAAAATATAAGTAAATGAAAACAATGCAGGTGAGCGACCTGAGACAAGGGGGAAGCACAGTTGATATGCTTACACAGTGTGCAAGCAATGTGAATGCATACCCCGCTTTCAATATATATATATATATATATATATATATATATATATATATATATATATATATATATATATATATATATATATATATATATATATCATCAGACTTTTTCCAACTTTATTTACACATTGTAACCCATAACTTCCAATGAAAAACGACTTCTACAAATTTCAGAAAATTAATTGAAAATATAAAACGAGACTATCTTGTTTGGAGGAGTATCCACCACCCCCCCTCCCATATAATAGAAATTGTAAATTAGCTCAGGTGTAACGAATCACCTTCAAAATCACACACCAAGTTAATTTGCCTAAACATGTGTTAAATTGTAGTGATTGTGATGATTTGAGAATAAAATCAGCTGTTCCTGTAGGTTTCCTCTGCTGGGTTGTGAATTTTTCAGCAAAGACTCAACCATGAGAGTCAAGGAGCTTTCAAAAGACCTCTGGGATAATATTGTGGAAAGGCACAGATCAGGGGATGGGTATAAAAATATTTTGAAGGCCTCAACTATCCCTTATTGTCAGGTCAGGCCAGATCAGATTTGTGACTTGCTACAGCAACATGATGTCACATTCATATGATTCAGTGTAAAATTCTGCATCTTTTGGTGTGCACTGTGTTCAGTAATGTTAATTACTTTTTTATTTATGAACACAAATGTGAAAAAGTGGCGTTTTGTAACATTTTTTTCCATATTTGTTCAACTAAAATCACCATAAATATCAAAGTTAACAAATTTCAAGGTATTTATGCATGACTTGGTTATTTGACATTAATATTAGTGATATAGAGTCCGAATCATAGCACTCTTTCAAATCATATAGCAGGGAATTTAAATATATACACGACAGTCAAATCTCCCATGAGTTGTCGTTTTTGGCCAGTATTATCACTGTAACATTGTAATCTCAGTTCAAGGGACCTATATAATTCATTAACAACTATTCAGTAGGGTTTTTCTAATATTTTGACTTACTTTCAATTAAATTAATTGTTTTGATCAATTATTTTTTCATATTATTTTGCATTTTTAATACTTTTCTTAACAGTTTTATAGGGTCAATTTTATTTTCAATATGTTAACCCATGGATTAGGCTGCTTTCATATTTAATTCATACATAAATGTATTAAAGTAATTATATTTGATCTGGTCCCCTCATCACTGTAACCTTTGAGATAGTCCTTCAGAGTGAAGCAGTGCTAAAATAGAAATGATGACAGCATGTAACCAACTAACAGAATTTAGGTCACAGAAGTGATGCAGCCAAATGGGTTGTGTGAGATGTTTCAAGATGAGCTAACAACTGAAATGTAAAGATTACACAGTACAACCCCTTTAGTACACTATTGTTGGGAGCCAAAAGTGCCAACCATGAGTTAAGTAAATAAAACCGTGTACTAAATTTGCAGAAATACATGTATATACAGGCCACATAATTTGTGCTATTTCATATGATTGTGGTATTTATGATATTACCAGATATAAACAACAAAATATATTTCATTATCATTGTTAAAACTGCTGTTTCATCCAAATATTTGTCATATGTGTACTGTTTTTTACATATTTGGGATCCAAGCTAAAACCCCTGTAAGGCCCTCTCAAATAACATTGTTGTTGATAAAACATTGTTGATAAAACATATCATTGCAGCTTCTGGAACTGATTTATTTTTAATATTTCAGAAACCTGTTGCCACTTACCATATCAGCATGGCAGAAGAGGAAGTTGAGCCGAAACTTTTGAAGACAGAGAGCGGTACATGCATTATATGTGGGGGAAAATCTCCACTTTATGATTTATCATCCCCCAGATATGAAGAATCATGGAAAACCCTGTGCCAAGCTGCTGAGATTCAACATTTTCAGCCAATTATCAATACTGCTGAAAACAATGAAACCATCTTTTCTAATATTAAATATCACAGGGATTGCAGATCCAATTTCACCCATAAAATAAACTTTTAATTGTGAAGAAACAAGAGTACATAAATGAACAAGACTCTTTAAGGACGAGACATTCAACAAGGCAAGCATCTAGTACACAATCAAGAGTATACAATACGATATGCATCTTTTGCCAAAGCAAGAGCAAATACATTAAAGGAACTAATAGCCGGGAACCATTGAAGCCAGCAGTTGAGCTCAGGGCTGACAAAACCATTCGTGATATTGCAACTGAACTTCAGGATGACAGAATTTTATCTATTACTGCTCGAGATATTGTTGCTGCTGAAGCACATTATCACAAAACATGTTACAGGAATTATACGAGGGAACAAACTGAAAGAATCTCTTCTGAATGCAGTGGTGCAGACAATCCTTACCAAAAACAGGAGAGGGCTGCATTCAGCTAGGTGTGTGAATATATCCATATCGATGTCTTCTCAAACCCTCGTATTGTTGCACTGTCTGATCTCACTGCCAAAGTTGTATGCTTCATGGAAAGTAATTGGTTTGAAGTTACAGAGGCAACCAAAAATCAGATGCGACGCAATCTCTATGCAGAGTTTGGAGATTCTTTGCATTTCTTCACAGTTGCCCACAGAGTATATATATAAGGCCAGAGAACTTGACAGTAGACTCCATGGCAGTTGACTATGTTCAGTTAAAGGAAGAATATGACATTCTTGTGAAGTAGCAAGATCTAAAATCTATGATAACTCAAGTAGCCCAGCTTTTACGTGAACAAGTAAAATGTGCAATTAAAGAGCAGCCTTGGCCCCCTGACCCTCGGGAACTTAATATCACATACATATACTTCCCTGATTGCCTTGTGCAGTTCCTGAATCTCTTACTTAATGGTAAGAATGCAGCATCCTCCCTTTATGAGAGGCTTTCATGGTCCATTGCCCAAGACATTGTCACAGCTGTATCAGCAGGCAAAGTAATCACCTCAAAGTATATTTTGATTCCATGGGTTATAAAGACTGACAGGAAATGAGGAACTGATCAAATTCATGAACCGGCTGGGACATGCATCTTCTTACTCCACCTTAGAGGAGATTGAAACTGCACTATGTATTGAAAAGCTAAAGAGTGCAGAAGATTATCATTTCCCTCTTCCTTCCAATATACATTCCTTCATCCCAACTGTACTGTCATTTGACAACATAGATAGACAGGAGGAAGTACTGAGTGGTGCTGGAACTTCTCATCGTGTGAATGGCATAATCATTCAGCCAACATCATCATCACGTCAGCCACAAAAAGCAGTTATGACAGTAAACAAGAAAGACAAAAGGAGATCAATCTGTCCAAATGAGAGACAGCTTCCTCATTATATCTCTGGAAAATGAGAAGGACTGCCATCACTACCAGTGACTGAACTTCCTGAAAATGATGCAGCATTGGAAACTTCACAAAAGAATCACCTTTGGATGATAGCACGGGAACAAGAGACTGACAATCAGACGATTGCTTCATGGACTGGATTTAATATACAAACCAGAAGAGATATTGTAATTTCACAAGACACTGTGGGTTACCTCCCAACTATAAATGCCCCAGCTACAGAAATGGCAACTGTTCAAGAAATTATGTATCAGTCACTAAATATCCAAAAGTTGCTTCATCTCCAAAACATAGCAGTAGTAATGGATCAAACTCAATATGCCAAAGCAACAGAAGTGGCTTGCAAATATGCAGGTAAATATGGAAGCATTGTTCTGATGCTCGGAAATTTTCATGTGATGTGCAACTTTCTGTCCAGAATTGGCAAGCTCTTTTGAGATGCTGGGCTACGTGACCTGGCTGTGGAAGCAGGTTTTCATGTGATGTGCAACTTTTTGTCCATCATTAGCAAGCTCTTTGGAGATGCTGGGCTACATGACCTGGCTGTGGAAGCAGGAGTCATTGCTGAAGGATCTATAAATAAAGTCCTTGAAGGAAAGTGCGTTTTCACAAACGTTTCCACACCGGGCAGTACGTTTCCACAAACTCACCAATGAAGAAATGATGAGGTTAATATGGAGAAGCTTTGTACACTGGCTTGAAGAGAATCATGTTGAAGATCTTGAAAAGTTGAATCATACCATCCAGGAAGTCCACATGCTATGTAATGACACAAGTGTCGCAACTTATGATGCTGCAGTTAAGGATGAATCATGCAACAGAATTTTGCATATATTCAGTGCTAACTTAATATAAAGGTTCTGAAAACTGACAAAGGCCCATTGGCAGCATTTTGGATGACATATGTGGAAATGATCGAAATTTTGATTGGGCTTCTTCCTGCCGACAGAGAAGGTGACTGGCAACTACATCTTGCATGCATCAGAAAAATGATTCCATGGTGTTTTGCAATGGACAAAACCAATTATGCAAGGTATCTTCCAGTCTACTATGCCCAGATGTGCCAACTTCAGAAGACAAGCCCAGAGTTGTATGCTCACTTTGTTGGGGGTGGATTTTCAGTTCAGCTAAGCAGCTTCAATCCATTTGGTTGAATAGCAGTGGATCAAACAACTGAAGAGACTGTCAATAAGGACACCCAGACTGCAGGAGGAACATGTGGCTTCAGCCTGAAACCAGGAACTGTTGCCAGGTATTATCTTACAGCTGAACATCGAGCTATGGCATTGAGGAAACTGCGTGAACATGTAGGCCTATCTGCTAGATGTGGAGGACTTAGTCATACAGATTTACGGCATTCACGAATCAAGCGAGATGAGTCTGATGTTACATCAATGGTTGATCTGTTGGAGAACAGTTGGTCAAATCCTTTTTATCAGGATCCATCAGATCTCATCGACCTGTCCACTGGAGCAGTGGCCACTCCTGAAATATCTAATGACATTTTCAAGGCACAGGAGAAAGGAGAAGAAGCCTACCAGAATTTCAGGGTGCACAGACTTGAGAAGGGTGAAGGGTTCTATGACACACTGAAAAAAACTTAGGCTGAAAACGTTTTCTTCAGTGAATATGAAGCTAGTGAAAGGATCAACTAAAGAAGTTATCTTGAGAGCTGATCGGAGATTGTTTGGCAACATGATCCTCATTGCCCAGAACAGAAAACTAGATATGTGCAAAATTTTGTGTCACCCTCTTGGTCCTCTGCCATGGGCACTTGCAAATTGTGATGGTACAGTGAAGAAAACCAATAAATCTGTCATCACAAAGCATCTGGAGACAAAAGTATCAGCCACTGAAGAACTTCCTCAACCAAATGCTACACTGATTGATGCAATGGGGCTCATTCAGAAGATGCATGGAGAGAATCACACCTTTGCTGAGCTGTCTGATCGTGTTTTAGCACAAATACTCCATACCAGCTATGGAAGTAGTAGAACTGATGTAGTATTTGATGTGTACAGAGACCACTCAATCAAATCTGCTGAACATGTCAACCGCGGTTCACAGGAAGGAATAACCTTTAGTCAGATACGACCAGGACATAAAATAAAATAACTGGAGAAGGTTATTGGCCTGTGCTGAGAGTAAGAATCACCTGATACAGTTTCTCAAGGACAGCTGGAAAGATCCCAAGCGAAGACAACAACTTAGCAACAAAACAATGTTTGTCACATGTGGTGAAAAATGTATCAAGTTCACCCAAGAGAGCCATGAGGAGATAGAAACTCTTAAATCAGACCAAGAGGAGGCTGACACTCGGCTCTTATTAGATGCCAAGCATGCTTCAGTGAGTTATCCTGCATTACTCATAATAGCAGATGACACATATGTGTTCATCATTGCTCTTGGTCTGTGCAGGCAAATCAACAGTGAAATGTCTATAAGGCGTGGAAACAAAACTCGTCTTAAGGCACAGTCACACCTTGACATTTTAGCCAGCGATGGCAACGTGTCAAAATGTATGTAAAACGCTGGCTTACGTTGAACTTTTGATGTTTTTTTTTTTTTAAGATTCGGACGTATTCATAACGAGTTGGTCGTATGCATAACATATTAGTAACGGACACAGAACGTTTCGTTGTCTTATAGATAACTTATACCAACGAATGCTTCGCCAGTTGTCGGCGTTCACAACCTATGCCCAACGATAGTCGAACTTATGCAGAGCGCTGCACGTATCGCCGACGATCACGTGGCGTAGCCTATTAAAAGGCTGCTGCACAATGATTCAAATCATAACCGCCGGAGAAATGGAAGTGTCAACATCGCAGTCACACCTTGGCGATCTTGCCAGCGTATGCCGACCTAAGAAAAATGCATCTAAAACGCTGGCGCATGTCGAATACGGTATCGGCAAGTTTGGTATACGTGAATAGAACGCTAAAGTACGCTATCATACGTCGTAGTAAGTGGAGTACGTCTTGTAATTTTAAACGTGTTAAAAATTTTACGACATACTTGCCGTATGCCTCACACGTTCCGCATGCGATGGTAATAAGTTGTACGCGCGATATGCGAACGTTGGCACATGTCGACAAAAGTTACTTGTAAGTTACTCATAAGTCAAAACACGTCTAGCTAATGTCTAGCGTACCCGAAAGTTATTTCTAACTTATGAGTAACGTAGTTTCAACCAATTCCTTACGTATTTCCAACACACATTGACGTATGTAGACGTATTTGACTGACGTCTTCCGGACGACCAAAGAACTAAATGAACGTGTTTCTAACTTACAACTACAATATAATGGCGTATTGGCAGCGTTTATGGGAATTGGTATATAGAAATGGGCTTCACACAGGAGGAACCCGTCAGTGTTCCAGACTCCATGGTTTTTTTTTTGGGGGGGGCGGGGTTTCTTCGGCATGACGGTGATGTTGACACTTCGATTTCCAGTGCGGTTATGATTTAAATCGTTGAGCGGCAGCCTATTAATAATATGATAACCGCACTCGAAATCGAAGTGTCAACATCACCGTCATACCGAAGAAAAAAAACAAACAAACAAACAAAAAAAACCATGGATTCTGGAACACTGACGCTAAACATTACCTCGACGTGTTTCGACTTATGAGTAACTTACAAGCAAGGAGTGTCGACGTGTGTCAACGATCGTGTAGCGTGTTAACAACATGTCACTCACAGGTTAAAAATAAGTTTCAGGTATGCTAAACATTACCCCGACGTCTTTCAGCCCATGAGTAACTTAAAAGTAACGTGTATTGACGTGTGTCAACGATCGCGTAACGTGCCTACAACACGTTACTCATAGGTTAGAAATAAGTTTCGGGTATGCTAAACATTACCTCGACGTGTTTCGACTTACAAGTAACTTAAAAGTAACGTGTGTTGACGATCGTATAACGTACCTAAAACTTATGGCCAGCGTAGCGGAACTTGTGAGTCATACGCTGGCATAAGTCGTAAAATTTCAAGCATGCTAACATTTGAGGACAACCGCAAAGTACAACGATGAAAGCCAGCATACTACAACGTATGGCAGTGTTTTTCAGCGTGCTCTCAATGTTTCCAAAACTTACCCATAACGTATTGGACGTGCGCCAGCGTTTGACAAATTTTTCAAAAATCGGCATAAGCTGGCTAAAACGTCAAGGTGTGACTGGGCCTTTTGGCTTGTCAACATCTCACGATGAGCCACTGCACTTGGAGTTGAAGTGTGCACTGCAATGTTGGGACTTCACCCTTGGACTGGCTGTGACACAGTGAGTGCACTGGCAGGACAGGGAAAGTTGAAAGGACTGAAACTCATCACCCCAAATGAGAAGTACAGGGATGCATTTACTTCACTAGGAAGCCAATGGGATTTGTCTTCAAAAATGTTTAATACCATTCAAGAGTTCATTTGCAAGCTGTACAGCAGAAATTCCAAAGTGCATGAAGTAAATGAACTAGGGTATGACATTTTCCGATGCCACAGAGGGGAAATTGACTCTGCCCAGCTGCCACCATGTGAAAATACCCTCCTGCAACACACACGCCGGGCAAACTACCAGGCTGCAATATGGAGGAGGAGCTTAGACAATTCCCCTGCCATTCCAGATCCTACAGAGGATCATGGTTGGGCCAAATGTCAGGCCGGATCTCTCATGATCAACTGGATGACCACTTCACCAGTACCTGAAATGGTCATAGACCTAATTTCATGCAGATGTACTCGAGCATGCCGACCATCAGAATGCACATGCATGTTGAATGGAATCAAGTGTACAGCAGCATGTAAGCTTGTGGAATGTGCTAACATGGTTGATGAAGACAGTGATGACCACTACCAGTATGCAGCAGATATGTGTGACAGTGAAGACGATGATTAATAGCAATCTCATACACATGTACTTTCTATTCTGGCAACATGCTGTTTAGCATTCCTATAATAAACTAATTTCATGCAAGAAAATAACTGATAAAAATCAATTACAATTATTCTTACTTTTTATGAACGATGATACAGTCTATATCATGTTATTCAGATGTACAATATGTGGTGAAACATAATCAAAATATAAAACAGCTGATACTGCAAAAGTGGTAGCTTGTTCATATTTTAATATAGACCTGTTTAGCAGGAGAAAATGTAAAGGTATCATCATTGACCCTGTGAACATATCCAAAAAGGTGTAAGAAATGTTTACCTATATAAGTTACATCTTATGCGAGCATCTTGAACAGAAATTACACTGATATTATTGGACAAACGTAATGACTAACACTGCAATTGGCCGTTATATTTGATTCAATTCATAGGTATATAAAGTGAAACAATGGTATAATTAGGACTCTAAATCACGAATATTACTGTTTAATATCCAACTCATGCATAAATACCCTGAAATAAGTCAACTTTGATGTATATATGGTGATTATAGGTGAAAAAAATGTGGAAAAAATGATAAAAAACGTAACTTTTTCACAACATTTGTGTTCATAAATAAAAAAGTAATTAACATTACTGAACAAAATACACACCAAAAGATGCAGAATTCTATACTGAATCATATGAATGTGACATCATGTGTTTATGTTAAGCCATTGTGGAGATATGGCCAATTTACTGACATATATCAAGGTCATTGAAAAGTGGTGGCTATTTTTAAAGATGGCCGCCAAAATACCATTTAGCTGGGCATGAGAAGCGTCCATCACACGATTCCATACTCTACAGACATAAGGTAACTGAAAAGCATTGTGGCTTGTCGTCCCTCAATTTGGTAGTCAACACTTCATTTTTGATGTCTGGCTCATGGACTAAATTACATGAACAGATATGTTGAACGTTTCAATTCTTTAACTCATAGGGCATGACATCTTCCCTATCTGCAGGCAGATTATGCTGAGCATTTTAAAAATGGTGCTGTTTGTAGAAAGATGGTGATTTACACGAAGATGTGCTGAATGTTTCCATTGTGTAATGTCTAGGTGGTGACCTGCTCACTACTGGAGAAATCAATATATGCTGTTCGTGTTTTTATTCTGAAAGTAACTTGAGGTGATGGCATCGCGGGGAATGGTGTGTTACACTAGTGAGGTGAGGTCAGGTATGGGAGCATGTGCCGGAGCAGCGCATCGCTGCATCCACTTTCAGCGGGTACTCCAGGGGCCTCTGTCTGGCCATCGCCATCTCCTGGAGATGTTGATCAACCTGCTGCAACCACGAGCAACGTAGTTGGCCCATTGGCCTCTGCCACTCACGAGGCTCCCTCGCTGAGAGAATCTGATGAGATTGGTGTTTATGCCGCGAAGCTACAATACAGTACCGTATGTTTCAAGTGCACATGGTGAGACATCCCACGAAACTATGTTTATCCTGCAAAGCTACAATGCACGTACAGGAAGCAGGTCATGCTTATGGCTCGTGGAAGATTTTTTTTGCATACGTACAGTATTGTACTGTACATAAATCCAGCTCTTTTGTGCATGGCTCATGGAAGATATGTTTGAGAACTGTTACACTTGCGGCTCGGGGAAAATAAAAAAATCGCCATGAAAACCACGAATACACAGGGCAATTTCCCGTGAATGTCGGAGCATGTCACAAATTATCAACAGCGAATACGTGGAACCCACGAATGTTGGAACTGCGAATATTGAAACTGTGAATGTCAGGGTCCGGTATATTTTCATCTATCTATCTATATATTACTAAAACTCTCATCTTGTATGTATGTTCCTGAAATACAGCCAAAACGGTATACGATAGTGCAAAAATTTTAGGGCCACCTTACTCACCATTCGCCTGCGGTGTACAGTGTCAAATTTCGTTCAAATCGGGCAACGAAAAAAATTATTAAGAAATCCATTCCCGATTCAGTCAAGCACTCTTCGGGAGAATTTGATCAATGTAAACAACCTCAGCGGTATAGTTCGCTGGAGCTATCTTTTTATTTCTTGAAATGTTTTTTTTCATCAACCGCTGTCACAATGGGAACCCAACGGGTTCACGGGTTGTCTAGTATATCTATAAAATTCACACGTGCCGTAAAGATTAAAGATCATATCTACAATTGAGAAACCATAAAGCATTGCAAAATGCAAAGCCCAACCACATTTGAACTCAAATTAAACTTGAAGAAAACGAGTTTTAAAAAAAATTGTACATTTTATTCATTTGTGTTCTCCATATTCTCATAATAAAGGTTTGTTGAAGATTTGATGACAAAAACTCCATTAGTAAAAATGTCATGGACTGGACAGACACACTGAATCTGAAATGGCAAATAAATAAAAAAACATGGAAGTGATAAAAAAAAACTTGCCTTGCTTAATGTACTGTGGTGGGGCTAATAATGGATATTTATAGTCACTGACTTTGCCCTTAGACATTTTAACCAAAAAAATTTCTCTTTCATATTCTCACAATAAAGGTTTATTGAAATTTTGATGACAAAAGCTCAAATGGTACAAAAGTTATGGCCTAGATAGATGACCAGACACAGAGAAGTGATTGCAAAATCCTCTATCCTGCTGTGCCTGGGAGAGCTGATAATATTCTTCTGTTTGTGGGGTAGATGGAGTAATTTCATAGGAAAGATAGGATCGTATTGAGTTGCTTGGCCCATGGACACGTAGGAGACATCTCAATGTAAACTAAGGAGGGAAACTGTGAGATTAAGTGTTACATGTGACCACACGGGGGTGGTGCAGTGTTAATTAGACAGGGATTAAGGATAAGTTCTCCAGTATGTAATTGCCTCCCTATGTTTTTTGGATTACAAAGGAGCAATGGAAGAATCGCGTTTATCTAACATGACCAAGTCGGCAAGAAGCCCCGCCTCCAAGGGTGATGGTGGGTAAAGTCACGCCCCTGACGCTGATGATTGATGGGGTGAGATAAAAAGGTCAGCAGAAGAGAGACAAGATCAGAGAGAAAGGCTTGAAACGGGATAGACGTGAGAGAGGCAGAATCGGTGGTTGAAATAGCAGGGCATTACGGCTGGTTTTCCTTTGACGCACGAAGAAGATGGCATGATTGTCGTATTCACGCTGAGATGAATTAGCTCGCGTGGTGGAGCAAGACGCTAGCTATCGACTCTTGGCTGATCGTGAGAGACCGACCTCAAAGCCTCGTGTATAATCACCAAAGAGAGCAGCTGTGTCGGCCAACGAGATTGACGAGGAAGCTGCATGGCAGTTCCTGAGCCCTGACGTCGAGTGCCATCTTCTAATTACCTCCTGCACATATTTCCGCCCAGAGAGTGATTGGGTGCCATTTTGAGTGCATTTTTCCCACGTAGTGACGAAGCGGTTTTGGTGACCTTCAAGCTTGAGTAGCCCATCCCTGGGCACACAGCTAAGTGCCGGGATAAAGGAGGGATTTTTCTTTTATTATTCTGTTCCCTTGCCTGTATTTAAGTCTGCGTGGAGGCGCCTCAATTTGATTTAGATTTAGTTTACCACACGTTTTTCTTTCATTATTATAATCTGAATTATTGTCATTGTAAATATTTGATGACTGTCATTAAATTAACCATTTAATTTCATTTCATTTGCTCGTGTCCGTGCATCTGTTGTGAGTCGAATACAACCTGTGTGCCTCCATCCTTTACCGCCATTTCTTTCCCGCACGCATTAATATCCGAGAGTCTCGGCTGTGGGCCTCCAAGGGAGAACTGTTAGGCCATCCGTCCATGTAGGGAATAAACCCTCTGGACACGACAATATTATCCTTGCCTTTGAAAACACCATAAGTTTGAAGAGTGGTCAAAAATAAGAATGTGGTGTAGTATTGTGGCATCGTAATGTGGTGATTTTTCGTTGTTATTCTTCTCCTCATTCATCACAATCCCACAACAAATGTAAAATGACAAGAGATGCCATGATTGTAATCCTTGAGGATTATTGTGTCGTATTGTGGTATCCTAATGTGGTGTTATTCCTACCTTGTATGGAAGGTTTTCTTGAGATTTCATCCCCTGTTTTTACATTTTTAATGTGTCCATCCGTCCGTCCGTCCATCCGTATTTTCGTTTACACGATAACTCAAGAAGCAAATTGTAGAATTTCATCAAACTTTTTAAAAAGGTAAAGCAAGACAGGGCAATTAAGTGATTAGATTTTGGCCCAGATGTTATAAAGGTCAAAGGTCAAACTCTGCAATTTTACTGTTTACACCCTAACTCAAGAAATATTGGACAGAATTTCATCAAACTTGGTACAAAGGTAAAGTTAGACAGGGCAATTAACTGATTAGATTTTGGGCCAGATATGATAAAGGTCAAGGGTCAAATATGTCAATACTCAAGTGTTTGTGCGGGAGAGCGGAGGCATACCCGTCAACTGTGTGCAGTCGAATTACTCTCGTTTTTCTTGTTTCTGCGATTTATTTTTTTTAAGTAATAAAATGTTTAATATTTTATATGTTGTTATTTTGGAATGCATTAAATCCATCTATGTTATTAAATTGTTTTAATTCTTGTTTCAGTTGATTTGGGTGATTGTTTGGAAACGTATCGCTTTTGGAATGGTACTGTCCATCTTCCCCCCTCCCACGAGTCCACATTTACATTTGATTTCTTTTCCTAATAAAACGATTAATGTTTTACATATTTTTTTAATTTTGGGTTGCATGCACTAGCCCAGAGGCAAAGGAACTTCCTCACGTTGGAATCACCATTATTGCTTCAGCAGCTATTGAGGTAGGTTGGGCTACAATTTCACATTGTTTTGAGAGGGGAAGAAGAAGAAGAAGAAGAAGAAGAAGAAGAAGAAGAAGAAGAAGAAGAAGAAGAAGAAGAAGAAGAAGAAGAAGAAGAAGAAGAAGAAGAAGAAGAAGAAGAAGAAGAAGAAGAAGAAGAAGAAGAAGAAGTTCAAATTGGCGTTTTAGCGATCTCCCAATGTGGTACTTTAACGATGTATTCTGGCATCTTTTTAAATCTTGGTTGTTCAGAAAACTCTCGAGAAGAAAAGATATGCCTTTTAAATGCTTGTGACTTCACTCGAAAATAGTTCATTAGTGTATCTTTGTGGAGACAATTGAATGGGCAGCCAATTTTTTCCCCGTATCATCCCTCAAGATGGACTACCACTCCATGGTAAAAGGAGCCATGTGTGTGTCCGTCCGTTTGTGTGTGCGTGCATGTGAGTTTCACCCATTGGTTGAACAGTTTGCTTGTTTCCACCCACAATTTCAACATTACCAATGCCATATTTATATACTCTGTACAGGTCTGAAGTTTCATCGGTCTATTTGTAAGGCTCCACTTTCTGACTCTCAACTCAAATTCAATATATTTCTACTTTTTCACATTTCTCCTCATTCATTATAATTTCTGCTTTCTTTTATTTTATCTCTTTTACCCTTTATTTCTCCCTTTCTTTAACCGTCAGTCGAAGAGAAGTGAATTTTTGCAGAAAGTTTTCTATAAGGCTCACTGAGTTGCTCCTGGATGGGTTTGAGGGTAGAGGAGTGGAAGCTGAAACCCAAATCCTAAAACCTCCAATAAAGTAAAATGTGTTTTGAGCATGCTGTATGGGCACATTTACAGCAAAGTGATGAAAATGGAGTTTGTTAAATAGTGGAGATTCCCAGACAAACTTTGTCAAGCCAAACATTAAAAAGAGACCACTTCCTGTGTACTACACTACTGTATTCAGATGTCTAAAATGCTGTTATACATGTCCAAAAGCCATATTTGATACTTTTTCTGTATGAATTACTTTATGCTTTGATCCATCGGCCACATATCAGAAGTCAGATGAACAGCACATCTTTGTGGCCTCAAAACCACACTGAAATAACTAAATATTG
The DNA here is from genome assembly GCF_056783735.1 of Eptatretus burgeri. Lineage (NCBI taxonomy): Eukaryota > Metazoa > Chordata > Myxini > Myxiniformes > Myxinidae > Eptatretus > Eptatretus burgeri. The sequence goes on from NC_140962.1 coordinate 24,739,993, forward strand.
TTGCCTGTAAATGTAATAACTCCAATAAAGTAGGGTGTGAGTGTTTGATCGATTGTCTTATTTCATTCATGTGCAATCATCAATATTTGTCGCTCTGATCAATATGTAATGCATGTTATACAATACATGTGCCTCATTCTATTATGAATATTAAAGGAAAAGAATAAGTAGTGGTGCACATGTCAGCCAAAAAGTAACTGGTCACAGGTGTGCGTGTGTGTATGTGTGTGTGTGTGTGTGTGTGTGTGTGTGTGTGTGTGTGTGTGTGTGTGTGTGTGTGTGTGTGTGTGTGTGTGTGTGTGTGTGTGTGTGTGTGTGTGTGTGTGTGTGTGTGTAGGGTGGTGGCGCAATCATCCTTCGGGTAATGTGCGAGGATTATATTATATAAAGAGTTATGAGAAATGAATGTGATAAAAAAAAAAACTTCAAATGTAGAAATGCCATGAGTCTATTTATTTATTTATGTTTTGAATTTTTTTTCTTTAAATTAAAACACAAACATGCCAAGTTAGACAGTTTCTGCATGTAACAAATATGTCGAGAAACTGCCTGCAACATAATACCAATCTGTCACGATATGAAAGCCCCCCCCCCCAAAAAAAAATGTTGCTGGTAACATGCTGCTCAATGAATGGAGTAGGAAGGTAGGGATTTTAATTTTTTTTGGACGTGTTTAAATGGAAGCAGAACAGTATTTCAGATTCTACGTCTTTCCAACCAGTATGTGTATGTTGATAGTTGGAAATGTATAGAATCATGAACTTTAACATGTCCATCATGAGATACCAAATTAGGGGTAAAAACAGTATTGTGTGCACAAGTCATAGGATTAAATGACACCAATTTAGTATCTCTACAAGATTTCCTTACACGTTGAAGCTGGTCTCAGCAGTGATAAAGACAGCATATCATTAACATGGCTCAACAGAACATTTGAAGGAAATGAAGAATACGAATCCCCCATTCCTCATCCCTGAAAATCTTGCATATTCAGATATTGGATCCTTTCCAGTTGATAAAAATCCTAGATTACGCCCTTTGGGGGCATCCATGAAGTATATACTACTCAAAATAAGAAACTTTAACCCGACTCCCACCACCCCCAACTAATGCACTTGAAAGTTAATCTGGATAATCCAGCAACATAATAATTGTTATACACCCCCCTCTTTTCTCCCCCCCTCCCCTTTCCCATCACATCTCCACTTCCCCCGATCCCCCATCCTCTCCTTCCTCTGCATTCCTGTCAGCAAAGTGACAGGTGGTATTTTCTGGAATAAAATTAAATGTGTAAACTGTTTGCAGGGTATAAACAGCCCCCCCCCACCCCACACCCCAAGAAAGTACAGGACTGTCGATTTAAGGCACACACAAAACTGAGATAATGATAAGATCCTGCATTTTTTTCTTACTTTGTAACAAAACTGTCTTAAAATAATTTTCAAGAAATTCAGTTCTGTATTTTGAAATATTAATTTATGCTTTGTTTTTGATTTTAGACCGATGTTCACAATAAGCTTCTTTTTCTTCATCCTCTTCTTCTTCATCACAACACACCTTTTAGTTTTTTTTTTGGTGGTCGGCATTTTTTTGTGCAGACATAAGTATGTCAAATGCAGACCTTATGGGTCTGACATCTTGTGTGTCTTGGTGACCACATCGGCACTTTAAGTGAAAAAAACGAACACCAAATGTCTGCACGGCCGCCATGACTTCTGTCAAAGTCGGGAATGTCTACCCAGGGTCCATTTTCTGACTATGAACAAGACACCATCGATGTGTCCCAGGTGGGTTGTGCAATGTTTTTAAAATGTCGAAAAAAACTTTCTGACCCCTTTACTGAAATAAACAGCTGCTGATTTTCTATGTTGAGACCACAGCAGTCGACAATGGCACAGAGTAATGCCATGTACCGCAGACAAAAAATGGCCACCTGGAAGTCGACCCTCGCAAAAAACAACAAACAAAATTGGGGGTTGGCAAGAATTATTGGGGTAGTCCAATCTACTAGGTCGGTTTCTAGGTAGGTAATGACCGGAAACTCAACATTTTTTATTTTTTTTATTTTGGCCCAACTCAAGATTTGCATTCGTTATGTCAAACGATTTTTTTCTGAAGAAGGAAGTGAAAATGTCACGTTACATCGATCGTTTTTGTTACAGGCTCGCTCACGGAGTCCCATGAGACGTCTTGTGGCTTCTTTCGTGCCCAGAGCTCCAACTCCTCATCGTCCCCCAGGTGAGACCACCATAAATTTGTGCATCAACTGTTGGCTGCTCAAACCTTGATTCCAGCATCTTGTCTGTTGTCAATATTAAATACCTAACTCCATATATCCTCTAGGTATCAGAGTGGAAGCCAAAGATAAAAGAGCATTCATACCTGCGACGAGATATCCATCTGCCCCAGGTAACTCTTACCTTCAATGGCTGGTTTCCACAAAAATACATTCTCACAAAAGACTTTCAATCGGGCGATGAAGAAAAGAAGATCCTTTCGTCACCATGAAGGTTGTGATTCTGCAGTTGTTCTGGTCTTTGTACTATTCACAATATTGTTGTGGAAATGACTTCTGGGGGCTAACTTTGCATAGGAAAGCATAGTTATCTCCCATATTGAATGTATTAGAATAAGTGTGAAGTAATGCATCGTTTTATGTCTGGAAAGATGTCATCTACCCACCCAATTGTTTGTGTCTAAAACCAACATCACTGGAAACCTATTTTGAATGTTCTTACCTTTGTAATCTGTCTTTTATCTGCTTTCAAACAATCTGACAGACCATCAGGCACAAGTTTTGGGGGCAAAAGCCATGCTGCGATCCCGACCAAAATGGAGGAGGACCATCTGAGTGACAGGTGGATGGGTGGTGTCCCCACCCATAAAACTGGGCCCCAAACCAATAGCAGCTGAGAGGGGATGGGTTAAGTGCATCATCAGAGCAGGTGGGTGCAACAATTATTTTTAAAAAGCAGGTGTAATCTGCATGAGGGGCAGCAGATGCCTGGAAACTCCGCTGAAGAGCCCGTACGTGAGTTGCTATGGGGTTTCTCCCTCAACCGACCGCCTTTGTTGTTGTGATCTCTGCCACCATCCCACCCAGCGAGCCACACCCTCTTCCCTTGGTACCAGGGTCAATATGTGGAACGACTTGTGTCTTGCCTGCTCGTGTCTTCTCCAGGGGTCAAGCTGTGTGCTGCGGGCACACCCGGGGCATCTTCTGTCTTGTCTGACTTACTCCCTTGTCTCTCTTCCGTGATATGAAAGAGGCCGAAAGAGCTTATATAATTAAGGCTCCTGTTCGTTTGTTTAATTTGTGGTGGGTGTATCCGGTAGGGGGACAAGGGGTGATTATGTGTGATTATCTTCAATTCTCATTTGTGATTATCTTATGTTTGCTTCTTCTTTGATTCCTACCCCGTGTTCTCCCAACTACAATTTATAAGCACTTGGTCTCCAAGTGAATTTGGGTGTTTCTGATCACAATTGCAATTGTACACATCCGTTAAAGCAGAAGTTGGATTGGATGTTTAGCACCTATAGCAAGGCCGTGTCATATGCCTAACGACATTCGGTCATTATGCGAGAAAAGACAAATGACACCGAATAAGCACAGCAAATCTACTCGCTCAACGGTCCAACTTGGCACAGTATCGTGGTGGACATACATCTGATCCAGCCCGGGACGAACATATCAGTCGGTCGCCATGACCACTTTGACGCGGTCCACCGGGATTTGAGACGGGAAAGCGGACAAACCCGACGACTTCAATCCGAAGGATTCCGGCAAATAACAAACAAACGAAGAGACAACCAGGGATGAAAACATCACCTCCTTCCACCTTAGGTGGCAGAGGTAATAAGCACTTATGGAAAAATAAGTGAATACGTCAGGCATTTGGAATATCAGCGCGTATGTAAAATAAGCGTATATGAGTTCCACTAAATCTAAAAATAAGAGCATACGCTTATTGTCCACACTCTACTGAATTATGACATCAAGGTACTGAAAGATGGATGGTATCGAAAGAATGTATATATATATATATATATATATATATATATATATATATATATATATATATATATATATATATATATATATATATGTATATGAGTCAGAACCTGTAAGAATGTGATTATTGAAATTCTCTGACTTGAATAAACGCCGCAATGATACCATCATGACAACTTCATGACTGCAAAACCAGAAAGGCTAGTATATATCCTATCTCCCAACTGCTTAAAAAGCAATGGTGATGCTTTGTGGTTGTGATTGGTGGGTGGCACAATGTGTCTATGTGGCAGATGACACTTGTGCATTGCAAATACGTTCTGGCCTCACCAATCACAGTTAGAGGTGTATCATTAACCAGTATATAATGCCGAGAGGCGACACTGTCATAAAGTGGATGAAACAGCGGTGTTGCATGACGTGCTGCAATAAGGGTGAAACTGGTCAGTCGGCTTCACTTTTCATCTGCCTGGTGACAGCATTTGATGAACATTTTTGCACTGCTAGTGGCCCTTCTTGGTTTACATTCATGATGTTAGTGTGATGGTATCATCACCGTTGTATTGGTATGGTATCATTGTGATGGCTTTTGTCCACGTCGGACAATTTAAATAATCACATATTTACAGTGCCCATGAAAAGTCTACACACCCTTTAAAAATTTTCACCTTTTGTTGCCTTCGAGCCTGGAATTAAATTGCATTAAATCAGACTTTTTCCACCTTTATTTACACATCGTATCCCACAGCTTCCAAGTGAAAGGTAAATTCTAAAAATTTCAGAAAATTAATTGAAAATACAAAACTAACATATCTTGGTTGGATAAGTGTCCACCCCTCCCCCCCCACCCCCTTACAATAGCCATTGTAAATTAGCTCAGGTGTAACCAATCACCTTCAAATTCACACACCAAGTTAATTGGCCTACATCTGTGTTAAATCTGAGTGATTCTGATTATTTCATAATAAAATGAGCTGTTCTTGTAGGTTTCCTCTGCTGGGTGGAGCATTTCACAGGAAAGACTCAACCATGAGAACCAAGGAGCTTTGAAAAGATCTCTGGGATAAAGTTGTGGAAAGGCACAGATCAGGGAATGGGTATAAAAATATTTCAAAAGCCTTGAATATCACTTGGAGCACAGTCAAGACAATCACATTGAAATGGAAGGCACATTGTACCAACAAGACCCTTCCGAGATCAGGCCGTCCCTCCAAACTGGATGACCAAGCAAGGAGGAGACTGATCAGAGAGGCCACCAAGAGGTGAATGCCAACTTTGAAAGAGCTACAGGTCTTTATGGCTAAGATTGGTTACTGTGTGCATGTAACAACAATATCCGAAGTACTCCACAAGTTTGTCTTGTATGGTAGAAGGCAAGAAGGAAGCCATTACTCAAAAAATCCCACCTTGAGTCCCGTTTGAGGAATGCAAAAAAACCACTCCTGAAATTCTATAGCCATGTGGCAAAAAGTTTTTTGGTCTAATGAAACCAAAATTAAACTTTTGGCCAAAATGCAAAACGTTACATTTGGTGCAAACCCAACACAGCACATCACACAAGAACACCATCCCTACTGTGAAGCATGCTTGTGGCAGCATCATGTTATGGGGATGTTTCTCACCAGCAGTGACTGGGGCACTTGCAGGGTAGAAGGGAAAATGGATGGAGCAAAATATAGAAAAATCCTGGAGGAAAACCTGCTGCCCTCTGCAAGAAAGCTGAAATTGTGATGGAAGTTCACCTTTCAGCATGATGACGACCCAAAGCACACAGCCAAAGCTACACTGGAGTAGCAAAGGAAGAAAAAGATAAATGTATTTGAGTGGCCCAGTCAGAGCAGTCAGAGTCAGAGCCCCAAACTAAATCCAATCGAAAATCTGTGGCATGACTAGATGATTGCTGTCCATCAACGCTCCCCACACAACTTGACTGAGCTTGAACAGATTGGACAGAAGAATGGGCAAATATTACCCAATCAAGGTGTACAAAGTTGGTGGAGACCTATCCCAATAGACTCAAAGCTGTAATTGCTGTCAAAGGTGCTTCCACCAAATATTAACTCGGGGGGAGGGTGGACACTTATACAACCAAGATTTTCTAGTTTTGTATTTTTAATTAATTTTCTGAAATTTGTAGAATTTGCTTTTTTACTTGGAAGTTGTGGGTTATGATGTGCAAATAAAGGTGGAAAAAGTCTGATTTGATGCAATTTAATTCCAGGCTGTAAGGCAACAGAAGGTGAAAATTTTAAAAGGGGGTGTAGACTTTCTATAGGCACTGTATATATGCAGTATACATATATATTGTTGCGAATTCGCACCCGCGGGCGTGCGATCGGCCGCTCGACTCGAATGGCGGCTGCCTCGCCCACTGGAACGGACAATTCCGCCGTGACCCTCTCGGAACAACGCCAGGAGCCAGTCACGGGTGGGGGTTTAACCCCACCACGACCGTGCCAATTTCCCACCCGCGCAGGATAGGGTTGCTCGCCAAATTCGATCTACCTAAGTACCTGCGCGGATGGTCGAGCGGGCGATCGTACCTCGCCGCAGGCAGACTCCGGACACGAACCGCTTAAGCGGTCCATTCCGTGCTATCGGGATAACTGAGCGTTGTTATCGTCGGCCTCGACGGTTCCGATTAATTATTGGGCGTATTAAGCCCACTACAAACCCTTTACGTGAAGCAGGATGGAGGGTCAATTAAGAAAAGACGAAGCGAAACGGGAAAACAGTTCACACAATGCACATTTATTATGCGACACACGAAAAGCACACATATACAGCCAAACAGTCAGAATGCACCTATATCAGGAAAACAAAAGAAACAACGACGCAGAGTTACAACCGAATACGCGTACACACGGCAACACTTACACAGTTCTACTTTACAAGACACGGCGCCACACACATTTACTCAAAAGCAAAGGAAAGAAGCCACCCTCATAGACAAGGGGGCAGACGGGCCTGTAGGCTAATATGTGCGCGGGACCTGAAGGAGCGGCCAGGACCGCAAGACCGGGTGGGTCCTACCCGCGTCCTCGTGGCGCGTTGGCGGACGAGCCGCAGACGTGGCCGCGTGGCTGTGCCCCGACTCCGTGCTCCTTCGTGGGTTTCGTTGGCACGACCTTTGGAGTGGGGTGGGAACGGGGCCCCCTTGATTGCACTATCTCAGCGCGGGGGAAAAGGGGGAATTGTTGATGATCTGGGGGAGGGAGAATGGCTGGCTGGCTTGGGGTCCCGCGACGAGCGATCTCCCGCCGCGCCCTCGTCGCCGACCGCCGTCCTTCTCGCCTCGGACCTGAGCTCCTTGGCCTCTTGCCACAACTCTCCTCAGCCAACTGAAGAACCCAACACGACGCCTTCGCCTCCCGACTCGACTGCTGCCACACTCTGCTCTTCCAAACTGACTCTGCCAAGATTCGCCTTGCGCTCGGCGCTTTATAGGCCGGCAGGAGAACCCATATACAAATTTCCAGATCAGGATGAGCTCGGGGGCGGAGCCACGTTCGACCAGTGGACGCAGGAAAAGTGGGTGTGAACCTCCACTGATCCTAGAGTTTACATATTTCGATTTCACACGGACGTCCTGGAGGCGGGGCCAAGCCGCTCCATGCTTGCTGATTGGACGGATCAGAAGTGGGCGTGTTGCATTCTTGATCCGAATTTTCCCTCGGAAAGGCTGCTATTTGCACTCGCGGCTCGGTGCGTATCGCTTGAATGAGCCCAAGACAGCCCGACGCTCAGTGTTCACAGGTGATGCGGGAATGGCCGTAGAAGGAGAGAGGTGAGGGTGGTGGAGGGTTTATCGGTGGTGGTTTGATGGTTATGGCGGTTGATTCAAAATAAAGATAGAACAGAAAAACGCCTAACTTAAACTGTCGCAGCCCGAATGAATCACATAAATTCCCTCTAAACAACGGGTTTGGGGCTAACTACACATGTACTTTGAGTTATCTCACGTACGGGACCTGAATGGTGATTTGCGAATTTCCACAGCCGTAACAATATATTTATATATATATATATATATATATATATATATATATATATATATATATATATATATATATACTATTTTTTTCAAAGAAGAAGAAGGTGCTTCCAAACAATCATAGACCAGATCTACTTCATTAATTTGAGCAGCAACCAAGAGCTTTGGTGATGGTGATAATATGGTCATAATTTGGTGATTGAGGAACTTGAACAAAAGATATTTGAGTCTTATGAGAATTGGCTCCCATGATAATGGAACGGGTACGTGGATGACACCTTCACAATTGTGCAAGCAAACATGGCTGACCACCTTCTGGGGCAACTTGGCCAGGAATTCCCCAGCATTAACTTCACAGTTGAAATTGAAAAAAGAAAACAAATTGGCCTTTTTGGATGTGGAGATTCACCGTAAGCATGGCGACTCCCTAAAGACTTCAGGTTACAGGAAACCAACCCACACCAGCAGATTACTGAATTTTAACTGCAGCAACCCAATCACCCACAAATGCAGTGTAGCAATCACCCTTGGCAACTCAGGAATGGACTGTGTCATCTTCCAAAGCCAATGCCATCAAAGAAATCAGATTAGTTAGAGGAGTGCTGCTCAAAAATGGGGACAGCAAAGGGATACTCCCCACCTTGGAAGAACCAAAATGGACAGAACGGAAGGAGCCAGACATGCTTAGGCACTGTGTAGTGCCATACTACCCGGGCCTTTCCGAAAGGATTGGCAGGATAGTATGCAGTGCATGGATTGGTGTTGCCTACAAGCATCTACGCACCATCCCTAATGTGATTTCAAAACTAAAGGACACGATATCAACTGGTGATAAATCTGGAGTCGTTTATTATTCGCATGCAGTGACTGTGACCAATTCTGCATTGGTGAAACTGGAAGAAATTTATAACAAAGGCTGGATGAACATGATAGAGGTGATAGGCTTGGAAAGGTGACCCAGTGAGCCATAGCATGCCATTGCCTGCAATCTGGCCACAAATTTGACTTTGGGACTGGTGTCCGAGACAGAACATCCAACAAACAGCAATGGTTGATACTGGAAGCATGGCACATGAAGAGCCGAGAGGGTGGCCTAACTGGAGAGACTGAAGAACTAAGAGGTTGGTTTCTCTGGGGAGATGGTGGACATACCCACAGAATACACACCTCTGATGCAAATGGTGAAAACTGGATGGTGCAAACAGCTGGATAAGGTGAGCAACAAACAACAACCCTCGGATCTCAAACACCACATTCCCATGTGTCCAACACCCCACTATAACCCCAACAACCATACAACCCACAACTCATCATGTCCTACCTGGACACGAAACTAGCCATGTTCGTGCCCTGGAAACACAAAACCAACAACAAGCGCATGCACATGCTCACCCACACACATACAACACCAGATCACGTGCAAATAAAAACAAAACAAGAGCAGAGCAGCCCATCAATGATGTCATTTGACGTTTATTTTGCTTGAGGTTTGCAAAATAAAACAAAAAAAAAAGTCACTCCTCCATTTGATCTTGAGCATCATTATGTGACCGGAAATGAGCGGTCGTATCGGAATAAAAACCGGACACGTGCCGAGGCTCAGGGTCTATTGGCCTGAGGAAGCCGGTTGTGAAGTTGGTGAAACGTCACCTGAGACTGGGTTTGCTCTTGCTTAATGCTCAAATTAGTGGAGTAGATGTAGTTTACTTTTTCTTGGAAGTGGCTTCTTCTTTAAAAATGTATAATCCCAACCACCCCATTGTGTGTGTGTGTGTGTGTGTGTGTGTGTGTGTGTGTGTGTGTGTGTGTGTGTGTGTGTGTGTGTGTGTGTGTGTGTGTGTGTGTGTGTGTGTGTGTGTGTGTGTGTCGGTCAAAAATTCAACAACATTTGAATAGTTTCCATTAAAAAAAATTTATTTGAGATTGAATAATATAAACTCTTTATATTATGCTTTTCATAGTTTGTAGATTGTTTGTCTGCAACCCTTGTTATCTGGCATTTAATGAATCTGTTAATTAATCTGTTATCTTGCATTTGAAAGGACAGCGCTATCAGTCTTAGGCTCATGTTCGGCAATGAAACAGCAGAAATTTCGAGTTTGGCCAAGGTGCCAGCTCATAATGGCTGTCTTGGAAATCTTATATTGGACATTTATCAAGAGGAACGTATTAGACGATTTGCTGTGACCACTATGTAATAATGAAATATGACACCTTAAAAAAAAAAATCAGAATTTGGCCCACCAAACAACAATCTCAATTTCAGACTTATTGAAGCTGTTACATTTATCTGTTGAAAGCATTATTAAAAGTTATTTTAAAAAAATCTTGACTGGTGAGGTGGTTGACTTAAAGACCGACCTATTTGCGATGCACCCATCTATTTGCTCACAGAAATCTGCAACAGCACAGGGAGGACCTTTTCTACAGAAAGGAGAGGAAGAACTTCATCCAGCACCAGCAGAGCTTTATCTGTCAGCACCCCTGGGAACCTTCCACTGGTTTCACAGAAGAATGCGAGCACTCCAGTAAAAAAGATGGTGGCAGTAATTCGAAACTCAAGATCTCCAAGTACACCAAGGACATCAACACAGCCTGTGGCTATGTGCCTGCCAGACCTGACCAACATCAAACCAAAAGTGATGTCCACTGTTAACATTCGGCACCAGCCTGGTGGAGGAAAGGTAGATCAACCATGCATGAACATCACACCTGTTCAGCGATTGATTAGGGGTTCATTTACGGATGTTATGTTCTTGTTTGTTTTTTTCTCGTACCTTTGGAACCATCTCCCTGTGGCTGTCTCAACTTGTTCTTAGATGGCAGCCTCCTGCCATCTCGCATCTTATTATATCCCCACTCATGATGTAATCTTAACTAACCCCTCTTTACCTGCCTGCAATCTTTTCAATTCTCACATCTCCTGATCAAATGTAGGTCCCATGCCTCTCCTCAAATTTCTTGCTATCATTGCAATACTCTTCAATCCATTGTTACTTCTGCCACCTAAGGTGGACAAAGATTATGTTTTCACTCCTGTTTGGCTGTCTGTTTGTTTGTGGGCCTCAACTGTCTGTGGACAGTTTGGTTGATGTGTGACGAGGACAAATTGCTTCAATTTGGGTGAAGATCCAGATCTGTATATGGATCCAATTTTTGTTTTTTTTACCACCACTGAGAGATAGGGCCAAAAACGATACATAGCACGATATCTCAAAAAGTTATGGATGGCCTCAGATGGAACTTGGTGGACAATTTTGGTGCATGACAGAGATGCATTGATTTGATTTTGATTAAGGTCTGGGGATATCTGGCCTATGCGTGGGCTACAAGATATACAATGGTCAGCCTGGCAGTGGTATGCACTCCACAGAGTGAGTATTTCTATTTTTTTTGTAAAACTTGTCGAGGCTCATGTGAGAGCGAACACACAATGCATAGCAAGGGGGGCATGAGACAGGAGGGGAGGGAGTGGGAAGGACAAAATAGTGGGGAACAGAGACATTAGGAGATCTGTGGAAAGGAGAGGGATGGGGCGGGGAACGTGGGGAATAGAAGATTAACATTACAGGGACTTTCAGGAAACAAAGCAGGGAATTTGAAGGAGGTGGGCTAGGGTGGATTATCGGGGGTAGAAACGATCGAGGATTTGGATGGGGGTGATAAGAGGTGGTGGTGAACAGCTGTTTTGAAGGCCTGGAGGGAAGAATGGGAATGAATAGAGTTTTTTTACAGCCATTTTTCCCTGCTGTGCAGGGGTTAGGCTTTTTCTTGAGGCAATGTTTTATGGCCGGATGCCCTTCTTGACGCCAACCCTGGTCGCCTCTTACGACACACAGGGATATGGTACACCTATTCTAACCGGGGCATACACCGGGACCAGTACACTGGTACTCATTTCGACGACCTCGGAAGGATGATAGGCTGACTCAACCCCCTGGTGTTAATTCAGCAGCCAACGGGGCTTGAACTCAGGACCCTGGAATGAATAGAGTGAGGGAGTTTATTCCAAAGGCGGGAAAAAAGAGGAATGAAAGAGTGAAGGTGAGCAGTGATTCGTGATTTTGGTAGTTTTAACAGAAGGGGGTTGTTGGCGGACCTTGAGCGCCCTGTGGAAATATGGTGGGGACATATCGCAGAGAGAGCAGGGGGGGTAGGCTGGAGAGGAGACAGTAGAAGACAGAAAGACCACCGACCAACCTGCGGTAATTGAGTGAGAGGCCCAAAGACTCAGCCTCATTGTGGGAGATGCCAATGATCCGAAATGCCTTGGTTTCTACAGCATGAAGCCGAGAAAGGTGGGAGGCAGCAGCACCAGCCCAGGGGGGAGAGCAGTACTCCATCAGCCTACGGACAAAAGCTTTGTAAGTGGTCAGGAGCTCAGGTGGGCCGAGGGAGGACTTTGCACGAAGGAGGATTCCAGGTCGGCGACTGGCTTTGGAGGCGAGATTTGAAATGTGGCTTTCCCAGGAAAGGTCATGGCAGACAGTGAGACCCAGAAGCTTGAAAGAAAGGACTTCTTCCAGAGGATTGTTGAGAAAGTGAATGAGGGGGTGGGGGGGTTCCAAACGGTCCTTTCGAAGAGACATAGTGAGAGTGTGAGATTTGTCCGGATTGAAAGATATGTTCCACGTGTTGGACCAGTTTGTGATTTTATCCAGATCTGCAGTGAGTGAAGAAGCTGCTGCTTGCCAGTCTGAGGGATGACCGATGGTACGGCAGAGGGTGGAGTCATCAGCAAAGAGATATAGAGGACTTTTCAGAGAGTCGGAGAGATCATTGATGAAAACCACAAAAAGAACAGGGCCCAGAACGCTACCTTGAGGAACTCCAGCCTGGACAGGAAGAGGGGATGAAAGAACTCCATTTAGGGCCACAAGTTGACTGTGACAGGAGAGGAAGTCTGCGAGCCTTGAGAGGAGATGGCCTTGAATACCATAGGAAGAGTTTGGTGAGCAGGGCAGGGTGCCAGACCGTGTCAAAAGCACGTGATATATCCAGGGATACGGCTCGGATTTGCTGTCTGGCATTGAGGGCTTCCATCCATTGTTGGGAGAGCAGAAGCAGCATATCCAGGGTCGAGTAACCTGGTCTGAAACCAAATTGATGATCAGAAATCAAGCCATTGGAGAAGAGGAAGGATTTAATGTCTGAAGCAATGATTGATTCCATAACCTTTCTGATGATTTGGAGAAGGGTGATTGGTCTGTAGTTGCAGGGATCTGATTTTGCACATTTTTTATGCAGGGCAGTGATGTTAGCAGATTTCCAAGCGGATGGCAGATAACCTTGAGCAAATGAGAGGGTGAATAGAACAGACAGAGGGTGAGCAAGAGCAGAGGAGCAGATTTTTAGGACATGTTGGCTGATGCCGTCTGGACTGGTTGCAGAATCTGAGTCGAGGTTTGACAGCAAGCTCTCCACCTTGTCAGGAGAAAAGGGCACAGAGTCCAGGGACAGTTGGGTGTGACTGGGTAAGGTGGGTAGAGAAAGTGATGGGTTTTGGACACAAGATTTAGCTGCAAACACTGAGTTTAGGCATTCAGCTCTTTCACGTGCGGTATCAGCAGTGCGGCCATTTGAGGTAAGGGAGGGGATGGAGGGGGAACATACACCAGAAACAGATTTGATTAGATGCCACCAGGATTTTGAGGAGGGAGAGAGGTTTGAGAGTTCAGACTTGAGATTAGAAAGATGTTGTTTTCTGGCTCTCCTGAGGGTAGATACACACTTGTTCCAAGCTTTATGGAAGGAACTGAGATTGCCCTCAGTTGCGTTTGCTTTCCATGAGGCAAAGGCAAGTTGTTTCAGGACAACTGCCGCACCACAAGCTTCAGTAAATCAAGGGCGGGAGGAAGGGTAGGACAACTGAAGACGAGAGGGGATAAATCTGTGCATGAGGGAGAGCAAGTTTCTTTGAAAGAATTCCCAGGATGAGTTGATGTTGGAGAAAGTAGCGATAGGAGACCAATCTATAAGTTTGATGGCTGCTTGGAGACCCTGCCAGTCGGCTTGAGTGAAATGCCAGACTTGACGGCGGTGAGGTGGTTCTCTGATAATAGCCAGAGAGATGTCCACTTTGACAAGGACGTGGTCAGAAGAACCGATTGGAGTGGAGAAAAAGCGGATTTTGTCAGGGAAATTTGTCAAAATCAGATCCAGAAGAGATGGAGCCCCATTGGTTGAGATCCGGGTCGGGAAGTTGACCGATTGTGTCAGTCCCAATAAGTCACAGAAAGCATTTTGCTGAGGTTCAATGTCAGGTGAGAGAGGTACCCACACCAAGCCAACTGGCATGATGACAATTGAAGTCGCCACATATGAGGAAGAGAGAGTTTTGATGAGAAGATAGAAGTTGGTCCATGTTTTCGGATAGTGAGGTGTTGATGGAGTTATCACTGTTAGGTGGACGATACAGTACACATATAAACATGAGGTGGGAGTGGAGGGGAAGGTGTAGCCAGATGTATTCCTGGGGGTGTGGGGGAGTGAGAGCAGTGCATGGAGAGTGAGGATTAGAGTCTTTGATGAAGAGAGCAACTCCTCCACCAGGACGAGGCTCAGGTCTGTCATACCGGAGGAGGGAGTAACCAGGGAGAGATACTTGGGAGTCAGACACGTCTTGGGGGAGGAAAGTTTCTGTTAGGCAGATTATGTCTGGTTTATCAGTGGCAACCTGTATGGAAAGATCTGAAAGGTTTGAGCGAAGGTCCTGGTTATTTGAGGTCCATACTTTTAATGAAGGGGTAGGGGAGGAGCCTTTGGGTGCAGGGGGTGGGTAGGACAAGGGTCGAGGGGGGGGGTAAGAAGGGTTGTTGAAAGAGTGTGGGGGATTGCAGAATAGGTAGGGGAGGGTGCCGAATGAGGAGGAGAAAAGGCTCTGTGGTGCTCAGGGAGAGGGGGGACAAGTGAGGGGGAAGAAGGTAGTTGAGGATTTGAGGAGGTGGAGTGAAGAGATGGAGGTGAGAGGGCAGTGGAAGGAGGAAGCTTTTTGGATGAGAGGGGGGGCAACTTTGAGATGGATGAGTGAGGGGGATGAATGGTGGGAGAAAGGTGAGTGGGGAGTATTTGTGAGAGGTGAGAGAAGGGTTGGAGGGAGAAGAGTGGGATGGTTGCTTTGAGAGTGAGGGGTGAGAGGGGTGAGTTTGCACCTAAGTTGTAAAAAAAACAATGGTTGATGGAAAGCGACATTCATAGCAAACTGGGGTTTTTAAAAGTTTTTGATCAGAGGTGCGATACAACACAATTCTTGTTGGATGCAATAATGGCGAATTCAGAGAATGGAGGGAAGAAACGCTGTAACAGTTGGATTTTTTCAGCAAGATATGAAGGAAAGGTCAAATTGAGAGCAGTCTATTTAAATAGCAGAAGAGTTGTGCATTATGATACAGTAAAGAGAACCACACATGTGAAAGAGGAAGATGAAGCATTATAAGAGATCGTTTTTGTTATTATTATTATTATTTTATTATTATTTTATTATTATTTTATTATTATTATTATTATTATTATTATTATTATTATTAATGTTTGAGAGAGTTTTCAACAGAATAGATCATGGAAGTGTTGTAGAAAAAAAAATCGAGGAAGAAGAAGAAGAAGAAGATGAGATGAATAAGAAGAAGAAGAAGAAGAAGAAGAATCGAGACTCATGAGTGTGCAAGGAGAAAAGTAGCGGTTTTTTTGTTTGTTTGTGGTTTTTTTTATTTAAGATAAGAAATAGAATTATTCGTTGGGAGGGATGGGGGACGTTAGGAAAGTGGGGAAGATAGAAATTGAAGGTAATGGGGAGAAAAAACAAATAAACACGATCATACACCGAGGGGAACCAGTAGGCCTCAAGCCTCAAGGGTAGGCCTCAAGCACCCGGTAAGACATGGTTGACAAAATCTCACAAAATAGCATGATTTTTGAAACAAAACCGAACTAGGAACACACAGTAACATGTAGGTGAGAAAATAAACAGTTAAAACGGGACAGATAACGACCGGAAACTTAACTTTGAGATCGTCAGCAGAGAGCCCTGTCGACGCTCCAAACCCAGAACCAGAAGTCCAAAACCGACTTTCTGGTTCTTTATGCTTTTCCAAGTTTTTATTGTGTGTAAGTAAGAAAATAAATTATTGAAAGAAAATTCCACAAAAACAAATCACAGAACTTCATTTTCTTAAAACCTTCATTATTTTTACGGACTGTTTAAAGCGAGCCCATTCAGTTCACGAAAAATTCATAGTTGTGCACTGGAGGCCACCACATAGAAACAAACATATTCAGGGAACGGGGAAGGAATGGAAAGTCATAGTTGAGACCGGCCAGTTGAGACCAGATTGAAATGAACAGTCATGTGCAACTCACAATTCTACCTTAATGTGTCAGACTCATGAAGCTCATGACCCAATGGCGGATCGAGGGGGGTTTACCAGGAGCACGTGAACCCCCCCTCCCCTCCGCCCTTACAATGATGTCACATCATCGTTGTGCATGATATCACTGGACAATCGGCAATCGCACAACTTTTGCTTTCACTCAGCAATTAATCCGAGCCGCAATACTTTTCGCCACTGGTTCTGTATTAATCTCTGTGACTCAGAGTATAGTTATGACTCCGAAGAGAAAGGCAACATTTTCGGGATCGTGTCCCACAGCAAAGTGCAGTAGAATCCTGAACTATTTCACCAGGTAATTCAATGTTTCAGTGGCTACATCGTCCATTATTATAATGAATGATCTGATGATCCACAATGGCGAGTTTAGGATAAGTGCTCGCGGTGATTTCGCCACATTTTGTGCTTGTCCTTTGATATTTTCATTGATTTGTTTTGGAAACATTTTGTGTATTTACATTGTTGTTGTAAAGATCCGTCGCAAAGATTCCAAAATCTTCGGCTTTTCCTCAGAATCAGTTGGTGACAGGCCTGAGGCCTTTTCATCAAGTAACTCGATATTCCCAAACAAATTCTGTGGAGAAAGTAAATTTATTGTCAGACACTACTAGCTCTGGATATCCCTGTGTCGTAAGAGGCGACCAGGGTTGCGTCAGGAAGGGCATCCGGCGTAAAACGTGCCAAATCACTATGCGGATCATACGGATGATCCGCTGTGGCGACCCCTAACGGGAGCAGCCGAAAGAAGAAGAAGAAGAAGACACTACTAGCTCTGGATAGATGAACCAGTTTTTCCCACTTAGTGACAGGCCTGAGGCCTTTTCATCAAATAGCTCGATATTCCCAAATTTTCCTGTGGAGAAAGTAAATTTATGGTCGGACACTGCTTTGGATAGATTAACCGTTTTTTCCTCGACGATTACATTGACTTGAAAAAGGCTTGGTGGTATATTTCACAATATGAGAACATCCTAACCTTAAGTTATCTTAACCTGCAACTGACTCGGGGACATTGTGGTCGTTCTTGTCTGGAAGTCATCCTTGACTATGCCTCATGGCGCTGCCTTGCACACAACTCACACCTGTCGGCACTTAGCCAAAGCTCTTTCACATTCACAAAGATTCTTTAACCAGGTCAGGCTGATCTTCTGTATAACAGAGAATGCTCTTTTAAATCGAGCCAAGCTGATTCTCATTGCCCTGAACAGTCATCATCTGATGCTTTTGGAAACAGACCTTTTTGTTACTCTTTCAATGATAACCGACAGCCACAGGCACTGCCTTACAAATCATACTCAGGCCATCCCTTTTCCAGCAGTCTCTGGCACTGGCTCACAAACCACACAGGTCATTCCTCAACCAGTAGGCCACATGCACATCCTGGTGCTTTACTGCTGCTCTTTTAAAATGTGGCTGAACTGATGCTCCATTAACAGGTCTCATTGCGTTTTGTGTCTCCAGCTTCCACCAGGTGAGCCCAGTCACACAGTTCATACGCAGGCTAGTACATAACTCCACTGCCTCAGCAACACTCACATTCACCCATCCTTCTATGCTTACTCAGCCAGTTGTTGTGCAGCATACATACGCCAGCACACTTCTTCTGCAAGCTCTACTTGGACTCTGGCACTTCACTCCCCACTCCTCCCCTGGCCTTGTTGATCATCTCGTCTATGCAGTCTAGCATCTGGGCCTCAACTGGCTCTCATTTATATACATCATTTTTGTCTTCTCCTTTTACTTTTGACTTCTGGCACACCAATGCTATCCTTTTACCTTGCACAGCCAATTGCTCTGACAATACCTTCTTCCTCAGCCACTTTACCTCTCACCCAAGCAGGTTGTCACAGCTATGTGCTGTGCCGTTTTTGACTACTGCTCCCTTGTTGTTTGGTTGTTTTCAAAAAGTCTTTGAACGAAATCAAAATGCATATATTTGAATTGACGAGCCAAAGAAGCTGTGGTTGAATTGAAATAATTTCCCCTCTATGACTAACCAAATATGAATTGAATATAAGGAGAGAAGGCATGGTGATGAAGAAATGACTCATCCAATTGTGATGATTATGATATTATGCAGCCAGTGAGGTAGGCTGCAATCACCTGCTAAGTTAGCCCATGTTCAGGTAAATGTGCCACCTCAGCATTGATGAATCAGGATTGGTGTCTGAAAAGATTATCTGCAAATGTCAGGTCACAAGCTGCATTGCTCTCTGGAATTTATATATTTATTATTGACCTCACAAATAACCACACGTTCCAAATGATATTGTTAATTCACATTAATTTTAATATCATTATATTAAGTGTATATTTTTTCATAACAATTTCTCTTGTGAGAATAGGTTTATCCTTCACTCCCCCAATCTAACCGATCCCTTACCACCATCCTCTCTAGATTGTGTAATACCGTTGTGTCTGGCAGGTGCATATACACACCAAGAAAGCAGACTACACCCATGTCACATCCAAGTGTGGCTCCAAGTATAATATCCACCACAAGCCCGGTGAGAGGATGGGTTATCAATAATTATACATTCCAATCCTAATAATTATAATATAACTTAAGCTTGAGTGTAAACTCTACTGCCTGATTTTAAATGTGTGCATAAATTCTTAATATGAAGTTATTATTAAATAGGAAAAGTACACGTCCCCATTGATAAGAAAAGCAAGCAAAAATACCCGTCCCAAGTAACGGGGAAAGTTTAAGTTAATCTATCAATCTAAATTATTTCATGGACTTCATAAAAGTTAATCGTGTTGTGCTCAAAAATTCCGGCCTTTTCAATTTGAGATCAATTGGTTGTCCTGTTTGCCAAAAAAATATGCTATATTGGTCACTTTGCCCTCAAAACGAGAGAGAGAGAGAGAGAGAGAGAGAGAGAGAGAGAGAGAGAGAGAGAGAGAGAGAGAGAGAGAGAGAGAGAGAGAGAGAGATAGATAGATAGATAGATAGATAGATAGATAGATAGATAGATAGATAGAGATAGAGATATATATTTGTGCCAACATATAGATACTGTAACAGTAGATTATAAGGTTTTTCATTACAATTGGAATATAATACATTCATGACAATGATGTTTGAGCATATTTAACTTCGACTCTTTTGCTTGCTTCCTTCCTCACCTCAACTCGTAATTCCTTTAAGTCAGTTTATTGAGTTCTTGTCTGATCAAATTTGATCTATTCCTGATTAATAATTTAATCAAAGCATGAGTTCCTGACAAGGAACTTTGATGCAGGAGGAAGCCATTAGGCCCATCAAAACCTGTGCTATTATTACCAACCTTTGATTGTTTGTCTATGCTCCATCCTTTTTAAATGCTGAGCATCAAGCAAGGAAGCAACAAGTACCATTTTGAAAGTCATTGCTATGTTCAAACTGCCAACCTCCTGGACTCAGGGCGGATGATCTAACAATTACGCTACCACATCTGGTTTAAGATTCAAGATTTAAGAATAAACAATTGACAATATGTGATAGCATACTTTCAGCACAAAAGAAATCACAATATTGCTTAAGCAATCTTCAGCCATGATCACTCTGATAATGAATGCTGTGACTGTCTTGTATCCTTCAGGTGGTGGAAAAGTGAAAATCGAAACGAGCAAGTTAGAGTTTCGTGAAAAAGCAAAGCCTAAAGTCTATTCAAGGCATGGAGGAGAATACATGCCTGGGGGAGGGAACGTGAAGGTAAGGGTATCTCTGCAATCATTTTTTTTTTTTTTTACAGTGGAAAGGGTGAAGGAAACATTTCTCCTTAGATGCAAATGCTTCACAGTCGCACAGTAGAAAGTAAACCTGTCACAATGATGCGACTAAAATGGTCGGTCGTGAGTTTACTCCTCTGTTCAAAATCATACCTGGAAATATATTTGTTTAATTCTATTTTATTTTAAACCACAATTTTAATACCTCAAATATAAAATAAATATGGGCTGTGTTTCTAAATTGTGTAATCATTAAAAAAAAACCCTGACTGCAATAAGATAATTCATTATGTTATCTAGTATTTTATTAGCTCACCTGGAACACAGTTCAGGTGAGCTTATGGGATGAGATGTCATCCATCCATAAACAACTGCAACTACTTCTCCAAAACTGCTGATGGGATTGTGACCAAACTTGGTTAAAATTATCTTTGGTGTGGTCGAACTCAGGTTTGTTCATGGCATCCTCCCCCGCCACCTATAAGTAGATATGGGTGAAACTTCTTCCGTATTTTTGTGACGACCCATACGGAGGTTTCCGTATGTTTATTTTCAGAAAGGCACGCGATAATTATGGGGAATTGCGGTGATATTCCAATATGCCGATTCGTTTCTTAACCCATTTCATCCGGATGGGGTGACATGCTGATGCAACAACGCATCATGACCACGATCATGTGAATTAGTCCCATGGTAGTTTTTATTATGAGCTATTCTTGTCGAAGTTAGCCGGGTACAAAAGCTTGCGAGTGCGTTACCGTGATTCGATGTCGGTGTTGCGTATCCGCCTTTCATCGCCAGTGGATTCATCCCTACTGGTTCTCACATTGGATGATATTTATATTTGTTTAGTGTTTAACATTTGATTTTGTTGTATTAATGGTGTAGTATTAATTTGTAATTGGAATGATGCTCTTTGGAATGAAAATAGAGATAAAATTGAAAGAAGCTGGATGAAATTGTGAAAGCGGGTGGGGAAAAGGAAAAGGTGAGGTTACCCCGATCGGAATGGAAGGTTACGACGTTCATTCATCCCACGTTGGCGATTTATAATACCTGTATCAGAGTGCTCGAGTTATCACCGAGACAGGACTTACTATTTATCCTTCGGTAGAATTCTTCTTCAATCATCTCACAAAAGGTCGAGGAGAACTTAAAGTGCCATTGAGATCTGTCGTGGCGTCATTTTGCCTTTCATGTTATAATATGTAAATATTCTCAAGCTTTGGTTGATCGAAGGTTTTCTGGAACCGGGTGCAACTGGAAAAGAGATGAGCAGGTTGTTTGGTTGCGGTTGCAAGAAAGGATCAACTCGGATTCCCAATGCCTCGGACGTCTTTTCCTTCCATGCGAAGCATACGCATGCCTGGTGTTTTGGGCACAAACAACCGCCATTTGTTGATGTCTATCAGACGCATTCTACTCTACAGAGATCTTCTGTGCCTGGTGTTGTGCTGAAAAGGGTAACCCTTATTTTGGAGTTTCGCTGGCAATGATTCTTCCCTTGATATTGGCACCTTCGTGTGGCTCATGTATAAGCAGCCCTCATTAGCTTAATGGCACCTTTGCATGTCTTGTGTTGCCTTACCCGGGTTGATGTAGCTCATCAGAAGAGTTCAGAGTCGATTTCTCCTTGGATCCTTCATCAATATTCCTGCCTTCGGCTCTGCCGGATTCCAGAGGGCTATTCAGCTAAGTAGCTCCAAAACTTACCATTCCTTTGTGGCATTTTACTCCTTTCACAAGTATTCTCATCACTTATACGTTCACGACTCCGACCGATGTCCAACGCTGATGCAGTGCCCACTGTTACTCATTTTGTTCACCTCCGAAGTATGATGGACTGAGCCAACCTACCTGGTGTTAATTCACCAGGAGAGGGTCTCAAATCCAAGACCCTAAGATCTTAAGCCAGTCCCCCTAACCGTTAAGGCAACACCAGGCTTCAGCAATGAATGTTCAAGTGATATAAAGAAAAATCTTCCCCAAATATCACATTCATTTGCATCGTTTTTTGTTACAATATGGACAGAATCACCCCCATAATTTATACTTTGACATCAATTTTTCAAAATTTTCTGGAGATCATACCCCCAGACCCCCCCCCCCCCAGGATAATCTAATTTTTTCCTTTTTCTCAAAAGTTCTGCAGTTTCACCCATGAGTAGGTCATCATAAGGTTTACAGGTCCCAAAAGTACTTGAATTTCTATCTCGTTTGGCTGACATTTTGGATGACAGGAAAACCTTTAAAAATCTTCTGCTCTCAAACTGATTAACCACATTCAAAGATCAATGCGAAACTTAAAAATTGTGGTCAACTCTCCAAAGGAAATATAGTCTTAACAATGATGTCATCAGTCACGTCGTATGACTGCCATATTGGATTGTAAGAAAACCTTTAAAAAAATCTTTTCCGATACCACTTAAGTGATCGATTCGAAACTTTACACATGTGATTGATATCACATAGGAAATATAATTTGATAACAATGATGTCATTGGTCATGTGGTTTGGCAGCCATGTCAGATCAAATGAAACCTTTAGATTACATATTTTCTAAAACTGCTTAATGCGAAACTAAAAATATATGATCGACTACCTATAGGACATTTGATGAAAAGAAACTGATCTGTAACACAATATGGCCGCTAGTGATGTCACACAACAGAAAGTGGGCAATGTCTCAAAAAATATGAACTGTAGACACCTTGGAGTTGCACCTTTTCAGAGGTATAATTTTGACACAAGCAGAAGTAACATAATCACACCGGAAGTGGGAAATATATCTCAAGCTGAGGCTCATATGCAGCAGGGAGTTTCTCCACTGTGAATATCATGTCAGTACTACCCGACTTTAAAATGTGTATTCTAAATTCAGCTCTTATATTTTTTACCCTGATCCATCCATCACTCCACTTTTTGGAAACCAGCCAGGTGAACTTCAAGACCATTGGTCTTCTATTATTGTTATTACATCAATTTTACTCCTTGTATTTATGCATCATTTATTTCACATTTAGAACATTATGTGACTCATGCTGGCAATCTATAAAAAATATAAGAAGAGCTCACTCAACGTGCCTGCGTCCATCCGTCCCTGCCTACCTGTGTGCATCCACAAATGTCCTGCAGGGGATACCATAAACCAAGCCCAATCTGCAAACAGTGTGATATAGTTGAGCAAGGTTTCAAACAGTGTGATATAGTTTAGTAAGATTTCAAACAGTGTGATACAGTTGAGTAAGATTTCAAACAGTGTGATACAGTTGAGTAAGACTTCAAACAGTGTGATACAGTTGAGTAAGGTTTCAAACAGTGTGATTCAGTTGAGTAAGGTTTCAAACAGTGTGATTCAGTTGAGTAAGGTTTCAAACAGTGTGATACAGTTGAGTAAGGTTTCAAACAGTGTGATACAGTTGAGTAAGGTTTCAAACAGTGTGATACAGTTGAGTAAGGTTTCAAACAGTGTGATACAGTTGAGTAAGCTTTCAAACAGTGTGATACAGTTGAGTAAGATTACAAACAATGTGATACAGTTGAGTAAGATTTCAAACAGTGTGATATTGTTGAGTAAGATTTCAAACAGTGTGATATAGTTGAGTAAGATTTCAAACAGTGTGATGTAGTTGAGTAAGATTTCAAACAGTGTGATATAGTTGAGTAAGATTTTAAACAATGTGATACAGTTGAGTAAGATTTCAAACAGTGAGATATCGTTGAGTAAGATTTTAAACAATGCGATATAGTTGAGTAAGATTTCAAACAGTGTGATATAGTTAAGTAAGATTTCAAACAGTGTGATATAGTTGAGTAAGATTTCAAGCAGTGTGATATAGTTGAGTAAGGTTTTAAACAATGCGATATAGTTGAGTAAGATTTCAAACAGTGTGATATAGTTGAGTGAGATTTCAAACAGTGTGATATAGTTGAGTAAGATTTCAAACAGTGTGATATAGTTGAGTAAGATTTCAAACAGTGTGATGTAGTTGAGTAAGATTTTAAACAATGTGATACAGTTGAGTAAGATTTCAAACTGTGATATCGTTGAGTAAGATTTTAAACAATGTGATATAGTTGAGTAAGATTTCAAACAGTGTGATATAGTTGAGTAAGATTTGAAACAGTGTGATATAGTTGAGTAAGGTTTCAAACAGTAAGACATGGTTGAGTAAGATTTCAAACAGTGTGATATAGTTGAGTAAGATTTCAAACAGTGTGATATAGTTGAGTAAGATTTCAAACAGTGTGATGTAGTTGAGTAAGGTTTCAAACAGTAAGATATAGTTGAGTAAGGTTTCAAACAGTGAGATATAGTTGAGTAAGATTTCTAAGTGTGATATAGTTGAGTAAGGTTTCAAACAGTAAGATATAGTTGAGTAAGATTTCAAAGTGTGATGTAGTTGAGTAAGGTTTCAAACAGTCAGATATAGTTGAGTAAGATTTCAAAGTCTGATATAGTTGAGTAAGATTTCAAACAGTGTGATATAGTTGAGTAAGATTTCAAAGTGTGATATAGTTGAGTAAGGTTTCAAAGTGTGATATAGTTGAGTAAGGTTTCAAACAGTAAGATATAGTTGAGTATAAGGTGAAGATAGATGGGCCAGTTTCAATTTACATTAAAACAAAAACTCTTCCTCCTTCTTCACTAATAATCATGGTGAGTCTCTGATTCCCATTTCTCATATCGATAAGGTTCAGAAAACGCTTGTTATATTTAATACTTTTTTTCAACATTTCCATTTTCGTCATATAACAGTAAACATCGCCCTATCAAACAATATTTCTGATTACACGCTGTCTTTCGCTCTACTTGCAACAGGTGAGAAAACGACATTTAAAGCAGCTGATATTAAAATAATTTATTTGCATGCTTTTTAAAGGGTGAAAGTTAGTTAATTTTTTTTGCCGGGTACCCCTTCTAGGAAATATGAAAACTGCACCTATATGCACAACCATTGACAACACGGTCTAAAAATGAACAACAACCATACGTAACACTAACCACACAACCATACACAAACAAAAACACCCAAAAACAAGCCAAAACAAGAACAACAGCAATCAGAGATTTGTGTAGTTTTTGTGTCAATATTTTGTGTGGTGTTTGTGTATTGGTGTGTTTCTGAATTAATAATAGCGATAACGAGAACTGCCACTTTATAACTACTGGTAGTGATGACCGGGTACCAATACGTCTTGCTTTGATGGAACCCAGCTTTGATCGGACACTTCACCCTGACCCATGACATTTATTATTACTATTATCTTTCCAAAACGAAGTTTTTGCAAGATATGTTAGTTAGCTTGTATGTTTTTTTTTTGTTTGTTTGTTTGTCTGTAATCACGTATAAAAAAATTCTGCAGAGCACAGTTATCATTGGAAATTTTAATAACTTCGCATATCAGAGGCCTATAAAGGTCCCTTTCAGCGCATAAAATTTTGAAGGTCAAGGTCAAAGGTCAAGGTCACTTTGTCGCAAATCAGGGGAGTCGACGAAACCCTTATTTTTTGAGCAATTTTGATCGGATCGTCTTCAAACTTCATGGGAATATAGTTCATGGTCTGGCGCTGAGCTGATTAATTTTGGTGGCGATTGGCCTTGACCTTCATGGTTAGCGCCTCAGGTCAAACATATTTGACCCCAAGGTCAAATTTTCAAGTTTTAGGAACCATATCGTGTAGTACCTCAAATTGAACACCTCGATGAGTGCTCTCTGGATATGTCAAGCTTGAGACATTATTGCGTCATTTGGTGACGTTATGAGGCAAACGCATATTTTTCATGGTTACTCTGTAGAACGACTCTCATCGGAATCTCTCGTAGGCAGATATTCCTCAAGGAGTCGCTCCTGGTGGATAGCAGCTCTGTTCACCTCAGTGTGACCTTAAAGAAGTCACACGTGGTCACCCTGCGGGTGACATTGGTTTATTATTATTGTTATTATTATTATCATTCAATTGAATTCAGAATGGGATTAAAATAAATTCAATTCAAATCAAATGGAAGACCAAATAGGTACAGTCCTGCATTTGAATCATCAGAAGGAACCCAAACAAGCAAAAAGCAAAGATGAAGTCATCAGGAGGAACCTGGATAGGATTCTGGTTTCAGCTGCTACTCCTCTACACTCAAACTCATCCAGGTGCACTCAAGTGAGCCTTAGTCAAAAATAAAAATAAAAAAAATAACCCAGATAAAAATAACCACAAAAAAATTCTGGCTGCCACACCATGCATCCAACTGATCAGGTTGAAATTTATAAAATATATTCCCCATCACTACTACATCATAATTGTGAAGTTTCACATCAATTGATTAAGTCGTTCAAGAGAAGGAATTTTAAAAAGATTTTTGCTCAAACCAATATGCTGCCAGACCATGTAACCTATAAATTAATCATGAACACCCTCGTTTCCCCAAGGCTTGGGGACCATGTGTGTGAAGTTTCCCCTCGATCTGGCCGACCATTCTGGAGAAGATTTTTAAAAATAGATTTTAGGATAAATCCAATATGGCTGCCAAACGATCTGACCTATGATGTCATATGTGTGAACGTTTTGTTCCTCATGGATAGATGTTCATACTTGTAAATTTTTGCTTCGATCTGTTCAGCCGTTTCAGGGTAGAAGATTTTTGAAGGTTTTATGTTAAAAACATGGCTGCCAAACTGCATGACCGATGACATCATCAAATTTTTTTGCCAGTTACAATTTAGCCCGAGATGACCCCGACATAAAAAAATAACACTTGTTTCCAATGGGGAGTACTTGCTATGTGCCAAGTTTCAATTTTTTCGTTGGTGCAGTTTCGAAGACAGAGGTTCCAAGTTTTTCCTTTTTTCCAATATGGCTGCCACACCACATGACCTATGACGTCATAATTATCATTAAAACATGATGCATGAGTGGACCAAAACATTTTACATGAATAGTCACTCTTATGGTGAAAATTTTGGCTAAATCCAACAAGCGGTTGCAGAGAGCAATACTCATATTCTGTGCAGTCAAACAAACAGACAAATTAGAAATTACTCAGAGAGCGACACTTGGCAAAGCAGAACAAAGTATAACAGTGCTTGGTAGAGCAAATATCTCTGCTAGGCTGAACATTTTACGTTTTGTATCCCACTGATGGGCTGGATCTGAAACCAAAATGGAATCGGCTTGTTCTCATCATCTAACCAACTCATCCACCCAGTTTTGTCATAACTCGTCCACAACTTTTTGAGACATCATGATACATATAGTTTTTGGCTCCATCTCTCAATTTTACAAATTCGGCCTATGTTTACCTTTGACCTCAAAAATTATTGGTGGTTGAATTAATTGACCTGATATGAAAATCCTCTTCAAATTTCGAGTAAATCGGATGTCGGATGGAAATTATCAATTTTAGTAATTTGGCCCATGTTGACCTTTTAGCCAATATTGACCTCATAAATAATAGGTGGTTGAATTAAATGACCAGATATTTAAATGCTCTTCAAATTTCAAGTCAATCGCATAAAAATTGGCAATTTTAGAAGTTTGGCCTATGTTGACCATTTTGTCTAAGTTTACCTCAAAAATAATAGTTGATTGAATTCAGTGACCCGATATGCACATCCTCTTCAAATTTGAAGTCAATCAGATGAAAATTAGGGATTTTAGGGATTTAAAAAAGTTGTTGACCGTTGGCCAATGATGACCTGATGACTAAAAAAATAAAAATAAAAGGATTCTGCCGGACCACCAACCCCAACTATTGCTGATGTTTCCTGAAGATCGGTTTACAATTGTGGCCTATAAGCGATTAAAGGTGAGCGGACAGACAAACAAACAGGAGGGATCAACATAATTGTCAAAAAAATTGACAAGTAACAAACAGACAGACAAACGGACCCAAATACAATACCCTCCTCCAGCGAGGATTAAAAAATAAAATAAAATGCAAAACAAAAAAAAGAAAACGACAAAGGCACTTGGTAGAGCACATAACTCCACCAGGCTGATTAGTTTATGTTTTGTATCCCACTGGAAAGCTGGATCTGGATTCGGACCTGAACTAAAACTTAACTGGCTTGTTCTTGTCACCTAACTCATCCACCCGGTTTCGTCTGAATCCTTCCATAAGTTTTTGAAATATCGTTTTAGCCCCACCAATCAATGGTGAAGAACCACTGAAAAATTATTGGATCCGGATCCAGATTCGGATCTTCACCAAAATCGAATCAATTCTTCCTTGTTATATACACAACCTGTCCACCAAGTTTTGTCCAAATCCGTCAACAACCTTTTCAGATATTTTGCCATTTGCTGTTTTTGGCGCTATCTCTCAATGGCGAAAAATCGCTTTAAAGATTTCTCAGATCGATCAGCAAGGTTATGGAATCAATCATCCATTCAGATATTAAATCCTTCCTCTTCTCCAATGGCTTGATTTCTGATAATCAATTTGGATTCAGACCAGGTCACTCTACCCTAGATAATGCTGCTTATGCTTTTCCAACAATGGATGGAGGTCCTCAATGCCAGACATGAAATCAGAGCCATCTCACGAGATATATTGCATGCTTTTGACATGGTCTGGCACCCTGCCGTGCTCACCAAACTCTTCCTATGGCATCCAAGGCCATCTCCACTCATGGCTCGCAGACTTCCTCTCCTGCCGCAGCCAATGTGTGGCCCTAAATGGAGTTCTTTCATCCCCTCTTCCTGCCCAGGCTGGAATTCCTCAAGGCAGCGTTCTGGGCCCTGTTCTTTTTCTGGTTTTCATCAATGAACTCTCCAACTGTCTGAAAAATCCTCTTTATCTCTTTGTTGATGACTCCACCCTCTGCCGTACTATCTGACATCCCTCAGATCGGCAAGCAAGCACCAGATCGGAACATGTCTTTCAATCCTGACAAATCTCACACTTTCACGATGTCTCTCTGAAAGGGCTGTCTGGAACCACCCCCCCCCCCAATCTACTTTCTCAATGATGCTCTTGAAGTCCTTTCATTCAAGATTCTAGGTCTCACGATCTGCCAGGATCTTTTCTGGGAAAGCCACACTTCCAAGGTGACCTCCAAAGCCAGTCTCCGACTGGGTATCCTCCGTTGTGCAAAGTCCTTCTTCGGCCCACCTGAGCTCCTGACCAAATACAAAGCTTTCGTCTGCAGCCTGATGGAGTACTGCTCTCCCCTCTGGGCCAGTGCTCCCGCCTCTCACCTTTCTCGACTTCACGCTGTGGAAGCCAAGGAATTTAGGATCATTGGTATCTCCTGTGGTGAGGCTGTCTTTGGGCCTCTCACTCTCTCACCACAGGCTGGTCGGTGGTCTTTCTGTCTTCCACCATCTCCTCTGTGGTCTCGCTTCCCCTGCTCTGTCCAAGATATGCCCCCCTCCATATTTCTGCAGGGGGCTCAAGGACCACCTGTAACCCCCTACCTACCAAAATGCAGACAAACAAAGAAACAAACAGACAAATTTAAAATTACTCAGAGAGCGACACGTGGCAAAACAGAACAAAGTACCAGCAACCCCAACCTCGCAACCCCCTTACTGGTGGTAAAACTACCAAAATCACGAATCACTGCTCACCTTCACTATTTCTCTCCTCTGTTTTCCTGCCTTTGGAATAAACTCCCACACTCTCTTCAATCCCATTCTTCCCTCCAGGCCTTCAAAATAGCTGTTCACCACCATCTCTTATCTTCCCCATCCAAAACCTCGATCTTTTCTACCCCCGTTAATCCACCCCAAACCCAACTTCTTCAAATTCCCTGATTTCCTTCCTGAAAGTCCATGTAATGTCCATCTTGTATACCCCATGTTCCCCACCCCATCCCTCCCCCTTCCACAAATCTCATAATGTCTCTGTTCCCCAATATTTTGTCCTCCCCTTTCCCACCCCCCTTGCTGTGTGTTGTGAGGTCTCATACAAGACTCAGCACTGTATGCAAAACAAAAAAATATAACAATAATGGGCCAAATGACCTCATGACTGCTTGAACTGCCTATTTAGGTGCATCGTCATTAAAAATCTGATCGTAGAAAGTTTCATAGTGAATTAACTTTGGGAGCTCAAACAGTGAGGTCACAAACATAAAAACATTTCGGTTTATATATATAATCGAGATTTTTTTTCTCTACACTGTCGAGGCTCATATGAGAGTGAACACACAGAACACCGAACAAGGGTTGAAGGAGATGAGAGGGGGGAGAGGGAAACAAAAACCCCCCAGTGTGGAACAGAGACATGAAGAGATCTTTGGAAGGGAGAAGGATGGGGTGGGGTACACAGGGTAAACAAGTTCGACACGACAGGGACTTTCAGGAAGGAAAGCAGGGAATTTGAAGGAGTTGGGTTTGGGGTTGATTAGCGGGGGTAGAAAAGATCATGGTTTTGGATGGTGGGAGCTAAGAGGTGGTGGTGAACAGCTGTTTTGAAGACCTGGAGGGAAAAATGGCAGAACAACCAATCCGGAAGGTGGTTCCATAGATGGGAGAAGTGAGGAATAAAGAGAGTGTGGGAGTTTGTTCCAAAGGCAGGAAAAAAAGTGGAATGAAAGAGTGAAGGTGAGCAGTGATTCTTGATTGACAACCATATTTGGAGATAGACAATCTATTTTCCTGCTGCAGCCTCTTCTTCCTCTTCTCAGGGAGGTGGCATCACTGTTTTTTTTCTACCAATTACCAGCTTACAGAGGGATCTCTCAGCAAAGCCATGGCTAATAAAGAAATTCTCAATCAGAACCTCATTCAACGTTACGGGAAAGCTCAACCAGAAACGTCCATAAAGTCCTTTTACAGCTCGTTTTCAAAAGTAACAAAAAAGTCATGACGTAACGGCTCTGGAAACACCCCACCCAACTCCCTGTAAATGTAAAACTCAGATGTTTGGACATATACCCACCCCCACCAAACTCCAAACCACAACTGCGACGTGTTAAGTACATAATTTTTGAATGGCCCCTCAGATAAGACATCGTTAAGAGGTCTGAGATGTCGATAATATTTTAAGAAATGAAATATATCTCACCTGTGATTGAATAATTCTATGATAGTGACCAGAAACCATATGAAAAAAATAAATAATAATGGTTGCCAAGGTGAGCGGCTCTACCAACAACGATATCTCCTCACTGATTTTTTTCATTGAATTCCCGTTTCTACCAATAATACACACTCCAAATAATTTCTCATTTGAGGTGAGACATCTCCGTTGAAATTAATCATACATCTACGATCAAAATCAAATCACGATGTTAACTTGGTTCTTTAAAACTATACCATACATGTATATTCGAGTTGTATATTGGTGAAGTTAGTTAAGATGGCAACCTTTTTTCCTTCAAACCCTCTTTTCACCGTTGAAAATTACGTCTTTGGATGAGCAGTAAAATTATCCTTTAAATCGATGTGTCGATTGTATTTGTACTATGTTCGTTTTTTGAATGATTTATGCATTTGAGAGGTCACGTGACTCCTCCACCTATTTTACCCATCATGGAAAGGTCCTAATTGACTGTTATATTTCATATCTGATACTAAATTTGACCATCAGAGGTTCCCACCTCACCAAATATATATATATATATATATATATATATATATATATATATATATATATATATATATATATATATATATATATATATATATATATATATATATATATATATATATTGTTGCGGATTTCGCGCCCGCCGGCGTGCTGACGGCCACGTAACTCGAATCGCGGCACGTCGCCCACCGGACGGACAATCCAGTCGTGACCCTCTCGGACTAAGGCCGGGAACCAGTCACGGGTGGACCTTTCGGTCTCACCGCGATCGAGCCAATCAGCCCCCGCGTGGGATAGGGTTGCTCGCCAAATTCGACCTACCTAAGTACCCACGCGGAGGGTAGACCGGGCGATCGCACCTCGCCGCAGGTCGACTTCGGACACGGGCCACTTAAGCGACCCGTTCCGTACTATCAGAATAACCGAGCGGTGTTATCGTCGACCTCGACGGTTCGATTAATTATCGGGCGTATTCAGCCCACTACCAACCCTTTACGTGAAGCAAGATGAGGATTCAATGGGAGAAAAAGACGAAGCGAAGCGGGAGAACAGTTCAATAATAAAGCACATTTATTCGCGGCACACGGGAAGCACACATTCAATTCCACCAAAAGCACACAAAAAAAAGAAAACACAATTCCATTTACACAAAAAGCAAAAGAGAAACACAATGCAGAGCTAATACCGACTACCGAGCACACGGCAACACTTATACAATTCTACTTCACAGACGGCGCCGACAACACATACCCAAAACCAAGGAAAAGAAATACCCTCAAGAATGAGGCAGGCCTGAGGCCGAGACCGGGTCGCGCCTACCCGTCTGGTGATGAGACGCGGAGCGGCGATGGCGCCGCACTCCGCGGGCCTCGCGGACAGTGCCTGGCAGGGGGTGGGAAAAAGGGGCCCCCTTGGTCGCACTATCTCAGCGCGGGGGGAAACAGGAGGGGGTTGCTGATGCTCGGGGTATAGAGGATCTTTATTATCCCTGGTGTGCGTCTCCACCTCGGCCAGGTCGCGCTGCCGGCCTCCCTCGGGCGTGCAGCTCCTGGCACCGACGCGAGCACCCCCTCGTCTGCCTTCGCCGCTGCCGCCTCTCCGCCTCTGGACTCTCCACCCTGGACTCTTCTTTGGGCTCCCCTCGTTCGACTCTCTTCAGCTTCTCCAGCTACTGCAGGCTTCGGGCTCCAGACTTCCACACTCGACTCTCTGTTCCGACTCCTTCTCGTTCTGACTGACGAACACCGTCCTTTTTATCCCCCCGTAGCTTCGCCTTTGAGCCCCTCCCTTTGACCTTTCACCTCGCTCCCCATTGGCCCGAGAAAAAGTGGGCGTGAAGGCTTTTTGATCCACAAATTTGCATATATCGATCGTTCTGGAGGCGGGGCCAAATCGCCCCTCGCTCACCGATTGGACGGCAAAAAGTGGGCGTGTGTCGTTTTTGATCCGTTTTTGAAGCACAAAATCCGTGATTTTGTACACGCTGTTCAACGTGCGCCCTGCACGAGTCCAACACCGGTACCCACAGCGGGGCAAGAACGGTGGCGATGCTACGGTTGCGAGGTGTGACGTGAAGGTCGTGGCGGTTGTGGTGAAGCGGCGTTGTGGTTGGTGGTTGATGTTGTGGTTGTGGTGGTAATCATGGCGGTTGGTCCAAAATAAAGATAGTGAAAGAAAAAACGGCTATCCTGAAGAGTCGCAGCTCGCATAAATGACATGTATTCCCACTAGACAACGGGTTTGGGCCTAACTACACATGCACTTACCGAGATACCTCACCTAAGGGACCTGAATGGTGGTTTGCGAATTTGGTAACCACAACAATATATATATATATATATATATATATATATATATATATATATATATATATATATATATATATATATATATATATCGGTATCCGAGTTGAAATCCGAAAGAAAATGGGTTTTTAAATCAAGCATTGTAAATATGGATGTATCCTTGCTGAGATGGTGGCAGGAGGCAGTTCATATGTTTACAATTTATGAATTGTGAGAAAAAGACTGTTTAAAACCCACATTTTGGTGCACTGTGGTAAATAATGTGATCCTATGAAGTTTTTTTGGTGAATAACATTCGGAGCTCAGAGGAGCAGGGTCACAAACAAACAAACATTTTGCCTTTACACATATAGATATATCGTCATGGGGTGAAATGAAATATAAAGTTTCTTATTTGTTTGTTCTGATGTTTTAAAACTAGGAGAGGAAATAGAAGTGGAGTACCCCAGAACAGTGCTTCTCAAACTATCTGATGTGACGGACCGGCAGGTGTTTTTTCCAATGTGCCAGGGACCGGTACCATATTTGTGCCATATTACTATTTGTTTATGATCCGAGAAAATATTGTTAGAACATATGTCGTAATATTAATTTATACCGGAAAAAATATTAAAATATAATGAATATAATTAAAGTTGACACAATATATATATATATATATATATATATATATATATATATATATATATATATATATATATATATATATATATATATATATATATATATATATATATATATATATATACACACGAATTCTGGCCCGCCTGGCATGCGAGCGATTGCGTCACTCCAATCGCAACCGCGTCGCCCACTGGTCGGACAATTCAGTCGTGACCCTCCTGGAACTACCGCCAAGAGCCAGTCACGGATGGGGGTTTAACCTCACCACGATCGTGTCAATTGCCCACCCGCGCAGGACAGGGTTGCTCGCCAAATTCGACATACCTAAGTACCTGCGCAAGTAGTCGACCGGGCGATCGTACCTCGCCGCAGGTCGGCCTAGGACACGAACCGCTTAAGCGGTCCGTTCCATGCTGCAGTGATAACCGAGCGGTGTTATCGCCGACCTCGACAGATCAGATTCTCTTCTTTACCATGGGTGTTCAAAACCCACTACAAATTTATTCCGCGATTCAAGATGGCACTTTCAATGGGGAAAAAGACGACGAACGGGATACATTTCACACAAGGACATTTATTACAAAGCACATATTGCACACACAACACAAGCAAGGAATCATGCAATATACAAGAAAAGCGTTAGCACCGAATACGAGAAATGTACAGTCACTTGCACAGGTCTAACTTAAAGGGACACGGCGCCACAGCAGTCATACAAAAGCAAAATAAATGGAAAGAAAAGACCCCCTCACAGACAAGGGGGTCAGGCTGGACCACTTGGGTCTTTATGACACAGGACCTGGGAGACCGAACGGGTCCCGCGAGACCGTAGCAGGTTACCTGTCTCCTCGAGGGGCGACGGTCGGCGAGCCCTCTCCGGCACTCTCCTCTCGTGCGCTCCTCGACCAGGGACCACTGCTCGC
This sequence comes from Eptatretus burgeri, assembly GCF_056783735.1. Classification (NCBI taxonomy): domain Eukaryota; kingdom Metazoa; phylum Chordata; class Myxini; order Myxiniformes; family Myxinidae; genus Eptatretus; species Eptatretus burgeri. The sequence continues at coordinate 24,774,989 of NC_140962.1, forward strand.
AACCCTCACGACTTGGCGCCCAGAGGGAGAGACGAGCCTTCGACGATCCAGAGCCCACTTCGACGAGTCCAAACACGACGATCCAGAGCCCGAAGAGTCCAAACACAACGTCCCAGGCAGGAGAGAGGAAGAATCCAACGCGATGATCCAGGCAGGAGAGAGGAGGAATCCAACGCGATGATCCAGGCAGATGAGAGGAGGAATCCAACACGATGATCCAGGCAGGAGAGAGGAGGAAAGCTGAAACACGACATCCACCAAGAGAGCGAGCCCACACGCGGTCCGTCCAATATAGTGCGGGGCTCCGCCCTTCGCTCCACCCCCTTTTTGGCTCCACCTCTCCTCTCTCCCTTTCGAGAAGCTACTCGAAAAGGGGCATTCCCTCCTCACTGCCGCCTCACACCCCGTATCCACCAATCGTCAGCGAGCTCTCGCAGCCTCTCCCGTCAGCCCCGGCACGGCAAAAAAGGCGGGAAAACTTGCACGCCGTTGTAGGCCTTCCACGGGGCCTTCGTTTGAAGTCTTCGGACGGTCCAAAATAACGATAGAACAGAAAAACGGCTATCTCAAAGAGTCGCAGCCTGGTGAATCACACGATTTCCCTTTAAACAACGGTGGGGAACTATCTGCACATAAACTTCGCGTCATAACGGATCTAAGGACCCTTTATGGTGTATTGCAAATTTCCACAGCCATAACAATATATATATATATATATATATATATATATATATATATATATATATATATATATATATATATATATATATATATATATATATATATATATATATATATATATGCCGGCGTGCGAGCGGCCACGTAACTCGAATCGCGGCACGTCGCCCACCGGACGGACAATCCCGTCGTGACCCTCTCGGACTAACGCCGGGAACTAGTCACGGGTGGGCCTTTCGGCCTCACCACGATCGTGCCAATCGGCCCCCCGCGTGGGATAGGGTTGTTCGCCAAATTCGACCTACCTAAGTACCCACACGGAGGGTAGACTGGGCGATCGCACCTCGCCGCAGGTCGACTTCGGACACGGGCACTTTAAGCGACCCGTTCCGTACTATCGGGATAACCGAGCGGTGTTATCGTCAACCTCGACGGTTCCGATTAATTATCGGGCGTATTTAGCCCACGACCAACCCTTTACGTGAAGTAAGATGGAGATTCAATAAAAGAAAAGACGAAGCGAAACGGGAAAAACAGTTCAACATAAAGCACATTTATTCCGCGGCAAACGGAAAGCACACATATACAATCACAACAATTATGCACCAAAAGCAAATGTAAAAGTAACACGACAATTCTGCACAAAAAGCAAATGCAACAAAAGACACAATGCAGATCTACTACCGACTACGTGAGCACACGGCAACACTTACACAGTTTTACTTCACAGACGGCGCCGACAACACATATACTCCAAAGCAAAAGAAAAAGGGACCACCCTCAACGATAAGGGGGCAGACGGGCCTGGGGCCGAGACCGCGTCGAGCCTTCCCGTCTGGTGATGAGCCGCAAAATGGCGGTGGCGCCCCGACTCCGCGGGCCTCGCTGGCACTGCCTGGAATGGGGTGGGAACGGGGCCCCCTTCTCACACTATCTCAGCGCGGGGGGAAACAGGGGGGGGTTGTTGATGCTCGGGGGAAAGAGGATATCTGGCTGGCTTGGGTCCCGCGACGAGCGACACCACTGCGACCTCGATCGCGTTCCCGGCCTCCCCTCTCCGCAGCTCCCCGACTTTGACACGAGCGCAGACCTCCACAAAGCTTCTTGGCTTCTCCGGACTCTCCGGACCCCGACAGACACTCTCTCGACTGATTTCGCCGCCGCCACAACTCTCCAACTCTCTTCTCTTCTCAACTCCTCTCTCCCAAATTTGCCCCGCGCTCGGCGCTTTATAGTCCGACAGGAGAAATCATATGCAGATTTTTGGATCGGGAACGGCTCGGGGGCGGAGCCACGCTCCCCCATTGGATGGAGGAAAAGTGGGCGTGAATCATTCTTGATCCGCGAATCTGCATATAGCGATTATACTCCGACGCGCCTGGAGGCGGGGCCAAATCGCCCCACGCTCGCTGATAGGGCGGAACAGAAGTGGGCGTGAATCATTCTTGATCCGATTTCTCGGAAAGGCTGGTGTTTTTGCACCCGCTGCTCGGTGCGTGCCCTGTACGAGTCCAGTATCGGTGCCCACAAGCGGCGCGGGAATGGCGGTGATGCGATGGTTGCGAGGGCGCGTTGTGACGGTAAAGGTCGTGGCTGTTGGCGTTGCTGTTGTTGTGAAGCGGCATTGCGGTTGGTGGTTGGTGTTGAAAGCGGTTGTGGAGAAGGTGGATGTTGTGAAGGCGGTTCTGGAGAAGGTGGCTGTGGTTGTCCAGATGTGGTTGGTGGTGGTTGTGGTGGTAGTAATGGCGGTTGGTCCAAAATAAAGATAGTAAAAGAAAAACGGCTATCTAAAAGGGTCGCAGCCCGAATGAATGACATTTATTCCCTCTAAACAACGGGTTTGGGCTAACTACACATATACTTACAGAGATATCTCACCTACGGGACCTGAATGGTGGTTTGCGAATTTCGTCAACCACAACACTATATATATATATATATATATATATATATATATATATATATATATATATATATATATATATATATATATATATATATATATATATATATATATATATATAGACTTCTCTCTCGTATTTTGAATTTGTCAGCTTAAATATATTATTTTTCAAGATTTCATACATTACATGTTATATATTATGATAATAGGAAACTGGAAACTCGCCGTGGACCGGCAGTCAATGACTCGCGTACCGGCACTGGTCCGCGTACCACCACTTTGAGTAGCACTGCCCTAGAATACAACCAGGACTGATTGGCGAAAGCAAACATTCTATCCGAGTAAGGCCTGTAAAAAAGGCCGTCAAGGCTTTGATGATATGAAATGAATAGCGTACAAAACAACTGACAAATTAACATGCAATGGGACGAAACAGCAATAAATGCATGAATGACGCATGAAAACAGGACAAATTCAGTTTGGAAAACTCAGCTTTAGTGAGGTGGAAATGAGCAGGTGCAGATTTCACCATCCACATGGAGAAACACCATAGCAGAATGTCAACATTGACTGGAAGTTGTTTCTAGATTGGTGTGCGATTTGAGCACACATAATATGTCAAAAACCCTGCATCAGGTTACAAATGTCATAAGATCCCTAAAAAGTAATGCTTCTTGTGATTAAAACTTTTCATACCTTGCCCACTGAAATGTGTCCGTTTGCATGCATTTATATTTCTTTCAACATGATATTTAGAAGATGTAAAAATTGGGCAGTGAAACTAATTATTTGCTGCAGGAGTAATTACCAGTTGCTGGAGCTAGCTTATACAGGAAGCTTTCCGGAACATACTATGTATTTACAGAACCCTGTGTTTTTCACAAATACTAGAGAGCACTTATGGAGACGATTTCTAAAACTGCAGGGATCTGCGGAACAGCTGTGTAATCTCAAATGTGACTTCAAGTCCTTTAACCATTAAACTCCACCCACCCACCAAAAAAAATCCTGTTGCAAACCCCAAGTCATCAAACCCCCTTCCCAAACCCCAAGTCCTCACCCTCCACCTTCAAACCCTAAGGTGTCAATCCCAACCCCACTCAAAGCCTTAAAACCCCCTCCCCAGCACAACTCCTCAACCTCCTGATCCCAACTTTGTCCCCTCTTTGCTCTCCCCCACCCCCCCCCAAACCCTCAAAGCCCCAACTCCCTTCTGACTCTGTCCTCCCCTCCTCACTCTCCTCAAGCAATCGGACATTCCCACATCAATCATTACATATTTCTTCATTACCTCATCGAAACAGCAAAGTATTTAATGCTTTCCCCATCCCCTATCCTGCAATCACAGACTTCAGAGAAACCGCAATCAAAACAACTCCTTTGCGTCATGGGCCATCACAGTTGCCTGTCCAACTCACAATACCGTGAGATATGTGGAAACCCAACAGAATTACAACATAAACGACCTGAAACCAATAATCTTCTTCCTGATGAACATATACCAAGTTCTTAGTATATAAATTAGTATATATATATATATATATATATATATATATGTGTATAAATATATACACACACATATATACTAATGTGCTGGTCAATACATACATCGTTAAAAGTAAATATTGACATGTTTTCTTTCACAATGCCGCGAGATTACCGGAAGTCCTCGGACAAAGACCTTGATAATGACATGGGTTTTATGCTCCCTGGTCGAGTCGTTCAAGATAAAATAGTCGGAAATTATAGCAAGGACCCACGTAACCTCCGTGGTAAAAGCTCTTCTTGAGAGAATGCCACATAGTTATTTTGGCACTGAATAGACAACAGGCACTGTGAACTGCCATACTATCTGGGCCTTTCCGAAAGAATTGGCAAGATAGTACACAGCGCACAGATTGGTGTAGCCTTCAAGGCTCAACGCACCATTACTAATGTCATTTGAAAATTAAAGGATGCAATATCAACTGGTGATAAATCTAGACTAGTTCACCATTCGTCATGCAAGGACTGTGACCAATTCTACATTATTGAAACTGGAAGAGATTAAAACCAAAGGCTCGATGAACTTGATAGAGCAATTAGGCTTGGAAAGGTGACCCAGTCAGCCATAGCATGTCATTGCCTGAAATCTGGCCACAGATTTGACTTTAATGGGACCCATGTCCTAGCCACGACATCTAACAAATGACAAAGGTTGATACTGGAAGCACGGCATGTGAAGAGACGAGAGGGTGGTCTAAATGGGGAGATGGTGGGCATACCCAGACAATATGCACCTCTAATGCAAATGGCGAAAACTGGATGGTGCAACAGCTGGACAAGGTGAGCAACAAACACCAACACCTGATCTCAAACACCACATCCGCTTATTGGGGACACATTTAAGGGACAAAATAGCCACAAGTCATCCATCTTGGATCTGATGTCGAGAAAAAAATGATGTGCCTATGTAAGCCATCATTGATTAATTATTTGTGTGCCAAGTTTGAACACATGAGTAAATGGATGTCTGAGAAATGGTTCAGGACGTGTTCAACATTGGGTTTTTACAACTACAATGGCTGCCAGTCGGTCATCTTGGAAAAAAAGATGACGTGCTTGTGTAAGCCATCATTCATTAATCTATGTGCCAAATTTGAACAAACTGGGCAAATGGTTGAGGACGTATTCAACACAGAATTTTTTTCCAACTACAATGGCTGCCAGTCGGCCACCTTGGATCTGATGTTGAAAAGAAATGGCGTGCATATGTATACCATCTTGTGTTGTCTTTGTGCCAAGTACGAATAAAATCGGTCCATAAATGTCCGAGTTATTGTTGCGGACGCATGCACGCACACACGCAAAAATAGAGACCAAATCCATAAGCCCCCATTTCGGACTAAGTCCAACGGGGACAAATAATAAGAACAGTGTCATTTTATAGTATCAGTCAATGCTTTGTATGGCCACCATTTGCCTTATTGAGTGCCATCACTATTTTACCCATGCTTCTTGTATATGACTGAAGCACTCTTACAGGATTATTATGCCAAATATCTTGAAGTACATTCCACAGTTCTGTGAGGTTAGTTGGGTTCCTCTTGTTCACCCAATTTTTCAGTCACCCAATCTTGGTGATGCTTTGGAAATTTGAGTTTGTTCACCTTATTCTTTGGTCTCAGCCGTGGTTGTTTTCCTGTAACTCTGCCCATGGAAAGTTTCTGCAATCAGCCTTCTGCACATAGTGCTGGACAAGATGTTAATTTCCAGGCCTGCTCTAATTTCATTTGTTAGCTGCTGACTTGACTTTCTTCTATCGTGTAAGCTGTGCAACTTCAAATGCTTATCTTGCCTTGGGGAGGTTCTCTTGGTCTTCCTGACCTTTCCTTGCAAAGTGTACCTCACACCACTGAAGGATATCTTCAGCTTTTCTGCTATTTTCTTCATAGTGTGCCCATCTTCTGACAGAGTTTGGATTTTCACACACTGTTCTGTTGAAAGTTGCTTCCTTGGCACCATTCTGAAGTTTCAAGCAAGGGAACAAGTTGATGAAAACCAATTGCACATATTCATTGATTTGACTTTTATTGTGGTTTATTGTAATTGGCATTCATGTAACTGGTGTTGATTACTTCAATAATTTATTATTTATGGCACAAAAATCCACAAACTATTACGAGAATATTTCCTTTATGGTAAGTGGATATTTATAGCACATGATTATACAATATGTACGACAAAAATAAAACTCTTATAATTCCCTAATTTATTTTATATAATTAAAGGTCTACAGAATCAGAATATTTTTTGATATTTGCAAAATATCCTTTGTATGGGCTGTCTTGCTACACAACAAGGTGTGTGTGTGTGTGGGTGTGTGTGTGGGGGGGGGGGGGTGGAGTGAGGGGTGAGACAATCACCCTGCGGATAATTAATGTGCTGGTCAATCACAAGTGACAAAACTCAAAAGTAGAAGTCAGACAATAATTATTGCAGTTTCTGTCTTGTAGACCCTTTCGGCATCGTACATGTATCGTCATGAATCGTGCACCGTGTTTCTCTATGCCTGAAAGTTTGTGTCCGCCGTGCCTGCATTCCTGACCTGCACCAGCCTGGTGGACCACACGTCCACAAACAACAGGCCTTCACAATGTGTAAGTTGTTTGTTACCATCAAATTATGCACCATGGTTATGGAGATTAAACATCATTTCATAGTTTTCTCCATTTCATAAGATAATCTATCTGCTTGGCACATAGAAGCTACACATATATTGTTGTGGGCTTGGGTTCAGTGCTGGGGTTCGATAAACGACCACTAGGTGGAGTAGGGTGCAACAAATGCCCCCTTTTTGGGGAAAGTTTGAAAAAAATAAAGGTGATAGGGCAGATGTGTTCGAATACATGAAAAAACATTTCTCATTTTTTTTATCAGAATTTTCGGTCATCATCTTGGGGGTCCACATCGGGGTCAAATTTCAGGCACGCAGCTCCTGCGCATTTTTCAGAATAAGCGTTATTTTTCACTGTATACTGTATAGTGATCAAAACTTGTATCTGGTGGTGAAATAATTCTGACATATCGATGTACTGCTCCTTTGGTGATGTTCCAGTGATATAGAGCCAATCAAATTTTCCGGGAAATTTGCCGGAGAAGCGGGAAACTAGTGATTTTCCCAGAAAAAAAACAACAAAATAGTAACAAATGTCTCGGTTCTGTCAAATTCACGGCTTTATTACCCAGAATTATGTGTATTAATATCAAGGTACTCGTATAATATCATTAATGATGAAGTTTCAAGCGTTTCCGGGGATTCGAATTCTCTTTCCTGTCATTCTCAGTGACTTGTTGCACATTCTGAAAGTGTTCTTCAGACCGAGCTGCACCGAGACAGTCCATTCCGAGTTTTATTAGACGTTCAGCCGCATTATTAGTTACATTGAGTGCTTTGGTTTTAGATTTTGAATCCACATAGGCTGGAAGTGTTGCCCACTCACTCACTTCATACGTTAAGAATGAATCGTCCAGTTCAAGTTCTCGGAACACAAACCAAAAATCAACTGAGACAAAGTCAGATAGGCTAGATGTCAAGTGAATGTCCTTGGGGAAGTGAGGCTTTCCGAAGTCTCTACCAAAGCGCCCAATAGTCCAAGTTCCTTTGTCCAAACTTTTACAGTCCAAACTGTCCAAATCGTCCAAACTTTTACATTCATGATCTGCCACGTGTCAAATTCTCCGGGAAAACACAATTTCCGGGAAAAAATACCATTTTCCGGGAAACTGTGCCAACAAATTACAAGCCAACCATATTACAAACATCACCAAAGGAGCAGTACATTGATATGTCAGAATTATTTCACCACCAGACACAAGTTTTGATCACCATACAGTGAAAAATAACACTTATTCTGAAAAATGCGCAGGAGCTGCGTGCCTGAACTTTGACCTCGATGTGGACCCCCAAGATGACCGAAAATTCTGAAAAAAAATGAGAAATGTTTTTTCATGTATTCGAACACATCTGTCCTATCGCCATTATATTTTTCAAACTTTCACAAAAAAGGGGGCGTTTGATGCACCCGAAGGTGGAGCAGTGGAGTCGTCTCCCACCGAACACCCGGAATTTAGGTCGTGACTCTCGGACAACTCTGAAAGGTCACGGGTCACTTAGAGGACCGTGGTCGCCAATATTTCGACGGCGTGAGGTAGGGTCCACCTGTCTAATTCCAATTTACCTAAGTACTCACGCCATCCAACTACCGGGGAAACCACACCCTCGGCCGACTTTGTCCGAATCGAGTCACTATCACTGACTCGGATCCGGCGTAACCGAGCGGAAGTTACCAAAGCCACGCTGGACCAAATGAACAATTTACAGGATGAACGGCTTTACTATTTCTCAATACGCACCTTGCGAGGCCAATGGGAGAAAGCACAGAAAACGAGCTGGTACATTTAACAGTGGTTTATTTATAACAATAATCGGGGAGGGGAAGCACACAAAGAGCGGAGTTATCACGAATAAAGAAATGTAATGTGCAATGAACAAGGCATTTAACGATTCCACTTTCAGACGGGGCCCACGGACACACACACACACACACACACACACACACACACACACACGAAATTCCCATTAGACATAGGGGATGGATTCTTACAATAAACACATACTTATCGAAATAACTGAACTACAGGGACTCTGGCTGTTTGTGTGCACAAGGTTTCCAAATACGTAACAATATTACGATTAGCCCTGCGTACGGCTGTACGTACTGCATGTCTGATATGGCTGTACCTGTACGTACGTCTAAGTCTGATACGTAACAAAGAAAGTTACTGATTGATTACTAAAGTGGTGGTGATCATGGCCGATGCTAAATATAAATGCTGGGTAAAGAAAAAACAAAAAAACCCACCACTTATCCTCAGTTTGTCATGCTTTTCCACAGCTGTTCTGCCCATTTTATTATTTTCCAGTCGATTAGAATTAACTCCAATCTTCATGAAGATTGTGTAGACTTCCAATCGCTTCATTATACTCATCCCAAACTGGGAATACAGGCTGTGGTGCCGCATGAATCATCTTCAAAATGGGCGCTGCAAATGTCACTTAAAGCAGTTGGGCCACACCAGCTTCCTCTGGTAAGTTTTACTTTGCTGTTCAAATTTTCCTCACAGCTGGATGTTTTGGGAAAACATGCACACTCATACCATCTTTGGTTGTATTGCTACAACCAGCAACAATACATCTTGCTGCCATTCTCAATACTTTTCAGCGTTCATAGAGTATGTAGGCCGCATGTAAACATGAGTCCCGCAGAAAAAGTATCCTCAAGATCGTAAAGTTCTCATGTAGAAGGTATGTAAAGGAGACGAAGTTTGAAGAGAACAATCATTTATTCAAGTGCCCAAATCATCATGGCGTCGTGCTCCCACAACCGCATAACCATAATGCCCCACGGCCCGGAACTCCTGCTTCATACCCAAAAGCAAATGCAAACCAAAGTAATTAAGTGCACCAATACAGAGATGACGTTGTGGGTCACGTGATATATGACGTCCTCACATCGCCGTTTTATTTGAGGGGTGGGGACAATCGAGCGTAAATAGGACACCAAAAAAATTTAAATTTCATTTCAAGATATTTTTCACGAAAAGAACAATGATCAAGTGTTAAGTAAAGCCATATCTATTCATTAAACCAAACATGATTTTCTGATTCTGTGGACCTTCAAAGGTAACTGATATTACAAAGAATTTTTATGCATAGGAGGAGGCCATTCAGCCCATCATGCCAGCACCACACCAATACCAGATTTATTAAATCCATCAATACCCCATCCCTTCATGTGCAGCCTTTTGGCTGCCACACTGGTACTCATTTCACCGACCTCAGAAGGATGACAGGCTGAGTCAACCCCACCTGGTGTTAATTCACCAGCCAACAGGGCTTGAACTCAGGACACTAGGATTCCAAGCCACCACCCTAACCACTAAACCAATACCAAATTAACTATATTACATTGAATTTCACAAAAAAAATTGAATTACTATCGAACTATACTGTATTTACACACTCCTAACTTCACATAAATGTTCAATGGGAAATAGCAACACAAGAATGAAAACAACCCAAACTTTTGCACAGTACTGCATATATATATATATATATATATATATATATATATATATATATATATATATATATATATATTGTTACAGATTCAGTGGTGGCGGGGCTCGTACCCGACTCTTGACCCCAGTGTTATGAATCCACGGTGGGGGGATTCGAATGCCACCCAAGTCGGCTCCAATCCGTAGCCAGTTTGGGTTTTCGCACCCTTCTCTCGACAGCCAAATGTTGAATATTCGGCGTCACTTAACAGCACCGCCATCTCCGGGGTTATAACGCCTGCTGGTTCGGCACAGGCCTCGGGTCACGCGCCTCGAATCGCGATACCAACGTACACCTGGACCTTACCAGTTGGGGGAATAGATCCCGGTTACAGACTGGTTTTGTCAGAGACCGAGCGAATTCTGCCAGTCTGTAACCATTTTGGTTTTTATATCCAAATCGAGCGGATCGTTCCTCAGCGCGGCATGAATTAATTCAAGGTGGCAAATCTCGTATAACTCAGCCACATTTATTGGGGACACATCGGGGAACACGACACAAGCAAAGCATTCACGACAATGTTATAATTAATCTATAACCCGTTCTTAACTAGGGAGCTACGGATTATGGGTTTCGAAGGGAACTCTAACGAGATAAACCTTAAACGACATGCAGACAAGACATGGACAGCATGCAGACAAGACACAGAGTACTTGGTGATGCTTCATGGATGAGAAGAAATGTGTCGAAGGAATGAATGTTGCTCGTCACAAGCCGATGTCCACGGATTTAAGCACCCAAGCTCAAACATGCAGCGTGGCAAGATGGCGGCGTCGTCCCTTTGTCGCAGCCCTCACGCACGCAGCTTCGGCGCGTTCAAACCCCGTGAGGTTGACGGCCCAAGACGAAAGATCTGTGGTATGCTCCAGCTGGCTTTTCACAAGGTCCAGCATACAAGTCCAGGCCTGGCCTGTTCACCAGACAAGGCCAAATCGAGGTGTTGCGCTCCGCAGGCTGGGTCCATGGCTGAGGAGGCACCGCCAGCCAAAACCACTCCTCCACAAAGTTGATCGCCCGACTTGACGTGCAGGCGGCCTCTCCCACTGCCAAAATGGCAGGCTCGACGTGCAGGCCGTTTCTCTTACTGCCAAATGGCAGACTTGGCACGCTCAGTTTCCCTCTCGCCTCTCGGCCGACTGCAGTTTCACTTCCTTCAGTTTCACTTCCTCCTTTCATTTTGGGGCGCACCCCTTTACGAAGCCGACAAACACTCAGGCTCAGTTACTCCCTCAGCAGATGGCAGACTCGACCCTCAGGTTCAGTTTCTCTCCTAGCAAATCCACCACTGCCTTTCCGGCGCTTGCTCGCCTCAAAGCCGACTGGCTCCTCCCTTCAGTTTCACTTCCTTCTCTAGGCCACTCCCCCTCAGAGCGCTGGGCAGGGACTATTGTCCGGAGAGAGGAAGGAAGAAGAAGAACCTCTCGGTCCACCACCAATGTACGAACAATGAACAGTCTCTTACACCTCCCGACACACATGTAACTTCTATTTACCGAACAACCTGGCTAAACATGCATTTAATGGGGGATCTGGACTAATCCTATATTTAATAACACACGAAGGGCCATTTCCGCAACAATATATATAACAATTGACCCTTCCCACATTCCTCGAGCCGAATAAGCTGCGTAAATCAACCCAAGAAGACCGACTCAAGGTCAGCGCTATGCTGTTTTGAACCCTTCCCAGAGTTCCTCAACAACTATAAAGATGTTTGCACATAGTACACACATGCGAATCCCAATGCTACACACCCCTCCGCTACCGGACCGGTTTCATCGCTTATTTGCGAATCATCAGTGATAGCGTAGACAACAATGCATACCAATGAGGCTCCCAAGCATATACCATGTGCAAACGTCAAAAACAGTCAATATGTAAATAAAGAAAGACCCACCCACATCTCTCACCTGTGAATGGAGGGAATAGCCAATCAGCTCTCACCTCATCAACTAAACCCAGGTGGCTAGGATTATATAAACAATTGACCTCTCCCACATTCCTCTAGCTGAAGAGGTTGCATAAAGCAACCCAAGAAGACCTACGCAAGGTAAGTGTGCTTATGCTGTTTAGAATCCCTTCCCTTCCCTTCCCTTCCCTTCCAAATGCTATGCTGTTTCGAATATGTATATGTATGTATATTGGATTCGCTATATATGCAAGATATCCCTTATTGTCGAGTTTTCCGTCTGTGTGTGTGTGTGTGTGTGTGTGTGTGTGTGTGTGTGTGTGTGTGTGTGTGTGTGTGTGTGTGTGTGTGTGTGTGTGTGTGTGTGTGTGTGTGTGTGCACAATGCGAGGCTCCACAGCACAAACCAGCGAACCGATTTTGATGAAACTTTGCCAACATGTGCAGTATTTGTTGGGAATATGCGCATTTGAATTTCATTGCCGAGCAACCACCCGTTGCTGTGCAGCGGCCGAAAAACCGTGTACAGTATTTTCAATACTTGTCCTTCAGTTTTGAATGTTGAGAAGCGAGACTTCGGAATTAAACACTTCGAGATATTTAGAAAATTTTACTCGAGCCGATTTTTGATTGAGGTTTTATTTTTCAAATGGTAGTCCTTCAAAAATCGGGTGTCTATTCACCATCATTTTTTATGAGGGGCTTAGGAAAGTGGGCGGAGCTTAGGGAAAGTGGACGTGGTTGATGAAAAGTGGGAGTGGCTTATGGAAAGTGGGCGTGGCTTATGAAAAATATTGTGTGGCTCAGGAGGTGTGGTCAAACAAGAGCATTGAGAGAAGTTTATCAGGTTTTCCGTCTGTGTGTGTGTGTGTGTGTGTGTGTGTGTGTGTGTGTGTGTGTGTGTCTGTCTGCAACGTGAGGCTCCAGAGCACAAACCAGCAAACCGATAATTTATTTATTTACCGAAAACGATTCCCCACCCACACACCACCTCCAATTATTTATTTATTTTCCGAAAACGATTCCCCACCCACACACCACCTCCAATTAGTTATTTATTTACCAAAAACTATTCCCCACCCACACACCATCTCCAATTATTTATTTATTTACCAAAAACGATCCCACGATCCACACACCACCTTTAATTATTTATTTCCCGAAAACGATTCCCCACCCACACACCACCTCCAATTATTTATTTATTTACCGAAAACTATTCCCTACCCACACACCACTTCCAATTATTTATTTATTTACCAAAAACTATTCCACGATCCACACACCACCTTTAATTATTTATTTATTTCCCGAAAACGATTCCCCACTCACATACCACCTCCAATTATTTATTTATTTACCGAAAACTATTCCACAATCCACACACCACATTTAGTTATTTATTTTTCCGAAAACGATTCCACCACCCACACAGGACCTCCAATTATTTATTTATCGAAAACGACTCCACGCCCATATACCGCCTCCAATTATTCATTTATTTACTGTAAACGATTCCACGACCCACACCCCACCTTATTTATTTATTTACCGTAAACGATTCCACGACCCACACACCACCTTTAATTATTTATTTACTGAAAACGATTCGCCACCCATACACCACCTTATTTAATTATTTATTTACCGTAAACGATTCCACGACCCACACACCACCTTTAATTATTTATTTGCCGAAAACGATTCCACGACCCACGCACCACCTTTAATTATTTATTTATTTACCGAAAACGATTCCACCACCCACACACCACTTCCAATTATTTATTTATTTGCTGTAAACGATTCCACGACCCACACCCCACCTTATTTATTTATTTACCGTAAACGATTCCACGACCCACACACCACCTTTAATTATTTATTCACCGAAAATGATTTCCCACCCACACACCACCTTATTTATTTATTTATTTACCATAAACGATTCCACGACCCACATACCACCTTTAATTATTTATTTACCGAAAACGATTCCACGACCCACACACCACCTTTAATTATTTATTTATTTTGCGTAAACGATTCCACGATCCACACACCACCTTCAATTATTTATTTACCAAAAACGATTGCACGATCTACACACCAACTTTATTTATTTATTTAGTGTAAATGATTCCACGACCCACACACCACCTTCAATTATTTATTTATTTACCAAAAACGATTCCACAATCCACACACCACCTTCAATTATTTATTTATTTACCGAAAACAATTCCACGACCCACACACTACCTCCAATTATTTATTTATTTTCCGTAAACGATTCCACGACCCACACACCAACTTCAATTATTTATTTATTTAACGAAAACAATTCCACGACCCACACACTACCTCCAATTATTTATTTACCGTAAACGATTCAACGATCCACACACCACCTTTAATTATTTGTTTATTTACCGTAAACAATTCCACGACCCACACTCCGCCTCCAATTATTTATTTATTTATTTTCCGTAAACGATTCCACGATCCACACCCCACCTTCAATTATATATTTATTTACCGAAAACGATTCCACGACACACACACAACCTCCAATTATTTATTATTTAAAGTGGGAGTGGCGGAGGAAAGTGGGCGTGGCTTATTAAAAATATTGTGTGGCTCAGGAGGTGTGGTCAAACAAGAGCATTGAGAGAAGTTTATCAGGTTTTCCGTGTGTGTGTGTGTGTGTGTGTGTGTGTGTGTGTGTGTGTGTGTGTGTGTGTGTGTGTGTGTGTGTGTGTGTGTGTGTGTGTGTGTGTGTGTGTGTGTGTGTGTGTGTGTGTGTGTGTGTGTGTGTGTGTGTGTGTGCGCAACGCGAGGCTCCACAGCACAAACCAGCAAACCGATTATTTTTCAAATGGTAGTCCTTCGAAAATAGGGTGTCTATTTACCATCATTTTTTATGAGGAGTGCCAGTTGGCAAAATATGCAATAAGAAAAAATCTTGCCAGGCAGAGGAACAATTGTATGTGAACCAATACATCTTGGCAATGAATCTTCGGCGGTGGATCAGTCAGAATGAAAAGCATCGTATCCAGCGCTTCAATCCTAGCAAATCCCTCGTCGCCTACCGGCTTGTTCTTTTGGTTGTTTGTTTGTTTGTTGTTGTTGCCACTTAACAGGAAATTTAACAGGCAATATAACCTTCACTAAAGCACAATTAAATGAATATCCTGGTCTGTAACAACATATATATATATATATATATATATATATATATATATATATATATATATATCTCATACATGCATGACATACATATATACATATATATGTATGCCTGATGTGAGCTTAATGGCTAGGGTGGTGGGCTTGGAATCCTAGGATCCTGAGTTCAAATCCCCCCTCAGCTGTTGAATTAATACCAGGTGGGGTTGACTCTGCCTGTCATCCTTGTGACGTAAGCAAAACTAGAACGGGCACTCAGTAGAGCGCATACCTTCGCCAACGCTACATTTTGCCCCCCCCCCAGAAACCGCTGATTGTGAGGGTATTTAATTCCATACCACATCTGCCATCTCATATGTGTTATGATGGCTTAAAAACATTAAATTTCCTGTGTCATATCGTATATCACAAGATTGGGCATTGAATTCACAACATTTTGGCATTGGTTGCATGCAAATTGGATAAAAATTGACCGCACTATGGCAAAATGACGATTTTGACCTTTTCATGACCTCGACCTTGACCTTTGTACTCTGAATTTTGTAATAGGTATTAGAGTGTGGGGAACAGAACAGTCAACATTTTGGTGTTGGTTTCATGCAAATCGGATAAGAATTGACCGTGTTATGACTAAAACCGCACATTTTGCAATGTCGTGACCCCCCCCCGACCTTTGACTCCCAACCGCGAATAAGGGTTATTACGTCATTGTGTCATGTCACATATCAGAAGATGGGGCATTGAATTCTGAACATTTTGGCATTAGTTGCATGCAAATTGGATACAAATTGACCGCGCTATGGTAAAAAGACGATTTTGACCTTTTCATGACCTTGACCTTGATCTTTGACCCGATCGCTCCCAAAATCTAATCAAATGGTCCTCGGTAATAACCAATCATCCCACCAAATTTGCTGCGATTCAGTTCAATACTTTTGGAGTTATGCGATTAACAAACAACAAACAAACAAACAAACACACATATTCACAAATAAATAAATAAATACACAGCGATCAAAACATAACCTTCGCAACAAAGTTTGCGAAGGTAATGAGTGTCGGCTTGTTGGTATCCTGTGGCAGAGTGTCAACCTATCCCAGGATTGTGCCCAATAGCCAAGGAAACTGTTTAGGTAGCACCAATGCTCTGCACAGAGTATGGTCCCAATGGATGGATATATTGAGATGGATATCTACTTGTACATGGACCTTGATACTCTATACATTGCTCTATGGTGATATGTTTACCTGCACCCTCCCCTCCCCACAAACGTGTGTGTGTGTGTGTGTGTGTGTGTGTGTGTGTGTGTGTGTGTGTGTGTGTGTGTGTGTGTGTGTGTGTGTGTGTGTGTGTGTGTGTGTGTGTGTGTGTGTGTGTGTGTGTATATGTTGTTGTTGTTCATCTTTCGGCTGCTCCCGTTAGGGGTCGCCACAGCGGATCATCCGTTATGATCCGCATACTGATTTGGTACAGGTTTTACGCCGGATGCCCTTCCTGACGCAACCCTGGTCGCCTCTTACGACACAGGGATCAGGATTTGGGTTTCGCCATGATTCCAGGCTGCTCTACACCCTGCCCAGTGCAGAGCCCCCGTCCTCAAGCGATCCTCCAACCCAAGCCTCCGAGTCGCCGGATTACAGGCGCACGCCACTACGCCCGGTTGTGTGTGTATATATATGTATATGTATATATATGTATATGTATATATATGTATATATATATATGTATATATGTATATATATGTATATATATATGTATATATATATATATATATATATGTATATATATATGTATATATATATGTATATGTATATATATATATATATATATATATATATATATATATATATATATATATATATATATATATATATATATATATATACATACACATATAATTTCAAAAACTACTGAACCAAATCCAACCACATTTTGCACATTGCTGAAGGGTTCCCAAGTATGGTTTCTGTCTGGGTGGAATATCTCGGAGAAGGTGTTCAGGGTACTGTGGAGAAGACCCCAATTCTCTCGATGTACATAGATGTGTATTGCATATCACCACCTGGTGGAAGCCGGTGTTACAAATCATGTTTTTATGCTGTAAAATATACAATTCACTTTTCAAGAAAGTTTAAACAAGTTGATAATTTACCATGATGTTGAAATCTGAGTGAGAATAATTAGAATTTTATAAAATGTTCAATTTCATTCATTCATATTTAATTAACCTAGCCGAATTCACTTTTACAGGATAATGTTATTGCACTGAAGGACGATCCTATTCACTTTAGATTGGGATGGCTCACAGGAAGCAGAACAAGAACGCAGCCAAAATTGAAAGTGCGCAAACCTCTCAGCCGTGGGGTAAGCTCATCCATGCCTCCACCCGAAGGCGGAGACCGTTCCAGTGGCTATCCATTGAGTAAGCTCAACACAGAAAATTTGCTTCACAGATGACAAAATATTGGACACAGTACCCCTGCAGCCAGACACATGTGACTGATGAGATCAAATGAATTGGAAATGGAAAAAGGACACGATTGGATGACATTAGTCATAAGAGCACAAACCTGCCTTCAAAATTAGGAGCCTGAGGATAGAAAAGAATCGTTGCATGATCTTAGTCAATGAACATGCAGAGGTAAAAAGAACACCTGTAAGCTCAAATTGCTAGATCCTCAAGAGTCCACAAAATAACATCATCTCTATGGTTTTGAGCTGCCATTAATTGTGACCCATCCTTTAATGCTGCACCAGAACCATCTTTCGATATTGGTCAAATGGATCACGCGTGCAAGCATTGTCAGCCATTAAAATGGAAAGGCAAGGCTCCGGGATTGTGTTGTAGTGGTGGAAAAGTGAAATTAGATCTTCTCACCAAACTGCCAGGGCCATTAAATCGGATGATGTCAGATATCCACTTCCTCAATAAATATTGAGAAATACAAACAACTTATGCTTCCCAATGACATAATTTGGAGCAGGAGAGATATGTCATGAATGGTGAACATTCAAAATTCGAGGCAAGGTTTGCCATCAGATTGGAACTAAGCAACATGTGAGTGACTTCATTGATAACTGAGTTACTTCATTGATGATCATCAGGCACAAAAAAGTGAAATTAGACCATCATTTCTGGACTCTGATCTGACATTGTCTATGAACTTCAAGAAATGCTCCACCAGGAAAATTGAAATGTCTAACAATTCATGACAAATATGGAAAAAAAACCCCATAACATCAGATGAGCTGAGCTTGGTCATTAAATGAGACAAAACTCCTGACAGAGACCATATTGGACGTTTCAACACACAAATTAAAAGTGACATTGCGGACATAATTGTTGACAATGAACAATGTTCACCCATGATATACTGTATATGTATACTCTTGCGGAAAAAAAAAATCACCAAAACAGGTAATTTAACCACCCTCTCCACTGCTGCTCTCTTACAAATCAGTGTCGGACAGAGACGAATAGTTTAGATTTTGTTGAAGATCTGGAAGCAGATTTTGCCCATCAGTGGGATATCAAACGTAAACTTTCTGGCCTGGCGGAAGTATGGGCTCCAATGAGTAAAGTTCGAGTTCATTAAGTTTTTTTTGTGTTCTTTAGTGCACCTTGAGTGGCAGGTAACACATCCAAGCGAAAAAGCGAAAAGTATATATATATATATATATATATATATATATATATATATATATATATATATATATATATATAAATATATATATATATATATATATATATATGTATATATATATATATATATATATATATATATATATATATATATATATATATATATATATATATATATATATATATATTTGCCATATAGAAAAAGCCATAAAAGCGATATGTTTATATGTGCCGGTGTCCGGCACACTATATATATATATATATATATATATATATATATATATATATATATATATATATATATATATATATATATATATATATATATATATATATATATATATATATATATATATATATATATATATATATATATATATATACACACACGTGTGTATCCCTGTGTCACACTGCTGATGCAATTGGTTATCCTTGCACAAAGTTTTTCAGTGTCAGCAACAGAGGTCTGGTAAACAAGCCTTGACATACCAACTCTCCCTCCCTCCCTTCCCCACCCCCCCCCCCAACAAGCAGAGGTCGAAGGGCATCACATCGGGAAACCGTGGAAGCCAGAGGACTGCCACACCATGTCCATACATCTATCTCGGTTCTCGGTTCTAAAGGTTGCACTATCTGCACTTTATATGCGTGACGATGCAATCTCTTGTGTACTACTTTGTTTTTTGTACGATAATTTTCCCATCGGTTTGGATTAATTTGAAGCAAATTTTATTTAACAATATTTTATTTTGAGGGGCGAGTCACCAACAAACAGAAAGCATTAGCCTATTATGTATACTTACAGGATATGCGGAACACCCGTGCGATGTAAAATGACACTTCAAGTCTTCAACCTCCCCACCCCCCACAAACCCCAAGTCCTCAACCTCTCCTCTCAACCCGAAGGCATCAATCCCCTCCCCACTCCAAGCCTTCAAATCCCCACCCCCACCAAAACTCCTCAAGCCACCTCCGCCACAACTTCTCAACCCCTTCCCCAATGTAAAAGATGAAAGAACAAAGATGTCGGGAAGAACCCGGAGAGATAGATTTCAACAGTTACCCCCCAGGCTCAAACACAGCAACATGTATAAGCTACAAAACTGTACATAAAGTCAACAGGCCTCGAGATTGTGCGGAAGTTTTCTTTGGATGGTTTGTAGTGGAATGCTGCCTCGATCGCTTCTGAACAAAACATGCATTATCTTAGTTCCTATGCATTTGTTGTCATCAAAATATACCTTTTTTTCCCCCTCAAAACATACCTTTATTTCATGATAGAAGACATGTTGTTCAGTCTTCAAATGTACACCAGAGGCCTGAAGCCTAATGCCGTAGGCCTTCCGCATGAGACCTATTAGTGGAGACCAAAATGGCAGATGTATCATTTGATTTTTTGAGGTTGTGGGTGAAGTCTGGCCAGTCAAGATCTGCCATGGACTGAGAGAGCAACAGACAGGCGAACAGTGAATATATATGTTCCTTCTCTGTCCATCTGTCTGTCGCTTTTATAAAATATATTGTCCTCAATCTCCTGTTTCAATGCCCAAACACTTGAAATATACTGTAAATATTTTCAAGCGCTTGCTTGTGTGTTTCTTTGTTGGAATGTTAGTTATTTTTTCATGGCCGAACCGTAGCACCCAGAGCCCCAAATTTTCGGTGTCGGTACTTCAGAATCTGGGTAAGGTTCAAAGCTACCACAAGCTGGCCTTGACATCCATTTCGAGGCCACCAAAGGTCGCTATAAAGTGTATATTGTGATGTGGGGTCAGGCAGTGCTGCCGCTGGCCAACAGGAAAAAAGATAACCACCATGAGATCAATAACTGCATAGCTTTTCGATTTATTTTTACTTCATGCGATTGCAATACACACACCATAATTGACTCTCCCATAATTGTTTGAGTATACCACAAAATGGGATGAATATAGTACCTTGTATGACAGTTTTATGAACCGTGAGAAAGAAGCGGGAGGGGTTATTCAGCATGCAGGCACATACCAATATCTACGAGGACTCATGGAAGCTCTCTGTATTTGTGGTAATTCTTTCCCCTTTGTAATGATGCAACCTGCACATTTAATTCATAATCGATGCAAAACATACTGTTGCGGACCAAACATACTAAACATACTGTTGCCATGGTTGGGGGCGAAGACCACGAGGGGTGAACTACCTCAGGTTCCCACCAAACTCTCCGGAACCGCAAGCCATTGCACACGAATAACTTTGTGACACGGTAGGTCACTAACGCCAATAACTCGACCACGTGACTAAGGGTCCTCCATCCAATGAATACGATTTACCTAAAGGTCACGTGATCTAATTACCGGGGGACACGCCCTCGGTACACACTTGCTCAAACAAGATCACCTTACCAGATCACATGCGGCCGAGAGGGACTGCCAAGCACGTACCGGCTAAGAAACAGCTCCTTGGGGAATAATGTCCCGGCTAAACGACGGTGCGAGCCATTCTGGACCAACGGAAGAAAACAGAAAAACGAGCTGGGAACATTTCTCTACAAAACATTTATTTACAATCAAGCGAGGAAAGGTATGCGGCACATTGAATGTGGTTTATTTGTATGTACAGCAAGGAATTCATGGGGGTGTGGCAAAAGATAAGCAATCTTACAAAAGCAGACACAGAGCAGAGTTATCCTGTTATATCTTCGACAACCTTAATTTATGCCAGGACAGGTGCCATCTCACACACACACACACACACACACACACACACACACACACACACACACACACACACACACACACACACACACACACACACACACACACACACACACAGCAGGTGAGGATAACGACCTCTCAATACCTGGTGTGGTCGGCAGACCAACGCAACCCAGAATGCTTCGGGAGAGGTGGGTGGGAGTAATAGTGGTGGTGTCTAAGATGTGGGAGTGGGAGGTGTGGTGCAGTGCAATGTGGAGGGTGTGGAGTCGTGCCAGAGGGAAATGGGATTGCGAGTCAGTAATAATGTTCTTTGTGCATCCAAAGAAGACGCGATAGAGGGGTGGATAGAGAAAGAGGAGAGTCTATGCGTTCGGAGAAACATCCCTAACATACTGTGTGAAGGTCTGTATGTGTAACATGTACCTCCATGGGACGCTCCAGCTGAGCGTTCCCACCTCGTGATATGGCACGTTATCTCCTGCTTAATTACCTTGATAGGGCGCGTGGCAATGCGTGCTCTGCACTGGTCCATCTGGCTGCATGGGGGTGGCAGAACGTCGACAGCACAGCAGGGAGTCTCGGCAGTCACCACGGATGAGGCTCTCAAAGAAGAAGAAGCGCGTTTTGGCAATCGCACACCAATTGTGTTCGGGAGAAGACTAAGACAGGGAGTGAAGCGAATAGGCGAGAGGTGAGGGGAGAGGAGTGAAAAGGCGAGCAGAGAACGAAGAGATTCTAACGGCTCCAGGCTACCCCTTTTATAAGCCCCGGGTGAAGGGTGAGGTGATGACCAGAAAGCAACGCGCTGTGGCCCAAATCCTGCTCCTCTATTGGGCAGCCCTAGCCAAGCCCTGCCAAGCTCCGGGACCAGAAACCTTCTCAGTTGCTTCCCAGCTTCGGCACGCCTCGAAGCTCCTGACTTAACATTGGGCATGCTCCCCGAGCCGGCACCCCGGCCCTGAATGTGCTCTGAGTGCAGTCTGAATGTCGCATGGCAGCGGACTTTCGCCGCCACCCACGGGCCCCCTCATGAGCCGAAATGCACAACTGGGCCCAGAACCAAACTCCCAGACCCCTACTCATTGCCCCTGGTTTTGCCGTGGTCTGGAGACTGGATGTGGATTGTAGCAATTCCGGATGCTCACCCGGGTCGTCCCCGGTGAGATGTGGCAGAGCTATTAACGTCTGTTGTGTGGTCGAGCATCACGCGGTGCTGAAAACAATCCGAATCGTGTGGTGTTCCTCAAAATAGAGTCGCAAATTGTAGGGATGCAGAGGTACGAGGGGGTGCGGGAATATTTTTCCCATGTGTGGGAGGTGTTTGTGTTCAAAGTGGTGAGTTTTCGTGAGCAAGATGCGAAGTAAGTTGAGGTGCCGGTTGGGAATTGGCATGCAGATTTGAATAAAATAATGGTGCGCGATGCTTGGGTGGTATCGTGTGTGGTTGATCCGAGGCAAGGGTGGCATCGAGGTGTACTTATTATCAATTTCCTATTGAATGGCATGTGTGCTTGCACGCTTGTTATGTACTATGGCTAAAAGGATAGGGTTAGGGTAGGAATCAGAATATGAATCGAAGGCCTAACTACAAGACCCACGCAACGCACTTCATCCCGTTAACCCACTGGACACGAGGGAAGGACTAACTGCATGAAGACTAATGAAATAACTGCCTGGGGATCACTGTATGTTGGGTGCCATTGCCTTAGAGGCATGCGGTTTTGCAGAACCGCAACAATACATTTGGTTGATTGATAAAATCGTCGTTTGTGGTTTACATCAAATTTATGTTTCAACATCATCACGTAATCATCTGTTTCCACCTTACAGATTGAAAGCCACAAGTTGATGTTTCGTGAGACCGCAAAGGCCCGCACTGACCATGGCGCGGACATCGTCTCACTTGTCATGATGCCTTCCTCATCAACCAGCTCTCCACCCGGCAGCCAGAGCAGTCTCAGCCTGCTACCTTCTCAGAAAGTCAATGCACATGAAAGTGCTCCCACCACATTTGACTCAGAACTATGACTACCGCAAACAAGCTCGTGCATCATCTCCTCCTAACTTCAACATGTTGCTTTTCTCCAGGAACTGACAACCCATAATTTAATTCCAGCACTCCGTGCTATAATGTGTGTTTACATACATGGAGGGTTCTTTGGCTCTCAAGTTCAAGGAC
The DNA here is from genome assembly GCF_056783735.1 of Eptatretus burgeri. Classification (NCBI taxonomy): domain Eukaryota; kingdom Metazoa; phylum Chordata; class Myxini; order Myxiniformes; family Myxinidae; genus Eptatretus; species Eptatretus burgeri. The sequence continues at coordinate 24,798,849 of NC_140962.1, forward strand.
ACACTCAATCCATTTCTCTCTCCATCCCTCACAACCAATTTTCTCATCACACACAATAATTGTGGTTGTCAACATAAAATGAATACCACATAATCAATGGTCCTCTTCCAACGTTCAATATCCTCAATACCTACTCGGCAATGATTCATTGAAATAACCATTTGCATGTGTTTTGCAAGTTTGCTTTTATTCACAAGTTCCAGGCAACTACTCGAAGGATTTCCGAAAGAAAGAAGTATTCAGAAATTCCACATGGATTCATCCTCACTGAAGTTTGTGACATTTATAAGATGCACACAGGCAGTACCATCTCATTGCCTGCAACTAATTTCATTCTCATGTTTTAACTGCATGACATGTTACCCGATTCACCTGGTTACAGCAACGTTACTGTGAAGAGTTTCATGTCAGCTTTGGTGACAGTTCTTAACACGCATTATCTGTTTGCTTTCCATGTAGACTTGTAAGGAAGGTACCATGTACTGGTCAGCCTGCATACGTAAATACCACATTCACAGGTACGGCTTAGACAAGAGCCCTACTCAAGAATCTTTTGATTTTGTAAAGCAGAAGAAAGGCTTCAATATAAAAGAGTGTCAATTATTCTTGCAAAAAATTAATAACGTAGATATTTAGAATTTCCTCCCAGCAAAAGTCCAGGTAAATTACTCGTGCTGGCTGTGCTGCGTTAATAGTTTTCAAATAAAGAGGTGTGCCAACATTCCAACATCAGAAAAAAAAAACTTCATTTTCGAATTGCCATTGATAATAATATTTATAGTTATGCAGTTTCATACCTGCAGATGATCCTCAAGACGTCAACAGATAACTGATGCATCTATGGATTGATTTGCAAGTGTGCAGTGAGAGCTAAAATTATGCCCATCATGGCCACAACATTGTCCACGAACACAATAAGGACGCTTGTATTTGGTAATACAGTTGTGAGGTCATTTCGAAATGAAAAAGGCATCATTAAGGATTTTGATTTCAATGTTTTGGGCATTGAGCGACAAACAGGTGAATAAAAGTGTCACCGGAAAATTGTCAAGCTAGCTCAAGAGGGACCTTCGACAAATTGTGAATAATGTGCTTGTCGCACCTGGGCTCGTCGACCTGCGGTGCCAGTCCAGACTTCTTGGATGAGAATTAAAATACGCCCTGGTAAAGCATGATGTCCTTATTCCACAAACGATAAAAGGCTATCATCACTTTAGCCTGTGTGGGGTGTATTCGATATTACATGTCTTCAACAGGGTATGCCACATCATCAGGGTTAGGTAAAAGTAATCTGATAATTCTGCTAAAGCTGGGGGGTGGGATTGGGGCGAAGCTGAGGGGCAGGGGGTGTGGAATTGGAGCAAGGTTAGGGGGTGCAGGGCGGTGGTAAGCTGGGAGGTTGTGGTGCAGGGACGAGTGGAGGCAGTTGTGTTGGTTCAGCAAGTGCAGGCAGTGGTGAGGGGAGAGCAAGTGTAGAGGGTGCAGCGAGTGGAGGCACTGGTGAGGGTGAACTGAGGGGAGGCAGTGGTGAGAGTGTGGTAAGTGGAGGCAGTGGCCTGAGTTCAGTGAGGGTGCAGTGAGTGGAGGAAGTCATGAGGATGCAACAAGTGTAAGCGGGGGTAAGAGTGTAGCAAGTGGAGGCATTTATGTGGGTGTGGGGAATGGATGAACTGGTGAGAATTCAGTAAATGGGGGGAGTGTTGAGGGTGTGATGAGTGTACAGCAAGCGGAAGCAGTTGGGAAGGTGTAGGAAATGGAGGCTATGGTGTGGGTGGAAGCAGTGGAGAATGTGCAGCAAGTGGAGGCAGTAATGTGGATGAATTGGAGGCAGTCAGGTCAGGTATGGGGGCATGCTCCAGGGCAGCGAGTCGCTGCGTCCACTTTCCGTCGGTACTCCAGGGGCCTTCGTCTGGCCATCCCCCAGGCAGATGTCTCACCCATCCCCATCTCTTTGAGATGCTGATCAACCTGCAGCAACCACAAGGCACGTGGTCGGCCCATTGGTCTCCTCCACTCACGAAGCTCCCTCGCTGAGAGAATCTGGTGAGCAGGATCAGCGTCAGGAAAACGAGTACTTGTCCATAGAGCCGCAGCTGACGCTCATGGATGATGCAGGTAACAAATCTCATCCGAGTCTCTCTCAGCAACCGCTCGTTGGACACAAAATCCGACCAGCGATAGCCAAGGATTCTCCGAAGAGACCTGGTACCAAAGGAATTAAGTCTCCGTCTCAGATCCTTGGTCAGAGTCCAAGTCTCGCACCCATAGAGCAAGACTGGAAGTACCAAGGACCTGAAGACTCGGACTTTCGTCCTCCCGCACAGGTACCGGCAGCGCCACACCCCATGATCCAGTGAATCCATGACTCCCCAGGCCCGACCCAGACGTGTGATAACCTCTGGCCCACAGCCAGCAGAGACATGAATATCACTGACAAGGTAAGTGAATCTCTATGCGACTTCAACATCCTCACCACAAACAGGTACACACAGGATATCAGCATCCAAGATGTCATTGAAATCCTGGATCTTAGTTTTGACCCAGGAAACCCGTAATCCCAGCTGCTCCGACTCCTCATTCAGCACCTCGAGGGCCCCCAAAAGGATATCAGGAGTTTCCGCAAAGATGACTGCTTCATCTTCGAAATCAAGGTCAGAGATCTTTACATTCCCCAAACAATGCACCACAGCTTGATCTCTTCGACATCCTCCCCAGAATCCAGTCCATCCAAGTGCTGAAAAGTGTGGGGGGTAGTACACACCCCTGACAAGCTCCAGTAGCAACTGGGAATAAGTCAGAGATGGTACCACCACACTTCACAGCACTCTCAGTACCAGAGTATAGTTCATACATCAGATCGATCAGTTTTGGTGGCACCCCACGAAGACCAAGAATCCTCCAGAGGGCATCCAGATTCACTGGATCAAATGCTTTACAGAGATCAACATTGGCTGAAAGCAGCCCCTGTCGAAACTCTCTTCTGCGTTCGGTGAGGACACGAAGAGCAATGATACAGTCAATCTTTGACCTCTTTGGTGTAAAGCCTGACTGCTCTAAATGCTGATGCTCAAGCAGATGGTGGCGAACACTATCGAGAATTATCCGAGCAAAGACCTTGCCCGGCACTGAGAGCAGCGTCACCCCTCGGTAGTTGTTGCGGTCTTGGCGATCACCCTTCCCTTTGCAGAGAAGGACAACGAAGCCCTTCTTCCAGTCAGTTGGCATGACGCCTGTGTTCCAGGCAGAGCACAAAACTGCATTCAACGATACGAGTGCAGCATTTCCACCAGCCTTGGGAAGTTCAGCATGGATACCACAGAACCCAGGAGCTTGACTCCATTTCAACCGGTTCACCGCAGCCTGTGTTTCCACAAACGAAGGTGGACCACATTTGATTGGAGGGTCATCAACAGGGATTGTAACACATCTGACGTCCAACTCGACAACTGGTGGATCAGCCTGGGACAACCGCTCAAAGTAACCGGCCCAGCGGGCCTTCAGTTCGGACTCCTCTGTCAAGAGCCATCCACCCTCTGTTCTTACTGCAGTACACCGAGGGACGGGCTTGGATGAACCCAATGCATGATTTCCCTTGTGAGCAAGACGAGAATCACTTGAAGACAGGTGATGCTCTACCCCCTCACAGATTCCTCGCACGTCGGCCTCCTTGTCTGCCCTTAGTGCAAGTACAGTTTTTGCCTAAACTCCCTCAACAGCTCAGCTCTGCCATTCAGCCTGGCCCTGCGACTCTGGGCAATGGTGTCCAGTGTCCCTTGAGAGACAACATTTTCTTAGATCAACATTGACAGTTCCAAGACATCTACCGGCAACATCAAGGACGGTGGTCTTGAAGGCACTCCACAACTCTTCAGGATCCCCCAAAGCACCCAGACCCCCAAAATCTCCACTCAGCCTGTTCGCAAACTCCTCAGCGACCCTCTCATCCTTGAGCCTGCCAACATCCAGCCTAGGCTGCATGGTACCATTTTCCTGGATTTAAGGTGCAACTTAAGAGTTGCTACAATAAGGCGGTGGTCAGTATTGAGGAACTTAGCACTCCGGTAGACCCTGCAGTTCTGGATCATCCTCCAGCGACCGTCAACGAGGACATGGTCAATCTCCTTTGCCACACTGCCAGCGTTGGAATACCAAGTCCATTGATGAGCTTGTGGGCGCTGAAACCATGAACCGGCCACCCGAAGTCCATGACTTCTTGCAAAGTCAAGGAACTTAGTGCTATTCAGGTTCACAGTTCCAGATCCATGGGGACCAACACACGTCGCATAACCATCAAAAACAGTTCCAGTCGATGCATTGAAATCCCCCAAGACCAGAAGAGTATCTCACCTGGGGCACTGATCATCCACAGACTCGAGCGTGGCGTAGAATGTGTCCTTCACGGTGAGATCACTCGCCTCAGTCGGAGCATATTCAGAGACCAGGGAAATGACACGTAAGGAGTGACAAATCCTTCGTCTCATAATACGTTCGTTGACCGGTGTTACCTCAATTATCATTGCAGTCAACTTATTGGACACAGCTACAGCAACTCCTTGGGCATGGTAACCATCAGAGCGACCAGACCAATAGTCGGTGTAACCACCCACCATTATCTCGCCGCAATCCGGTCTCCGCACCTCAGAGAGTGCTGCAATACCGATGTCTAAATGCTTGAGCTCAGATAATAACAGACACAGGTTATCATCCTCTCTTCGGGATAGGACATTCCAGGCACCCTTGTGAAGGGACCACCTCAGGTTAACCCAAGGAGATCGCCATCTGGTGGACGACACCTCAGCACCACCCCGACACACTCGCCCGCAATCTGACCCGGGAATGTTACCCCGTGGTTTCCCTCCTATCATGAAAGATTGGGGGTCTCGATGGCTTTGCCTCAATCCCATCATCAGGTGAGCTGCCCTGAAAAGGGCACAGAAGGTACTCCCATGGAGTGGGTGTTCAGATTTTTTTATGCTTCTGGAAGGTTTTGCAGAATGAAGGGTTTTACGGAAGCCAGAGCGCAAATCCTGCCACCAACCTCATAATAAGAAGTAACCCAACTGCAGGAGGATGTCTGCAGACACAGTTGGGCACTAGTTATGGATGGCCATTGGCTCACAAGGACTCCTCCGCCCTTTGACAGGTTTTGTTCTTCATCCTGCTGAGCGTCCATATCTTACACCCTCCTCACCAAGAAACTTGGTGGGGGATACAGTTTAGTCGCCGACAACCCAACCATGGAACAGGTTAGTACAGGTTTACATGATACCTGTAGCAAGTCAAAGTTCTCGTCTGACCTGACCTGACAATAAGGCAGTGGAGGCAGTGATGTGGATGAAGTGGTGAGAGTGCATTGAATAGAGGAAGTGGTGAGCGGAGGCAGTGATGAGTATGGAGGGAGTGGTGAGGGAATGGCTCGAGGAAGCAGTGATGTGGTTGCAGTGAGTGGAGGCCCTCTGAAGGCAGATGGTGGATCTCAACCTGCGGGTGGATCTCAACCTGCCATCCCCATTCAACCTGCTGCAACCATGAGGTATGTGGTTGGCCAATTGGCCTCCTCCACTCACGAGGATCCCTCTGGTGAGCAGGATCAGTATCAGGAAAACGAGCCACATGTCCATACAGCCGCAGCTGATGCTCACGGACTATGCAGGTAACAAATCTCATTTGAGTCTCTCTCATGAACCACTCGTTGGACACAAAGTCCGACCAGTGACAGTCAAGGATTGTCCGAAGAGACCTGGTACCAAAGGAATTAAGTTTCTGTCTCGGATCCCTGGTCAGAGTCCAAGTCTCACATCCATAGAGCAAGAATGGAAGCACCAAGGACCTGGATACTGAATTTCGTCCTCCTGCACAGGTACTGACAGTGCCGCACCCCATGGTCCAGTGAATCCATGACTCCCAAGGCTCGACCCAGACGTCTATTGACCTCTGGCTCACAGCCAGCAGAGACATGAATGTCACTGCCAAGGTAAGTGATATGAATCTCTTCATGACCTCAACATCCTCACCACATACAGGTGCAGACAAGATAGCAGCATCCAAGATGTCATTGAAAGCCTGGATCTTAGTTTTGACCAAGGAAATCCATAATCCCAGTGGCTCCGACCCCTCATTCATCACCTCGTGGGTCTGCAGAAGGATATCCAGAGTCTCCACAAAGATGACTGCATCATCTGCGAAATCAAGGTCAGAGATCTTGACATTGCCAAATGATGCAATACAGGTTGATCTCTCTGACATCCTCCCAGAATCCAGTCCATACAAGTGCTGAAAAGTGTAGGGACAGTACACACCTCTGACAAACTCCAGTAACAACTGGAAATAAGCCGGAAATGGTATCACCACATCTCATCGTACTCACAGCACCAGAGTATAGTTCAGACATCAGATTGATCAGTTTTGGTGGCACCCCACGAAGATCAAGAATCCTCCAGAGGGCATCCTGATTCACTGAATCAAACACTTTGCAGAGATCAAAGCTACCCCTATGTACTTTCATAACAATTCTCTTGAAGAAGTTCATTCATTTAAACTCCTCGGTCTCACTGTCAGCCATGATCTTCATTGGGAAACCAGATTTCAAAGTTGACCTCCAAAGCCAACTGCTGACTGGGCATCCTCCATCGTTCAAAGTCCTTCCTTGGCACACCTGAACTGTCCATCTACAAGGCTTTCATCCACAGCTTTATGAAGTACTGCTCTTCCCTTTGTACAGGCTCCCTGGCTCAATCTTTCTCAGCTTAACACGATGGAAACCAAGGCCTTCAAGATCATTGGCATCTCCATGATGAATCTGAGTTTATGGACCTATCACTTCACCATCGCAGACAGGTCGGTGGTGTTTCTGTCTTCTACTGCCTCATTTCTGGTCTTGCACCCACTGCTCTTTCCGTGCTTCCCTCCAGCACCCCCACCCCCCCCCCACAGGTATCTGCATGTTGCATGTGGTCCACCATCAACCTCTTTTGGCAAAACTCCAAAAATCCAGGATCACTGCTCATCTCCACTCATTCGTTTCTCATTTTCCCACCTGTGGAATCAACTTCCACATTCTCTTCAATCTCATTCTTCTTTCTAAGTCTTCAAAACAGCTGTTCACCACCATCTCAGATCATCCCCAATCCAAAAACATGATCTTTCTGCCCTCGTTAAACCCACCACCCTTCCCCAACTCCACGCCAATCCCTCCTCCTTCCAAATTTCCAGTTTTGTCGACTGAGAGTTTCCTTCTGTATCCATCTTGTCCATCCCATGTGTCCTCTCCTGCCCCCCCCCCCATTTCTACCCAAACCCAATTGTTTGGTTGGCTCCCTTGGCCTTCAGTTCTGCTGTTGATGTCTGTCTCTCTGTGTGTGTCTCTGTGTGTGTCTCTGTGTGTGTCTCTGTGTGTGTCTCTCTGTCTGTCTCTGTGTGTGTCTCTCTGTCTGTCTCTCTGTCTGTCTCTCTGTCTGTCTCTGTCTGTCTCTGTCTGTCTCTGTCTGTCTCTGTCTGTCTCTGTCTGTCTCTACTGTTCCTTTGATTGTGGAACGTCCTTATCCGTTCAGTGTACTAGTACTGACTTTTCCACAAACCTCGACTATGTATACAAAAAAACCTCTCAAATTTTAGAATCACTGCTCACCTCCACTCATTAGTTCCGCATTTCCCCCTTCTGTGGAACCAACTCGTACATCCTCTTTAATCCCATTCTTCCTCCAGGTCTTCAAGACAGACAGCTTTTCATCACCATCTCAGATCAATCTTCTCACCCAAAACCATGATCTCATGATCTTTTCTCCACCCATTAACCCCCTCCACCCCCAACACCCTCATTCCACCTTCTTCCAAATTTCCAGTTTTTCCTTCCTGAGAGTATGCTTTTTATTTGTATGAATTTTGTCCACCCCATGCATCATCCCCTACCCCTCATTCCTCCCCACTTCCATTATTTGTCCAAGTCTCCATCTTGTATTTTGTTCTTCAACCTTGCTGTTGGCGTGTCCCCCTCCCTCTACTTGTTCTGTTGCGTCTTCATCCGTTTAGGGTTCTCGCTCTTCCATGAGCTTTGACATTGTAGACCAAACTAGAAGGGCACTTTGACATCGTGATGTCACCAGATATGCCTCCACCCACATTATTACATCATCATATATACTTGTACCAATTTTTATTTAAATCCCTGAACCCAGATTCAAAATAGTAAATAAATCTAGCTGCCAGACCATGTATCTGATGAGGTTGAAATTTAAAACATTTATTCCCGAAGACAACGAGATCAAAATTGTGATGTTTCACGTCGATTGATGAAGCGGTTCCAGAGAATGACTTTTTCAAAGATTTTCGTTCAATCCAACATGGATGCCAGACCATGTGACCTATTAATTATAATTGGTGAACACCCTGGTATCCCCAAGGCTTGGGAAACATGTGGGTGAATTTTCCCCTCGATCTGTCAAGCCGTTCTGGAGAAGACGATTCTTAAAGGTTTATTTTTCAAAAAAATCAGCTCCCAAACCATGTGACAGATGACATCACAGATGGAGAACCTTTTGTTTCCCATGGATAGGCGATACCTGTAAGGTTTCACCTTGATCTGTTCAGATGTTAAGAAGATTTTTTAAGGTTTTTACTTTTTAAAAAAAATATGGCTGTGAACCACGTGACTGATGACATCATCATTCCCCCACCCCCTATATTTTCCCACCAATTTAGCCCGAGATGACCCTCAAAATTTTTCAGACTGATCAAATAAAGCGTTCGCGCATGCAATTATGACGTCATAACAAAGGCACCTCTGACATTAAAAAAAATCACACTTGTTTCCCATGGGGAGTCCTTCAGATGTGCCATGTTATAAATTTTTTCCATGTAGTGATTTCAGAGATACAGAGATCCAAAGGTTTTCTTTTTTTCCAACATGGCTGTATGTTGACAAGGCGTGACCTATGACGTCATAATTATCATTGAAACATTCTACACGAGTAGTCACACCTATGGTGAAAATTTTGTGTTATTCGGATAAGCGGTTTCAGACAAAACAGAGAAAACTAGAAGGGCACTTGGTGGAGAGCATACCTCTGCCACGTAATGCCTGATCCATGAGAACATATCGGGCCGGATACATTCTTGAAACATCGTGTGACACAGTACTATATCGTTTTTGGCCCTCTCTCTCAATGGTGAAGAATCACTTCAAAAATGATATAATTCTCGTATCCAGATCCGGATTCGTATCTTCACCAACATCAAATCAATTCGTCCTTGTCACACACCCAACATGTCCACCAAGTTTCATCCGAATCCGGCCACAACTTTTTATACGCCCGATATATATATATATATATATATATATATATATATATATATATATATATATATATGTAGGGTAAGAATACTGATTCTGGCTCACTTTTCCCCATGTAAATGAATGGGGGATTTTCAGCGATTCCCTTTTTTTTTCCCTAAAAATAAACCCCCTTTTTATCCCAAGGTATATTTATTTGTCTCCCCTTTTAACTTGGAGGTTGAACCTCATTGAATTGAACACCTGGGGGTTGAATAGCTCACTCATTGAACCTATAAAGATTTGTTCATTCTCAAATTCCTTCAATAGTTTAATTTTCTTTGCACAATAATCCCCATCTAAAATATTGACAAACAAAACATTTGAATCTTTATATTTTTGAAGATACCCCTTTTGTGCCATTACGAAATGATAAACTTCTCTTAATGCTCTCATCTGGCCACCTCCTGAGCCACATATCATTTTGAGATTATAGTAAATTGTTTTTTCATTGTTCAATTGATAACCATCAAAGTTTTCAGTCCATTCAAGGATATTCATTTTTTTCTTTACATCCTCTAACTTACTACTTTTTAAATTGATTCGCTTATTTGTTTTATTTACCTTTGTTTTAGTTATTTTTTCAATAAGACTTATTTGATATTTTTCACATTCATTATGTTTTCCATTTATATACCAAGACTGAGATTTTCTCCACTCTTTAGTTTGATTAATACTTGGTTTAACCATTTATATATTGTGAAAAAACGCGGCGGTAGCCCTTAAAAAACCCTAACCCATATTCCCATCGTTAAAACACAATCTATTCTATTTACTCTATCATACAATATCCATATGGAACACAATCTATTCCATTATCTAAAATAAATCTCTTATCATCAAAGGCTCCTAATGCCTTTTTATTTACTTCTTCACTATATATGTTATGTTTATAACTTCTTATTGTATTCATTTTCCTATATTCTTCTTTCTTATTCATCAAACAATTATAATAATTTCTAAAAGTTATTGATTTCTTTATTACATATTTCTTTATTCCCTTTAACCTCTTATCAATCTGTTCACCATACTTATAAGCATATGCCTTTGCTCTCAATCCAATAAACTCACTCATTACTTTTCCACCCAACTCATCCTTAAACTTACCAATAACCTTTTCATTCTTTTTGGAAAATAACTCACTCTTCTTGCTGAAATTACTTGTATCATATACTCCAATATTTTTCTTCATATCTTCATAAACATCATCAGTTTTTATATCTAGGATAAAACTATCAGTGTCCATATACAACAATGAAACATTTTCACCATACTCTTTCTTTAAGTCATACAAATAATCATACATCAATATCTTTGATAAATCAAGAACTGCTGTTCCAATATAAATTGGTTTATCCATTACAATACTTTCCTTTTTCATATGAATTGCAGAAAAGTTCTCTGAAAAAAACCTCTTCTCTCTCAAAACTTGGTTTATTTATCAATCTCGAAGCTTCTTTCCAAGATGTTGCGAATCTAATGTTTTGCCTGTTTCTAACATTTTCCATAGTCTTTCCAAATACAGCATTATTCATTAATTTATAAAAGTCCCCTTCAAATTTTACTTTTGTATTTGCTCTCATATCTGTATTGAATTGAATATACTTTTTCACCCAAGGACTTTGTTTAAATTTTAAAACTCTATGAATTTTAGCTACTCTCAATCCTTCTCTCAAAAACTGTTTTAAGCTTCTCTGATGTAAAACATATCCCTCTTTATCATAGAATGTTGTTAATAACTTTTCTGTTGATTTGCCTTTAATATTAAAACTTTTATGATAATCACTGAACCATTCTTTCTTTGGGGTTTCTTTCTCACATGCAAAAGGAAGGTCTTTATGCTTATTATGAAGAACACTCGGGTACCTCAAATCAACTTCAAAATAATAACCTTCTTCTTCGTCATTCAATTCCTCTTGAGAAGAAATAACAATATTCATCAAAGCCTTTTCATAATCCTTTTTCTTCCACCCACTCTAATTTACCATAAGGTAGAGATTGAGACATTGCCCATCCATACAAATTATTAGCATCAAAATACATCAAATAATTACTATCTTTTTCACTATCATAATTTGGGAGATATTTATTATTTGCTTTCGCATATCTTTTTGAACATACTTGTGATATTCCACCTCTCTTGGACTTCTCAATCATCAAAAGCATATCAATATCACTGATTAAATCTATATCTTGTTTTGTCATTTTCAACATTGCACTCCAAGCTAAACCAGGAGCTGTGAAATAGTGGGCAGGGTCTAATCCATAACAATTTTTATTATGACAGAGTGTTCTAAAAGCCTCAAACACATCAGCTAACAATAAAACATCTGTTTTTAGATATAAATCATGATATTCTCCAAGGTTCTTTATCTTAAATATTTTTTATATTTCTTGTGCGTGTTTATATTCCTTATCACTTATCTCTTCTTCATAAAGGTTATTATAGAAACTTTCTTTTGAAGGAAGTTGTGTTTCTTTAAATCTCATAAATGAATCCATATAATCATAAGGATAAATTCCCTTACTTGTAAGAATTTTCTCTTTACTTTGAATTTCATTCCTTGTTTGAATTTCCTCTCTCGTAAGAATTCCTTCTTTAATCAGAATTTCATCTTTAATCTGAATTTCCTCTTTAGTTCGAATTTTCTTTATAATTAGAATTTCATCTTCAGTTAGAATTTCTTCATTAATTAGAGTTTCCTCTTTACTTTGAATTCTCTCTTTAATCTGAATTTCCTCTTTAGTGAGAATTTCCTCTTTTGGAAAGAATGAATTAAGATTTGGAAAAGAGTCCGTGGAGCTTAGATTTGATGCGAGGTAGGCTAGTGGTGTTCCCATAAACTTGTAAGAATCTAGAAACCTAATACGAGTTAATGGTTTTGTGAATATCATTTTTGAAAATGAAATATACTTTTGACTTGTGTTTGTTATAGCAGAAATATTCCCTGGTGTTTTTGAAAGTTCATTTATAAATAGATGTGTATCATAGTTGGCGCTGTTGTGAAGAAAGACTGGAATAAAAGAAGGTAATTTATAATTAAGATTACAACAGGAATGAGCGGGACCTCTATATTTACCAGTAAGATGACAATGGTCTCCAACTTTAGACTCCTTAATTTTCCCCTCACAAATATGACAGATATTGTTCATTCTAAATTCTAATTTTTCTTCTTTGGTTAATTTCATCGGTTCATTTGTTTCTTTCATTAATTTAGTGAGTCTTATACAATCCTTTTCTAATCGTTTTACAAACTCTTGTGAAGCATTTTTTCCACGATAATGTTCAAGTTTGTTATACTTTTCTCCAACAGATGATTTGATATAACAACAGAAACCACAAGGAATATGTTTTTGATATTTATTTGTATATGGTTCTTTTGGATTAGGAGAAGCAGTATTTATCTTTTTAAGGATACATTCAAAATCAGCGTATATCACAAATGGGTGCATGATAGATTTATTATAATCTTCAAAAGAAATCTTTTCACCAGGTTTAGGCATTGTAATTACAGCTGATTTATGATTACTACAATATTTTGAATGTTGTTCTAATCGTTCTTTTGTATGAAATGAATTAAGACATCGCTTACAAGGATATATTTTGTTTGCTGTTCTGAATACCTGAGAAGAGATTAATCTTGATAAATTATTGATGTATGTGTAATGTGAATTCTTTCCAACACTAAAATATAAAAGGTCAATGTGTGTTTCTTCATTTTTATAGTTGTTTGAAATTTTTAATATTTGAACTTTGTTTGTATCCGTTAATCCATATACATTAATAGAAAGATTATTCTTTTTCTCAAATTTAGGAATATCTGTTAGTGGCATTGGGAATTTAAAATCTTTAATGTCTAAGGTATTCTCATATTTCATATATTGTTTTACTCTTTCTGAATTACATTTTGGTGGATGAAAGTGAGCAAGAACAGACCAGAGAAAACATTTATTATCATTGTTCTTAATATTAACAACTGCCTTCTTTAGTTTTATTTCTTTTGGTAATTCAATATAAGAAGAAGCTTTAAGAGGGTTTGATTTTAGAATGTGTATATCTAAAAAGATGATTTTTTTAATATTGAATCCACTTCCTACCACTGTATTATCAACATCCTCCTCTTGTCTTGATAGTTCTTCATAAACCCCACTATTCAAAAAATCTTGAAATGATGTTATAAAATGAAGACCTGTTCTCATATAAGGAGTATGTTCTTCATCTTGTCTTTTCATATTCATTTTCACTCCCACATAAAACTTTAAAGTTTTCATTTCTTTTAATGTCTTTTTCATAAATTTTTCAACATCGGGTTTTTTTTTTTTTCAACAACAACAATTTTTCAACAACAACAACACTATTTCAATTGATTCAGCTATTGATGATGGACCGGGTTCTCCAAATTGAAAAATCCTTATTTTTATATGCCCTTTAAATGCCCCATCAGTGTTTTCAATATAATAGTCTCCCTTTACTTTAAACTCATTTTTCTTGTGTTTTTGTGATTGAAGATGTTTATTATAACCACTCTTCAAAACATCCTTTGAACAGATATCACAATGTTTTCTTTCCAACTCAAGAGGAGATATTTGATGAAATAGATTAAATGTGTGTTTGTTGGTTCGGAGGTGTTTTCTATAATGTTTATATTCGTGATTACAAACATCGCAGTACGTTGTATTCACCATATTTACAGAATAAAACTTTGCTTAAACTAAAATTTTCTTGATGAAAATTTCGTTTAATTTATAGGTGAATCTGTGCTTAAAAACATTTTATCCTCCAACTTTTTCACTCAATAAATACAATGTTTCAAGACACAAAAGACAAGTTTCAATCAATCTCTTCATCTGTTAAAGATACTGAGAAATATGTCAAGGATGTAAAATTGAACAAAGATAAATATAACAACTATTGGATAAAAACTATTATGGTAAATAATATGAGTTCTTCAATTTCCTTCAGTGGAAGGGCTTTTAGTATACCTGGTAGAACATCAATTAAAGTATCTCTAACAAAAGTTTCTCCTCTCCTTCTAGTAATATATTCAAAACTAGAAAAAGCAATGAAACAAGAAAAAGTATCAAAGAACAAAAACCTTATGGATGAAGCTTTAGAAAGAAAAGATAAGACCATCTGTAATATGCAAGGAGAAATTTGTATTTTTTTCAACAACCCTAAAAGATGTAAATCCTGATGAAATAAAGGATGTTAATATATCAGGTGAAATGACATTTCGTTCAATAGTAGTTAACGATAATTTTAAAATTACCTTTAATATAAAAAATGTTGTCGTTGAATCTGATAATGAAAAAAAGTATATCGATATCGATGGTAATATACAACTGAAAGTATAGATGAATTTCAGTTTAAGTAAAGTTTTACTTTATAAATATGCTAGACTTTCCTGATTCTCCATATGACAAATTTGAGAATTGTCCTGCGTGTGAAAGACGGGGATTAAACACAGAGTCAAAAGCCTATAAATAATGTATATTCTGTGATTATCTTCTAATTAATGATAATAAAAAATATAAAAAGGAAAATAATTCTTTTAGATTTACACCAAAAATGAATTACTTTACAAGATTGATTAGAGAAATGAATGTAAAGTATGAGGGTGATAACACACCTTTCCTTACAAGGGAAGAAACTGAACGTATAAGAGAAATGTTCAAAGGATTGTTGTTGTATATTATTCATGGATGTAATTTTCAGGGAAATATCAACACAAGATATTGTATAAATAAAATAATGGATTATCTTGAAATTAAACCTGAACTTAGGATAAAATATAGAGTTTCTAAAAAAGCCAATAATAAATTAAATAACCTGTTTTTCAAATATATAAATGAATGATTTTTTACCTATTTGGGAAAATAAGATAAAATTTAACAACCATAAAAATCTCCCAAATTCATTAAGATGTCTCATAGTTGGTTCAAGCGGATGTGGAAAAACCTGCTTACTTTTAAAAATGCTCCTCACTCCCAACTTTTTAGATTATGATAATTTAATAATTTTCACAAAGTCGAGTTTTCAACCAGAGTATCAACTACTCTCACAAGGTTTTAATGCTGGTCTTCAAAAAGAAGATATAATCGGTTTATTTAAACGTCAAAAAACCTAAATGATTATAACATTGAAGATATAATTCAACTATTTTGTGATACACAGAGATGTAAAAAGAAATCAAATCCTATAACTTGTATTCTTAGTGATAATAGGGATGATATACCGTCTCCCCAAGATTTGGATAAATCAAAAAAGAACCTCGTTATCTTTGATGATTGTGTTAATGAGAGAAACCAAACGGTAATGGACAGCTACTACACAAGAGGGAGACATTCTTCTTGTAATTGTATTTATCTTAGTCAATCGTACTTTCAACTTCCTCGTCGTTCCATCAGAAACAATGCTAATACTTTTATTTTATTCAAGTTAAATTCAATAGATATCAATAATTTTTGGAAAGATAATTGTTCTACATTATGTAGTAAAAAGAAATTTGAGGATTACATGAAGCACACGACTGAAAAATATAAATATATTGTTGTGAAACAAGATGAGATATTAAGGGATATATTTTTTGTTTTATAAACAATTACATATATAAATGACAACTATTATTATAAATCTTGTGGGTAAATCTGCTTCTGGAAAAAACTTTCATAAATCAAGGTTCTTGTGTAGTACAAATGAGAATATTGTAAATTTACTTAAAAAACACCCCGTGATACGCATTGTATCAACAACAACTAGAGCAATAAGACCTGGAGAAATAAAAGGTGAAGATTATCACTATATTTCAGTGGAGGAACATGTGCGATTGAGGAATGAAGGACAAATATTTGAGGAGGTTTCTCTTGGTACAACAAAATATTCACATTGTAAGAGTGAGTTAAGGAAACTAAAATCTGGTGGTGTTGGGATATTAGAAACTAATCCAGAAGGAACGAGACAAATTATTAAATATCTGAGCAGAGTGAAGATTTTATCATTCGGTTTTGATGTTGATGAAGAAACTCAACGCAAACGTATGAAAAGCAGAGATGCAAGTATTCGTGAAGAAGAAATTACAACTCGCATTAATGTTAATAAAGAATTTGATGAAATATTTAAAGAAAAGGATTTATTTGAACACATCTACTTGAATGATGAAGAAAAGGAAAATTTCCCTGTTAATCTTTACAATTCATTAAATGATATTTTACAATAAATAAATGGATACAAAAGAAAGAGCAAGAAGATTTAAGGAACATCAAGAGTTGGTTTCAAAGTTGTAAAACAACAGGAAGACATAAAGAAGAAACGCAGACAGAAACTAACGGGCGAAGAAGCATTTGAAAGAAAACAAGAGAAATTTTTGAAACCACTTTTAAAAACTTCCCAAGAAAAAATGAAAGATGTTTCCACAGTTCCCACAGTAGAATATACTCCCAGAAAGCTTCAAATGTTAAAAGATTTCAGTCAAATGACGGAGGAAGAATTAGAGCATTTAGGAGAATTAGAATATGATGATGAAGGTTTATTTCAACAACTGGAAGAGATTAATCAACCCCCTGATTATATTGTGAATGCTATTCAAAACAATGGATATTCAGCGGATTCAAAAACCAAAGCAGGACTCATTCCAACAGAACAACCAGCAATATTTCATCTTGTTCAAGAAAAGGTATTGATATTTAATGATGAATTAAGGTTCTTAAGTTCTGCTCAACCTCCTGTTAAACTAACTCCGAGATTAATGTTTCTTCTCACAAAAGATGGAAGACAAGGTTCAACTGTGAGGGATGAATCAAAGTATATTGATAAACCATTGGATATGGAAAATAATGATGATAGAGTATATATTGATTTGCTGAACACTCTAAATTATAAGGTTATTCTTTCTGGTAAAAAGTAGGAAGAATGAGAAGGAGAAACACATTATTCAGGCTTTAAGTATCCTTGGTTCAGGTATTAGTTTTCTTCCAAATGACCCATCGCAATTAGTTAATAGACTGTTATTGTTGTTAGGCAGTAAGAAGGCTGGAAATAACAATTGTTTTAATGAAGCATCAGCCATTTTAGACCAGTTGATGAACATGAAAATAATTAATAAATCTCAATATAAAGACATTTTATCTCATATTAAATAAGATGAGAAGCACAATCCTGAGTTTTAATTTCACAACAAGCGACCACACATCTTCATTCCCATACAAACTACAACTTGACACAACAAAAGAATATGAGGCATCTTTATTGTCCATGGAAACTTATAATACCTTATTTAATATAACCGAGAAAAATGACAAGTTTAGTTATAATCTGGGAAGTGGATACAAAACGATAACAGTCTCACCCGGAGCATACGAGATTTCTCAAATATCTTCCGAAATTGCTCGTCTTATGAAAGAACAGGGTGATGAACCAAAAAATATTGTTATAAACATTCAAAAACATACTTCAAAATCAACGATTAAAGTTAAAAATAACTACAAGGTTGATTTCACAATTGATAATTCATTTAGAGAGTTATTGGGTGTCTCCTCAAAAAGATTGAAACTAATGGGACGTTTTACAGTGATAATGTCATTCAAATATCCTCAGGAATAAATTCGGTGTTAATTCACTGTGATTTGATTGATGGTGCTTATAATGATGGAAAAAAACAAATACAATATTTTCATTCAGCGTCATACTCAACCCCAATTGGTTATAAATTCAATATGGAACCTAAAAATTTGGTTTATCTACCTGTGTCAGGAAAAACCATACACAGAGTAAATTTTAGGATAACCGACCAAGATAATCGTGTGATTTCTTTTAATGGAGAAGTTATATCCATCAGAATTCACCTACGTGAAGTTTTCCAATAAATAAATACGATGGTTATTGTGAGGAAACACGAGTTGGGAAAATATAAAATAATTGCAGGGGATGGGATGTTCCTTTCCCCGTACTACAAGGGTGAAGGTATGTATCTTGGTAGAGGATACTATAAACCTAAGAGACAAAGGGGTGTCGGACATCAATTTAGAGGAGATGGGATAATTGATACTCTCATGGGTATTGGTTCAACTATTCTTAAACATAAAGACCTAATTGGTTCAACTGCTTCTGCTGTGGGAAATGTAGCAGGTGCTGTAAAGAGTATAAAAGATGCTCAGAAGGAATCTCATAAATTACAAGCAATAAAAGAAATTAAGAAAGGTAAAACTCAGTTGTCCCCCAAGAACGACAGAAAATAATTCAAATACTTGGATCAGGGTTTCAAAAGTTTTAACATCTTTTTTTCCCTAAATAAATACAAGTATGGAAGCAATTGATAGTATCTATGATTTGGATGATACTATTATTATCTCAAACTCCACTAAAAAAGAAGATTACTTCAAGGTAAATGCAATAACTGGAACAGACTGGAATACAAATGGTACAAAAAGTTTGGAAATAAATAATCAACAAACCTATTTGAATCTCTCCGAAAGTTTCTTGTTGTGTAAATTTAAATTCACTAAGGCTGGGAATAACACAAACGCTACACTTGTAAATGATTTCTTCTGGAAAATGTTTGATAGTGTGCGATTGTATATTGGAACACAAGAAGTTGAAGCGGTTGATTATGTCTCTGCTGTATCTGAAATGATGAAATTTACACTCCATACATTCAGTGATAGAATGGGAAAGGGGTCTGTCGAAGGTTTTATTCCTGATATGTCAACGGGAACAAACACAGACCCTGGATATATTCAAAGGAAAGGAATGTATAATGATGATACAAAAGCAGAAAATAGTTTTACTGTGGCAGTTCCTCTTAAAGGTATATTTGGATTTTGTGATTATGATAAAGTTCTGTATGGTCTTAAAATTAGATTTCAACTACAAAGGAATGATAATGAAAATAGATTGCTTTTTGGTGTTGGTAGTGCTTTTGGTGAACAGAATAAATTTGTAATTGAGGAGATGAGTTGGTATATCAGTGAATATACTCCTAATCTTAAAACAGAAGAGATGTTGAATCGAAGACTTAACTCAAAGAAACCACTCAGTGTATCATACCTCAAAAGAAGATGTTAACACGTTAAACTCAATCAAACTACTTACACGTGGAATTTGGGTGTTCTGGAAGGAAAGCCACGATATCTGTGGATGATTTTTAAAAAGCCAGATGGTGATACTGCGACTGATAAGAATAATGCATTGAGTGATAATGCTAAGGTGAAACAACTTCGCGTTTCTCTAGATGGAACATTTTATCCACGAGATAGATTGGAAATTAATTGGGAAAAAATGATTTTGCTGAAGCATACAAGTCTTATCAAAAGGTGTGTGAAAGTAATGGAAATAAAGAACCTATTTTGGATATGACAGCATTTAAAAGTTTGTATACAATCTATGCGTTTGACCTGAGCGCTCAAAAGGAAACTATAAAGTCTAATCGAGTGGATACTTCCCTATACATTGAAAGAGGAGAGAGTGAAGAAGTTGATACATATTGTTTGCTTTTGGAAGAAACAGAATTGCAGATTAATACAGATAATGGTGTGATGATTAGTCTCACATAATTTATTGTTAAATAAATGAGTGGCAAAGTACCAACTGGGGTATATGTTAATCAAATCAATCTTCATAAACTATCATCTTGTGTTCAAAATCAAAAGCCTTGTACGATTAACGTTAATACAATTCAGAGAAAAGGAGCAGTAAGAATTGATGTTTTGCTCACAAGAGAACAGGTTAAAATCTTGAATGACACTGGCTCACTTAAAATTAAAATGACAAAACCAATGTTGAAAAAATATTCAATAAGAGAGACGAGTGGAGGATTTCTCCCATTTCTAATTCCTTTATTTGCTGGTTTAAGTGCGGTTGGAGCATTGACGGGTGGTATTTCAACAGCGGTGAAAACTGCCAACGAAAGGAAGGCTCAACTCCAGGTTCAAAAAGAATTGGAAAGACATAACAAAGAGTTGGAGAAACAAATTAGTGGAAGTGGTGTAATTGTAGATTTTGCTGAAAAACTTGAAGGTCTGCCTGATAAAGCGAGATTGTTAGTTGGAGATATACTTTCTTCTATAGCACAAGCAGGTGTAAAATTAACGAAAAGAGGTAATGGATTATATCTTTCTAATAAATAAATGAGCATTGATGAGTGGTTGAAAGAATTTGGAAAGAATACAACATCAAATTTACAACTTGCCAAATATTGTAAGAAATTAAAAATTCATAATGTGGTTATTTGTATGAGAGATGAATTAACAAATGTGCTGAAACATACAAAGAATATTATTATGAACTTAGAAGATAATGATGGGAACGGTTCTCATTGGGTTTGTATTTTTAATAGTCAAGACAAATATTATTTTGATAGTTTTGGTCTTCCACCACCTGTTGAAGTCATAAAATTCTTACAGAATGGTGTTTATCAAACATTTCAAGTCCAAGAATTAAATTCCAAGTGTTGTGGTCAATTATGTCTATATGTGTTATTTCAACTCAACAAAAATAAAAAATTTTATGATATTATTTTTAATCTAATATAAATGACTTATGTTGGTAAAGATGGTTCTATCTTTGGTGTATCTCAAGAACTGGATATTGATTTATCAAATTATTATACAAAGGCACAGGCTGAACGACATAAATATAATATAAACAAAAATATTAACATGAAAAATGCTTATAAATTAAAAAATTATCCAAGCCCAACTGACGCAAATGACTTGGTGAGATTAAGCGATTTATCACAATATATATACTTAAATAAAACGGCTGTGTATTCCAAAGATACAGAAGTGTTGATATTATCTCCAGGTCATACAGAATTCACAGTTCAAATTAAAATAAATTTTTATAAAGAAGGGCGTATCGTTTGTATGAGAATAGAACAATGGGGGTATGATATGAATGATTTAGGGTATAATTGGTCATTTAAAATTAACCTCGAAGACCTGGAACAATTAAATCAGTCTCGTAAGGAAGAATATTATCCACTTGGTATCGAGAATGAGTTTTGTGGAGCCACGATTAGTAAACAACAAATAAAAGAATTTAATAAGGGTAAATATAATAATGGTTTTGCCCTTGTTTATCTCATGAAAACAGAAAAAACAGGATTATATATAATAAGTAAGGAAATACAAAATGATTTAACTATGGGAAGATGGGGAGGTGTTTCATGCCATAATATTATTCTAACATATATTTCTAATACATAAATGACTGCAAGAAGGCTTCAAGAAAATTATCATTTCTGTGTCCAAGCATACCTTCAAGAAAAGGGTATTCGGTATTTTAATAAATATGTTCTACAACACAAGAATGAGGTATTTTCAATAAAAGATTGGCATTATGCTGATGTTGATAAACCGACAACTTTAGATTTAATTAGAATGTTAAATAATGAAAAAATTATAAGGTTAAGAAAAGGTAAGGCTCTTTTAGAAATGCAAAAGAAATTTTATTGGTTTCCTGTTGTAAAAAAAATTATTTTGGATACAGGAATAACAAGAAATCCTGATGAATATATGTATAATATTCTATGGGGTGTAAACGATTCAAGGATAGTAAGGGATGAGGAAGGAGTTGAAGAAGAGAGGGAAGAGGAGGAAAAGGAGAAGGAGGAGAGGGAGAAGAAAGAGAAGGAGGAAAAGGAGAAGCGAGAGAAGGAGGAAAGAGAGAATAGAGAGAGGGAGGAAAGAGAGAAGAGAGAGAGGGAGAAGAAAGAGAAGGAGGAAAAGGAGAAGAGAGAGAAGGAGGAAAGAGAGAATAGAGAGAGGGAGGAAAGAGAGAAGAGAGAGAGGGAGAAGAAAGAGAAGGAGGAAAAGGAGAAGAGAGAGAGGGAGGAAAGAGAGAGAATGAATAAATATCAAAATATGGAAACCAGTGAGATTCAAAAAAGATTGGTGGTATTACAGAAAATAACTCAACCCACCGAGGAGGAAAACAAAGAATTGACAAGTCTATTTGCAATATTTTCTTCAAGACTATTGACATCGTCAAGCTATTCATTTTAATTCAAGTTTTTTCTTAAATAAATGGAGGAGAGAGTGAAGGCATTTCTAAGGATTCTTTATGTTTTAAAAATTAAGATTCAAATGTGCATGTTGGAAACTAAAAAGATTTTTGCACTCTGCAGGAATTTTTCTCATAAATAAATGAGTTATTGTCTCAAATGTAAAAAGAAAACTAATACTAAAAATATTTCATATATTAAAAGTAAAAATAACAGGGTTATACAAAAAGGTATATGTTCGGTGTGTGGTTCAAAAAAAATCAATTTATCTCCAAACACAAACTCGGAGGAGATATACAAAAGTTTTTATCAGGAAGTAAATTTACAACTACTGGAATACCAGGGGAATTACATCTTCCAGGGTATTCTTTCTGTGGTCCAGGCACAAACTTGGATAAAAGATTAGATGAGGCAGACAATCCTAAATCCTGGAGTAAACCAATCAATAGAGTTGATGAAGTGTGCATGAGACACGATATTGATTATGGGAATACCACAACGTTGGAAGAAAAGCATGAAGCCGATAGAGAAATGTTGTATAATTTGTCTCTGATACAAAATCCAACCTTGAGAGAAAAAGTTTATAGGTTCATCGTGAAGAAGATGATTAGTGCTAAATTGAAACTTGGACTTGGAAATTCAAAAAACTTATAGGCTCTAATGATGCCATTAAGACTGAAGAGCAATTAGCTGATGAATTACATAAACCAATATTCACAAAGTTTCAGAGAAGGAAAGTTTATTCCAAGGAAGTTGATTATATCTGGTCTGCTGATTTGATTGAACTCAATAATGATAAGGGGTACAAGTATGCTTTAACCGTTATTGATTTGAGGAGTAGATATGCGTGGGTTGTCCCTTTAAAAAACAAAACAGGTAATACTCTTATGTTAGCTTTTCAACAGATATTTAATAAAAGTAAGAGAAAACCTAAAAAATTGTGGACTGATGAGGGTAGAGAGTTTTATAACAAGACATTTATGAATTTTCTAAAAAATAACAGTATTACATTATACAGTACCTTTAATGAAGGGAAGGCAGTTGTTGTTGATCGTTTTAATCGTACCTTAAAAGAGAGACTATATAAAAAATTCACACAACTCGGTTCACAACAATGGTCATCTTTTATTCAGGATATTGTGGATAAGTATAATGACACGATTCACACGTCAACGAATATGAAACCATCAGAAACATTTACAAAATTAAAATATGAAAAAGAGATTAATGTCAGAAAACCTAAGTTCAAAGTTGGTGATATCGTAAGAATATATAGGTGGAAATCTCATTTTGAAAAGGGTTTTACTGAACGATGGACGAAAGAACTTTTTAAAATTGTTGATGTAATAGATACAGTTCCTTGGACTTATAAAATATATGATTTGGAAGGGGAAGAGATTTTAGGTTCATTTTATTCACAGGAATTACAAAAGACAAAACTAAGCAGATAATACACCTTTGTGGACACTCGAGGGCCAAGTCCGAGGTGTATAACAGTATATAATGTGTGTCAAGGGGTGGACGTTCTTACATCTGTGAACCCCAAACACAGAATCCTCAACTGAATAGTCAAGGCTTAACTTTTGTGTGTGTGTGTGTGTGTGTGTGTGTGTGTGTGTGTGTGTGTGTGTGTGTGTGTGTGTGTGTGTGTGTGTGTGTGTGTGCAATGGGAGCAATAGGTTGGCGCTTCACTCCCTCCTACTATACACCGTTGTGGACACTCGAGGGCCAAGTCCGAGGTGTATAACAGTATATAATGTGCGTCAAGGGGTGGACGTTCTTACATCTGTGAACCCCAAACACAGAATCCTCAACTGAATAGTCAAGGCTTAACTTTTGTTTGTTGATGTGTATGTGTGTGTGTGTCCCAACCCTCACATTCAAAATCTCAACCCCAACTCAATCCTCACCCAACACAGTCTTTTTCAACATGAGATTTCCACCTATATATATATATATATATATATATATATATATATATATATATATATATATATATATATATATATATATATATATATATATATATATATATATATATATTTTACGTTTTTTTTTTTTTCTCTTCTTCCAATTCTGTCTTTTAAGGCTTTCAGGTTTGATGACATAGAAAGAGGGAGTAAGAACTTTCTTGATAGGTTTAAATCCCAAAGAGTGGTAGCATTTCAAGTCTTCAAAATAACCCCAACTTTCCAAGTCTCCAAGGTAGTTATTTAAACCATCAAGGCAGAACTCATTTACTGATTTTTTCAAAATTTGTGAGTCTCCAAGGTAGTTCCCATATTTAGAACCATCTTGGCAGAACCCTTTTCCTGAGTCTCCAAGGTAGTTATTTAAACCATCAAGGCAGAACTCATTTACTGATTTTTTCAAAATTTGTGAGTCTCCAAGGTAAAACTTGTATTCTGGCTCATCAACATATAACTTGTTCAGTGGGTATTGTCTTGATAACTCACAATGAGTACTATTGCTATAAAACTCTTTTTCAGGATTTTGCTGGTCTCCAAGGTATAACTCTTTGGTTGGGTCATCAAGGACGAACTCGTTCTGTGGGTCTTGGTCGCTCATAAGGTCTTCAACCAAGCCAACAATTTCCCCCCAAGTTGTAGCAAAAGCAGTATTTTCATTTTGTATTTCAGATACAATTTCCTGTGAGAGAAAATAATAATGTATTAATTAAGTTATTTAATTATTAAATGAGTATGCTTCAATCAAAGTTTGAAAATAGGAAAATAAAAATCTTACCTCAACAGATAAGAGGTTTGAATCCAGTTCATCAACTTGAAGGTTTAGTTCCATACAAGACAGAGAGTTCCAAGGAACACCAAAGTCATCCCACTCAAGGTCTTGGTCGCTCATAAGGTCTTCAACCAAGCCAACAATTTCGCCCCAAGTTGTAGCAAAAGCAGTATTTTCATTTTGTATTTCAGATACAATTTCCTGTGAGAGAAAATAATAATGTATTAATTAAGTTATTTAATTATTAAATGAGTATGCTTCAATCAAAGTTTGAAAATAGGAAAATAAAAATCTTACCTCAACAGATAAGAGGTTTGAATCCAGTTCATCAACTTGAAGGTTTAGTTCCATACAAGACAGAGAGTTCCAGACAAGCACACAGCACACCATTGCCAGCAAAAACAAATGTTTAAAATGGAGCCTGGGTTTGAAGCTTTTATAGAGAAAGACTGGTGGGTGTGGTTTCCTTTGGAAATTCCCTGGGCAAGCCTAGGCAAGCCTTCATTGGGAAATTTTTCAAAACCATAACATCCTGTAATTTTCTAGTGATTTCTTTGTGAGTCAGAGATGAACTGGAAATGATGTAAGAGTGGGCGGGGCTTAGCAAAAGTAGGCGGGGCTTAGGAAAAGTGGGCGTGGCTTAGAAAAAATGCCTTATGAAAAGTGGGCGGAGCTTAGCAAAAGTGGGCGGGGCTTAGGAAAAGTGGGCGTGGCTTAGAAAAAAACCTCATGAAAAGTGGGCGGAGCTTAGCAAAGTGGGCGGGCTTTAGAAAAGTGGGCGTGGCTTAGGAAAAATACCTTACAAAAAGTGGGTGGAGATTAGCAAAAGTGGGCGGGGCTTAAAGAAAAGTGGGCGGGGCTTATTGAATACCTTGTGGAAAGTGGGCGGGGCTTAGCAAAAGTGGGCGGGGCTTAACAAAAAAATAACCTGTGGCTCAGGAGATGGTCAAACAAGAGCATTAAGAGAAGTTTATCATTTCGTAATGGCACAAAAGGGGTATCTT
Organism: Eptatretus burgeri; assembly: GCF_056783735.1. Lineage (NCBI taxonomy): Eukaryota > Metazoa > Chordata > Myxini > Myxiniformes > Myxinidae > Eptatretus > Eptatretus burgeri. The sequence continues at coordinate 24,824,918 of NC_140962.1, forward strand.
CAAAAATATAAAGATTCAAATGTTTTGTTTGTCAATATTTTAGATGGGGATTATTGTGCAAAGAAAATTAAACTATTGAAGGAATTTGAGAATGAACAAATCTTTATAGGTTCAATGAGTGAGCTGTTCAACCCGCAGGTGTTCAGTTCAATGAGGTTCAACCTCCAAGTTAAAAGGGGAGACAAATAAATATACCTTGGGATAAAAAGGGGGTTTATTTTTAGGGAAAAAAAAAGGGAATCGCTGAAAATCCCCCATTCATTTACATGGGGAAAAGTGAGCCAGAATCAGTATTCTTACCCTACATATATATATATATATATATATATATATATATATATATGTATATGTATATATATGTATATATATATCGATATATATATATATATATATATATATATATATATATATATATATATATATATATCGATATATATATATATATATATATATATATATATATATATATATATATATATCGATATATATATACCGATATCTATATATATATATATATATATATACCTCAAAATTCGTTTTGATGATTATGGTAGTTAAACAGTTCATGTTCTCCATTTGCAAAATGGGAGGAATTATTGCACAAAAAAAGAAATAAAAATGTTTCCCATTTTTAGAGGACCACTAAGATGAGTTTGTAAAACCCTTTGTAGAGTATGTTATTATTAATCACTATATTCCATAGTAAATTGCTCATGTTATTGAGCTGTCAATAAGCTATCAATCATAGACATATAATAAACTCACTTGAGTATTCATATCTCTATTTCAATGCGTAATATCAAGCGGTAACTTCATGATGACCTAATAAAACCGGTCTCGATGTCCGTGCGTCCCTATATCTGTTCACAATCAAACCGATCGTGATGCATTTTAAGGCTTTCCGAGAGCTTTGGAGAGATTACCTACACTCCCGCACGGTGCTGTTTTTATTATTCCCACTGCACTTCATTAGAACATAGATCGTGGATGGATGTGCAGAGCCCAGGAGAACAACTATGGCTGTACAGAACAATTCATATTATCGATAGATAAAAATGATATTTAATTGATATTATAATAAATTGTTTATTTAAAATATCTTCAAATTTTGTGAGTTTTTAGTTTGTTGTGAAATATTAGGTCCTCGGGTCTCCGCATAGTAGCGTACAGGCTTAAGTCGTACTTCTGTTTACTACCGTAGAAAATCACAGAACCATCCAATCGACATGCTGTTAACAGTTTCAGAATCAGCTAAAATCTACAAGATATGAATATGTACACGAAACTGATCCGGCCTTTTGGATCACTTTAAAGTAAGGGTGCCCTGTAATTTTAATGCGCTCTATGGATCCTCCGGAACTCACGATGGTACACGTTGTGTAGTCACTAAACTACGTGGTAATGTCATCGAAGTGGAGCTACTGCGGGACAGTTGAAGGGGAAAACCTGAATGATAATCAATGGATAAAAATGATATAATATATTGTTTGAAATACATTCATGCTATCTGTCTTTTACCATATGTTGCCAGTGACGCCCGTCCAAGACGGGCACCTTTACTAGTACAGTCATGCGCCGCTTAACGACGTTCCGGACAACGACGGATCGCATATACGACGGATCTGCAACTCTAAAAAAAAAAATGAAAAAAAAATGCAGCTGAAAAATTCCTATCACCGAGTGATGGAGCCGACGTAGTGCTACCAGTCGTATAAAAATAACACGTACAATTATGTACGCTGTACAGTACATAATACTTCATAATGATAATAAACGACAGTGTGGCCCTGTTATAATGCGATTGTTGAGGTCCATAAAATGTCATCGCGAAAAAAGCAGGGTCGTGATAAATCGGGATTCAACTCAATCGGCTTTCAAACTGAACCAATGTTTGCACGTTTACCTTCCAGCAAGTAAATTACCTTTGAATTGAAGAATTCCGCGAATATGTCGTTGTTACAGTCGAAATTAAAACACAAATTTCTTTTTGGTGAAGCTTTTCATGTTGTTAAAACAATCGCACTTTTCCGAAAATAGATATCACAATTGACAGGAGCTCGTTTCTTCATTTATAAATTATAACATCGATGTGTAGTCACAATGATTACGTATTTATAAAATCCAAACGCTATTTCTTCATCTTTCTATAATCGATGCGAGAGGAGTTTGTAAGCTGCTGCCAACAACACCGATGGCCGTCATGAACAGCACAAAGGTAAAACTAACGTCTCTTCCGTTTCTCTTGGATGTGTGTTGCAATTGCCGACAGTATTCAGTACAGTAACATGCTGCACAGGTTTGTATCCGAGGAGCAATAGGCTATACCATATAGCATAGGTGTCTAGGTTTGTGTAAGTACGATGTTCGAAAACGAAAACGAAAAAAAAAAGATGTTCGCACAACGACGACGTCGCTTTACGACGCGTTTCTCAGAACGTAACCCCGTCGTTAAGTGGCGCATGACTATATATATATATATATATATATATATATATATATATATATATATATATATATATATATATATATATATATATATATATATATATATATATATATATATATATATATATATATATATATATATATATATATCCTGGTGTTGGCGCAGTGGTTAGGGCAGCGGCTTGGGATCCAAAAGGTCCTGAGTTCAAGCCCCGTTGAGCCACTGAATTAATACACCAGGGGGTTGACTCAGCCTGTCATCCTTCCGAGGTCGGCGAAATGAGTACCAGTGTACTGGGCCGGCGTATACCCCGGTTAAAAGTAGGTGTACGATATCCCTGTGTCGTAAGAGGCGACCAGGGTTGCGTCAGAAAGGGCATCCGGCGTAAAACATGTGCCAAATCACTATGCGGATCATACGGATGATCCGCTGTGGCGACCCCTAACAGGAGCAGCCGAAAGAAGAAGAAGAAGAAATATATATATATATATATATATATATATATATATATATATATATATATATATATATATATATATATATATATATATATATATATATTACGGCTGTGGAAATTCGCAATACACCATAAAGGGTCTTCAGATGAGATATATCAATAAGTTCATGTGTAGTTAGCCCACACCTGTTGTTTAGAGGGAATATGTGTGATTCATCCGGGTTGCGACGCTTTGAGTTAGCCATTTTTCTTTCTCTATTGTTATTTTGGACCATTAAGCCACCAACAACTCACACACCACCACACTTGCCTCTTTACCTCCACAACTCCATCCCACAAACATCGCTTCACCGCCATTCCCAAACGACACCCGCCAACCACCAAACCACCACAGCAAACCTCCCACCACCTTCGCCTATCTCCTTCTACACCCATCGACCACACCACCAGTCAACACCAAACGTCGTGCTGTCCAGGGCCCGTTCGGTAATTGATGCCGAACACGTCGAGCCGCGGGTACAAATGCATTCCTCTCAGGGAGAAATTCTGATCAGGAAGGGTTCACACCCCTTTTTCTCCGTCCAATGGGTGAGCGTCGGGCGGTATGGCCCCGCCTCCAAGCGCGATGAATGTGGATTCTTCACGGGAGATAATTCGGATCAAAAGAGGCTCACGCCCCTTTTTGCCACGCCAATGGCTGAACAGAGGGTGGCGTGGCCCCGCCTCCAATCGCATTTTGATCGCTATAAAGACGCGAGCACAAGGCGACTCGCGTTCGAGTTGAGTTCAGGTCGAGTGAAGACGAGGTCGTCGTCGAGGTTGGAGAATTGTAGTGTGGTGTTGTCTCGTCGATGGTCGCTGGGCTCGTCTCGTCGCTGGGCTCGTCTCGTCGTGGAATCGACCTACCTTCGCTTTCACATGCGACCAAGCCAGCCAGCCATTCCCCTCGCTCGACCCTGAGCATCAACAATTCCCCCCCCCCCATCCGCGCTGAGATAGTGCCGGTGGCCTCGTTCCTTCCCCACCCTAACCGTGGTGCCGACCCAACCGTGCTGGCACGGAGCACGCCGGAAAGGGCTCACCGACCACGCCAGGGGCACGGAGTTGGGGCGCAGCTGCGCGGACGTTGTGGCTTCCCCGCCAACGCGTCACGAGGACGCAGGTAAGACCTTTTCGGTCTCGTGGACCTGGCCGCTCCTCCAGGCTCCGCACACATTTGGTCCACGGACCTGTCTGCCTCCTTGCCTGTGAGGGTGGCTTTCGTTTCCTTTGCTTTTGAATGAATGCTGTGGTGCCTTCCGACAACTATAATTGTTAAAGTGTTGTAAATAATTATAGTCGATAGTAGTGCTTTTCCTTTTGTTGCATTTTGTGTCATTGCATTACTGCCATATGTGCTTGTGTGTGTGAAATAAATGTGCATTGTGTGAACTGTTTCCCGTTTCGTTGCGTCCTTTTTCTCCCCTTGTTGAAAGCTCCATCTTGCATCACGTAAGGGATTGATAGTGGGTTTAAAACACCCGGTAAATAATCTGAACCGTCGAGGTCGACGATAACTCCGCTCGGTTATCCCTGCAGCACGGAACGAGCCGCTTAAGCGGTTCGTGTCCAGAGTCGACCTGCGGCGTGGTGCAACTCCTCGGTACGCTACTCGCGCGGGTACTTAGGTATATCGACATTTGGCGATTCACCCTATTTTGCGCGGGTAGAATGCGGACTGGGTTGTGGTGACGTTAAACCCCCACCCGGTAGTTATAGCTCCTTGGCGGTAGTTCTAAGAGGGTCACGACTGAATTGTCCGTTCCGGTGGGCGACGCGTCGCGATTTGAGTTACGTAGCCGATCGCACGCTGGGTAGGCCAGAATTCGTTACAATATATATATATATATATATATATATATATATATATATATATATATATATATATATATGTGTATATATATATATATATGTATATGTATATATATATATGTATATGTATATATATATATATATATATATATGTATATGTATATATATATATATATGTATATATATGTATATATATATATATATATATATATATATATATATATATATATATATATATATATATATATATGTATATATATATATATATATATATATATATATATGTATATATATGTATATATATATATATATATATATATATATATATATATATATATATATATATATATATATATATATATATATATATATATATATATATATATATATATATATATATATATATATATATATATATATATATATATATATATATATATATATATATATATATATATATATATATATATATATATATATATATATATATATATATGTATATATATATATATATGTATATGTATATATATATATATATATATATATATATATATATATATATATATATATATATATATATATATATATATCAGGGCGTATTATGTGATACCGGTCGTCCGTCCGTCCGTCTGTTCCTGTCCGCACTCTAACTCCCAAAGTTTTCAACTTTCGCGTTTCATATTTGGTACATAGGTACAGACTGTGGAGACGGTGTGTTGCGACATACGTTCGTCATCTAAAGTGGTTGCCATGGCAACCAGGATGCTGTTTTCCATGTAGTGGCACAATTCTGTATATACCTTCTTGTTGAGATATCCTGCACATAGACAGACAAACAAACAAACAGACAGAGAGGGGTGAAAACATAACCTTCACTTTCGGTGGCGGAGGTAGCTAACATGGGTGGACGTACGTATGGACTGACAGACAGACAACCCGAAAACATAAAGGCCTAAGGCGACCTCATCTGCAGAGGTATTAAAAATACATATAACTTGACAGATCGAGGGGAAAATTCACCCACATGTTTCCCAAACTCTTCCATACAAGTTGAGGTTAAGCCAACATTGTTGCCAACCAATCAATACCTGAACACTACACTTACAATGCTGACAAGTGGTGTCTGTGAATCATTTCAGGTCCATGACATTTGTGTTGCTCATCATAAAAAAAGGATTTCTTGTTCGTGGAGATGTACAACTGCAAGTCCTGCTCAGCTCACCGACGCAATTTTCCTAACCAATCTGAAAGAAAGTTCCTTTGCATAAATGAATATTTAAAAGATCAACACCACAGAAGGCAAATTATTATTCTCATCACATTCCCTCCATGCAGAATCAATTTGAAATTCAAGTAACTGCCCAAGGATCTGTTTAAACGAGATAAGAGCTTGGGTTTGGGATGAGGAGCATTTCAGATGCAATTCTTCATTTCAGTCACATATGCCAAGTGGTATTTTAAATACAATGATATGTAAACAAAGTGTATAATCTTGCAACATTTTTTGAATGTTTCCTTGGCATTCAGATTTCGAGAAATCAAACAATTGTTACAAAAAAAACTATCACCTGCAAAGGAGTATGAAATTGGGATTTGGGGAAGATTTATTCCATACTATCTATTGGAAAAGAGAGGGCTGGAAAGAACTATGATTTTTTTTTTTAAAGCTTTATTATTTTTTTGCAAAATGATAATCAAACATTTTTGTCATTGCATTGCACCACGCACCATCCAGGGATGACACCCAATAACAAATCTCTCCAACATGTTTACGTTCTAAGAATTCATTCATCAATACAAACACATAATTCCTCAACCAGAGCAACATTGCAGCCAAAGCAGTGTCTTGGTTGGGAATACCTTGGGTGGGATGCTGTTATTTGCCCCATCGGAAGTGAGGACAGGAATTTGGAATTTGGCTCGGCTTCGAGTTAATATTAATCTCAGGGTTTGATTAGTCTTTTCAAGAGAAAAATCTCGTAAGGCAGACTGTTTGCTCACAGGTATGAGAGATTCTTTTGGATACAAGCTCACAAGACGGTACGGTATGCAGTCAGCTTGTGGAGAGGCAGCCAGACCAATGATGATGAGGAGTACCAAGGATATACAGTTGGTCAGTATGTGATGGCACATGATGATGGAGGCCACCACCTCGAGTGGGTACTACCTCGAGTCACTGGCTCAAAAGAAGACCCTCAAACATAGCACGTGAAGGGTGTTATGAGCTCGGGTGGTTTATGTTTGATGCGTTCGGCATGGTGTATTGATATGTAAATACATAAATTTTACTTTATATAATTTGTTACATTTGTTTGCTGAAGGAGATTGGAGCACACTTTTGGCTTGTCTGCGTTATCTTTTGTCTGGATCTCACTGTGATGGCAGTGGCCTGGATGGTTCTTTGTGAGGTCCAAATGACATGTTGAGACTCACCACCAAGGTGTTATTCATTGTTCTAAAAGCCTTTAGCAAATATCCAATTTACAACTTAAAGGGGGGTGGGGTTAGAGATGCCCAACATTTGGCCATTCCAATGACCCAGAATCACTGTTTTGAAAGGAAGTAACGACACCTAATATACTTCTCTGAGAGTATGGAAGTGCTGGAGGTGTTTGCCTCCAACTAGACATTCTGAATATGGTAGAGTTTCAGGACTGATTGGGGAAAAGGTGGCGCAATGATCTGGGAGGTTCTAACTATGCGGGCATCTCATTTTGCTTACTATCCTTTTAAAGACGAATCTCATAGAGTATCCAATGTTCAGCATTGAAGGAGAGGCTGAGGGAGAGCTTGGCCTGAAAGACTTACATCCACCTACGAGGTTTTCATCTGCAGCTTGATGGAGTACTGTTCTCCTCTCTGGGCTGGTGCCCCTGCCTCACACTTTGCTCAGCTTGACGCCATGGAAATCAAGGCCGACAAGATCAATGGGATCTCCCATGAGGAAGCTCAGTGTATGGACTTATCACTTTGCCATTGTTGACAGGTCGGTGGTCTGTCTGTCTTGTTCCGCCCACTTTCTGGCTTTGCACCCTCTGTACTCTCCATGCTTTGTCCCCCCCACCGCCCCCCCCAACCTCCAAACCCAGGTAGCTGCAGAGCGCACAGTTGCCCATGGTCCACCAGCTGCCACCTCAGACTGAAGCTGACAAAATCCAGAATCACAGCTCAACTCCACTCATTTGTTCCTCTTTTTTCCCGACTGTGGAATCAACTTCCACATCCTCTTCAATAAGTTGGCTTGGATAGCTGAGCAAGTGATTACGATGGCCAAACGAACCGTAACCTGGGAAACAAGACTCGTTCCACAATAGTAATAGTCACAAACGAGGCAATAACTACAACACTGCCAAAAATAATTTTCTTAGTAAGAAAATATTTTCGTAAACTAAGAAAAGTTTTCTTGAAGTTTTTGAGAAAATTTTTCTTGCGGCTTGAAGGTTTTTCTCAAGGTTTTCTTGTTTATATGTCACGCGTCCATAATTTTCTATGTTAAGTGCAAATGAAATGTGTCCATAACTGGAAAAGAGATGAAAAGGAAAGGTATCGTTTTCACAAGAGACGTACATCTCAGCTACAAGTGTGATGAAAAGTTGATATCAAATTTGAAATACCCTCCAACTAATCACGACACATAAACTTCGAAAAATCCTGACCCAAACCTCGATGCAAATTCCAGAGGTCAAACATAACCCAAAGTCCAATTGTATTTTTCTGTTTTTAATTCCAGTTTCTGTGATCTTTTCATTATGGAAGAAAGGGTAATCTCGGTCTCAGTATGAGTGAGAGAAATTAGAAAAGCCATGTGTGATCATCGAGACAGTAAGCCGTGCAACTCAATGACCTTGCAACGAGAAGAACATAAGTAAGCTTCCAGTAATAGCGCAGTGCCTGATAAAAGCAGACAGGAGGAGAGTTTGTATCACATTTGCTGTGGAACTATTTATCCTTTGAGTTTCCCTTGCTTGAAGACCGCACATGCACCGCCCGTGTGCAGGATCGAAGGGAGGGGACAGTGTGCCAAGAAGGCGACGTGGCACTGTGCCTCCATCCAGGCGGTTATTTCTCCTCTCCTCAAACTGATCAAACGGAGAGGGCAGCTGAGCACACAGACCACATAAGCTTATTTACATGAGGGATGGAGCCAAAATCCATGTGGTCCCTATCGTTCCAAAATGACCAGCATGAAAGACAGAGACAAAAAACACTTTAATGCACTTATAAAATCAATAAATCATGTGGAAACGTACAACTTGTATCCCCTATTCAATGCTTGAAACAGCAGGAAACTAGAACGGGCACTCATAGAGCGCATACCTTCGCCGCCACTACTTTTTTTGTTATTGGTATGAGTGTGGGGAACTGGTTTCATATGAATGGTCTTATGACACAAACCACATATCTATAATGTCATGACCCCCCCCCCGACTTTCGGGGGCTACGGACTAAACAACAATCAACTCACGTCGTTTTGGTGAGTCTTCACTCGCAAGCTCGGTGAATACAACGTTTGAACAAGAGAAGGTAATCTCGTTTGATGCTGGTTTCATGCAAATCGAATAAGAATTGACTTAGTTATGCCGGAAACCGCATATTTATCAAGGGCGTGACCCCCCCCCGACATTTTACCCCAACCGGTGACATGTGTTATGACGTCATTGTGTCACAAGATTGGGCATTAAATTCTTAACATTTTGGTGCTGGGTTCATGTAAAGCGGACAAGAATTGACCGCGTTATGACAAAAACCGTATATTTTTCAAGGTCGTGACCCCCTGACCTTTGACCCCTAACCGGTAACAAGAGTATGGGTGTCATTGTGCCATATTGCATATCACAAGATGAGGCGTTGAATTCTGAACATTTTGGCGTTAGTTGCATGCAAATTGAATAAAAATTGACCGTGTTATCGTAAAAAGACGATTTTGACCTTTTCGTGACCTTGACCTTGACCTTTGACCCGAACAATCCCAAAATCTAATCGAATGCTTCCTGGCTAATAACCTATCATCCCACCAAATTTCATGCAATTCGGTTTAATACTTTTTGAGTTATACAAATCACAAGATTACAAATAAATAAATAAATAAATAAATACACGCCAACCAAAACATAACCTTTCGCAGAATGCGAAGGTAATAAAGGTATTGTTAAGAGACACCTCTTTTTGCGTTTCAAAGGGCTAACAGTGGAGCTTATGCAGAACAAAGACATGTAGAGACACCTGCATTATTTTACACTCACAGGGACTACCTGACACTGCCTGGTGGTAGGAGGGAGAGATACCCAGAGCTGCCCATCTGGGTGAGATTTTCTTGGCAGGGGTTTCAGGATGTGTCGGACATTGAATAGCTATGGAGTTATTTGCCTCATGGTGGTTAACTTTTGCCTGCGAGCCGGCGGCAGCACTGCCTGACCCCACACCCCGATATACACTTTATAGCAGCCTTTGTTGGCCTCAAAATGGACGTCAAGGCCAATATTTGGTAGCTTAAAATCTTGCCCAGATTCTAAAGTACTTACACCCAAAATTTGGGGCCTCTAGCTGCTACGGTTCTGCCATGAAAGAATAACGTACAAACGCACAAACACACAAACAAACATACAAGAAAAAACACAAACAAACACAAAAAAAACTAGAAGGGCACTTGGTAGAACGCATACCTCCACCAGGTAATGTCTGATCCATGAGAACATATCAGGCCCATTAAATTTTTGAAATATCATGCCGTACAGAACTATATCGTTTTTGGCCCTATCTGTCAATGGTGAAGAATCACTTTAAAAATAAAATAATTCTCGTATCCAGATCCGGATCTTCACGAAGATCTAATCAATTCTTCATTGTCAAACACCCAACGTGTCCACCAAGTTTCATCCGAATCCGTCCCCAACTTTTTGAGATATCATGCTATATTTCGTTTTTGGTCCGATCTCTCAATGGTGAAGAATCACTTAAAACATTCTAGTTGTCGGATCCAGATCCGGATCTTCAAAATCGAATAGGTTCATTCGTTTGCACACACCGAACCTGTCCACAAAATTTCATCCGGATGCGTACGCAACTTTTTGAGATATCCTGTATACAAACAGACAAACAAACAGACACAGACAGAAAGGGGTGAAAACATAACCTCCACCTTCGGTGTCGGAGGTAAACACACGTACACTTCAAAAAATGTTCAGATTACTTGGACATTAAGACAACATATAGACACATGTAATTGATGGCATTTGAACCTGGGTCCCAGCATCATGAGCAAGGAAATTATACGGGACACCAATTAGCATTATGTGATCAATTTTGACCAAAATTTTGACAAAAAAGTTGTTTCCAGAAAACTTTTGTTATTTTTAAGAAAATTGTTTTTGGCAGAGTTATGGTTATTGTCTCATAGGTGACAACCCCACCGCCTTCTGGCACCCTTTCTTCCTTGCTGTCCATGCACTTTCCTTCTCAGGGTAACATTTTTGTACAAATATTTATTGCCATACATTGAGGTAGCAAGACAGTAGAGCTGTTTTCATTGTTTAACCTGGATTGTTTATTGTGGATTTTGACGACAAGACAGCTCAGGGTGAGCTATGAACTGTTAACCATGATACCGTGGTAACAACAGATTAAGAAAGAGTATATGCATAACATATAGAATGATACAAAGGCACTGAGAAGTATTTGGGTATGTGTCAGGAAAGTGTTTGCAAGGAGAACTATTGCAAACACAGCAGAGCAAATGCAAACAACAGCATTCAATCATATTGTGACAGATTTTGGAAACCCCTGGGGTGTCACATACCAAATGACATAAAATAACAGGGAAGTTATATCGTAGTATTTTGTTATGATAAATCTGGGAGTCCAACGTTTAGTATGGGAAAATATGGTGTTGTGCTTGTGGCGTGGCTTGCACTATTGTCTTCTCTTTCTCTATTTATGAACTCTCAGTACTTCCACAATCACCACTCAACCTTTATCCATACCACAAGCCTCACAAACCAACAACCTCACACAAAATAAACTGCGTTCACCATTGGTACAAACGCCAAACATGGCACCCCCCATCCCCCCCCCACCGCAGCGAGTGAGTTTCGACATCGATGCAGCAACACCATTGAGTTCTGTACCAGCCAATGGGCACTGGCAGATCACAGAAACCAGCTAATGACTGCCACTGAATTGCAGAAGTGATGACGTGTGACGCAACAGGCAGCACGCCTATAAAGTGCCCTGCCAAGTAGGCAAGCAGGTGTGCCACTCCTGGGAGCCACGCGGAGGAGGGTAGGGTCGGAACACAGAAAGCAGTTTAGACTCGAGGAAAGAGTTGGAGCTTGGGGCAGAGGGTTCTGATGGAGAGGTCGGGAGATCGCTAAGGAAGGGCTCCTGGGTGTGATCAACACACACCAATTGACATTCTCCCAATCTGTGTCTTGCCCGCTCAATCTGAGACTCCAGAGCATCAGCGAAGTTAACAGTCCTTTTCAGGACCCCCATCATACTTCCGCACCTTACACTCTCGCTTCTCATCTCACTGACTCACTCAGAGCACCAGAGTTTCAACAGTCGCCACCAGTTCTTTCCAGAACACTCGTCATACTTTTACACCTCACACACTCCACCTCTCCACATACTCGTATCACTCACCCAGTTCAGTACCACGTGAGCCAGCCAGCTCAAATTTGGGTAAGGGCAGGGTTTCACCCATGCCCCTCCTAAAGCACTCATCTGTCGAACAACCTTCATCTTCTTCTTCTTTTCCCAGAATGAATGTGGCGCCGAAGTCATTTGTGTGCGTGGATAAGACTTTTCTCATGTTCACCTTTGTTTGACTTGTAAATATGTGCATTGCTGAATAATATCCCTTCCAAACTGTCAGGTTGTCTGTTTAAACGGATTAGACATACAGTTGCTGCTGTGTCAGAGTTCATCCTTGCCAATTCGTTACAAGTAGAAAGAAGCCAACACATAACCTATGGTAATGCTTGGCCGTATTCTGGAATCGGATGCACGTTGCGACGCACAGCACTCTATCTGGGGGGTTTAATTTTCCGCGAAGGTAAAGCGCGATTTGGGCGCTGGACTCTACCCCAAAGTAAGTATCTCAAATGGCGTCGTAGTTGTTTAACAACCCATCGCACCGCGGAGTTACATGCGGAGCTGCCGGCTTCAGGATTGAGGATCGCTATCGGGGAAGTAGATTCGAGAACTCTCCTTGTAATCCACCCTGAGGCGAATCCGTAACAATATATTATATACACAAATAAAATAAATGCAAAGAAGTAAGAAGAAATCATTGTCTTTGTCTTTTCATCTGACAATAATTTGGAGAGAGGATAATAAAGGAGTTTGAAGGAGTTCTCCACTGTATCGCACACCTTAGGAGCAAAAGAGCTGGACTTAAGGAAAAGTTCGTTACACTACAAGACGTAAAAGGATTGTGAACAGTTCCTGGATGGGAGTTTATTATCATCGAGGAAGGAGTCAACTGTGCAGGCAGACAAGAGAAGAACAAGCTAAAACAGTGGGAAGACAATTGGTGAGGCAAGGTCATGGGCAGGCAGTGGGGAGGAGAGGTCATGGGCAGGCAGTGAGGAGGAGAGGTAGTGGGGAGGAGAGGTCATGGGTAGACAGTGGGGAGGAGAGGTCATGGGTAGGCATGGGGGAGGAGAGGTCATGGGCAGGCAGTGGGGAGGAGAGGTCATGGGCAGGCAGTGGGGAGGAGAGGTCATGGGCAGGCAGTGGGGAGGAGAGGTCATGGGTAGGCAGTGGGGAGGAGAGGTCATGGGTAGACAGTGGGGAGGAGAGGTCATGGGCAGGTAATGGGGAGGAGAGGTCATGGGCAGGCAGTGGGGAGGAGAGGTCATGGGCAGGCAGTGGGGAGGAGAGGTCATGGGCAGGCAGTGGGGAGGAGAGGTCATGGGTAGACAGTGGGGAGGAGAGGTCATGGGCAGGTAGTGGGGATGAGAGGTCATGGGCAGGCAGTGGGGAGGAGAGGTCATGGGCAGGCAGTGGGGAGGAGAGGTCATGGGTAGACAGTGGGGAGGAGAGGGTGTCAGCAAGTAGTGATGAGGTGAAGGTGCAGGCAGTGGCAAAGAGTGGTCGTGGGTAGGCATTGGTAAGATGAAACCAGGCAGTGGCGAGGCGAGGGTGTGGACAGGCATTAGTGAGCCGAGGGTGTGGGCAGGCAGTGGTGAGGCATTAGTGCAGGCAGGCAGTGGTGAGTGAAGGCATGCAGTTGAGACAATAGCAAGGCAGGGTTATTTCTCAGTCATTCATGAATGGAATGGTCTTCCCTGGAAGGAGGAGGAAAGCATAAGGGGGGGGTCGGAACAGTTGGTGGTCGAATGGCAACTTCGCTGCCGGGGTAGCTATTATTTCTTGAAGCGTGACTGTGTCGCTGATGCAGTGCCCCTCTACCAGTAGACACACTGGAACTGGTACTCATTTCGCCGACCTCAGAAGGATGACAGGCTGAGTCAACCCCCCTGATGCTCACTCAGCGGCCAGCGGGGATTGAACTCAGGACCCTCGGATCCCAAGCCACCACCCTAACCAATGAGCCAACACCAGGCTTGGAACAGTTCATGGGTAACATTGGATATGATTCAAAGGGGGGACAGAGGGTATGTAGCTCAGGACTGGTTTTCACATGCCCTTTTGGTGTTGTATGTATGTTGTGGTGTCTGCAAATTTGGACAATGAAGAAAATTTCTTTTTTACATTTTACACACGAGAAACACCGGCTCCCTGTGGTAGCAGACAGAAGGGAGGGGTGAGGGGGAAATTGGGGGAAGGGAGGTCATGTTATTATCTATCTATATATTTCTAAAATTCATCTTGTATGTTCCCGAAATACAGCAAAAACGGGACACGATAGCGCAAAAATTTTAGGGCCACCTTACTCATCATTCTCCTGCGGTGTGCAGTATCAAGTTTCGTTTAAATCGGGCAACGAAAACGATTATTAAAAAAACAATTCCTGATTCCGTGAAGTCCTCTTTGGGAGAATTTGATCAATGCAAACAACCTCAGCGGGATAGTTCGCTGGAGCTATCTTTTTTTTTTTCTTTAAATTATTTTTTCATCAATCGCTGTCACAACGGGAACCCAACGGGTTCACGGGTCGTCAAGTACTTATTATTATTGCCAATTACTATTATTATTGTTCACATTATATTATTATGCTGTTATTATGACCTCCACCCACTGAAGGTGGACGGAGGTTATATTTTCACCTCTGTCTGTCTGTCTGTCTGTCTGTCTGTCTGTCTGTCTGTCTGTCTGTCTGTCTGTCTGTCTGCCTGCCTGCCTGCCTGCCTGCCTGCCTGCCTGCTTGCTTGTTTGTGTGCAGGATATATCAAAAAGTTGTGGATGGATTCGGATGAAATTTGGTGGGCGGGTTGGGTGTGTGACAAGGACGAACCGATTAGATTTTGGTGAAGATGCGAATCCGGATCCAGGCAGAGGTAGGCACTCTACTAAGTGCTCTTCTTGTTGTTATCCTCACCAGAGGAGAGGGTATTGCATTTGGGTCCGTTTGTCTGTCTGTTTCTTTGTCCGCACAGAACGCGAGTGTTTTCCTCTGCAACCACTTCTGGAATTGAGTCAAAATTTTCACTTCAAGTGCGACTACTCATGTAGAATGTTTTAATGATAATTATGACATCATAGGTCACGTGGTGTGGCAGCCATTTTGAAAAAAGGAAAAACTTTGTACCTCTGTATCTCCGATACCACCTCAAGGAAAAAAATTGAAACCTGGCACATGGCAAGTACTCTTCATGGGGAATAAGTGTAATTTTTTTAATTGATGCTATCGGTGCCTTCATTAGGACGTCATAATTGCACACATAGAATGCTACATCTGATCACTATGAAAAAATTTGAGGGTCATCTTGGAATAAATTGGTCCACAGAAAAAAAAATTGATGATGTCATTGGCCACGTGGTTTGGCAGCTATATTTTTTTGTTAAAAAAAACTTTCAAAATCTTCTCTGAAACAGCTGAACAGATTGAGTCAAAAGTTTACAAGTATAACCCCTTTCCATGAGGAACAAAAGGTTCACAATATGATGTCAAACATCACATGGTTTGGCAGCCATATTGGATTTATCTGAAAACCTATAAAAAAAATCTTCTCCAGAATGACTGGACAGATCGAGGAGAAACGCAACACAAATATTCCTCAAATCTTGGGAATACCAGGGTATTCACAAATAATTTATGTCACATGATCTGGCTTATTTATCTTAAACCGCTTCATTGATCAATGTGAAACTTCACAATTATGATCTAGTAGTGATGGGAAGGAATCTTTTAAATTTTAACCTGATCGGTTAGTATATATATATATATATATATATATATATATATATATATATATATATATATATATATATATATATATATATATATATATATATATAGTGATGTGGGAACCTCTGATGGTCAAATTTAGTATCAGATATGAAATATATCAGATATGAGCCTGGTGTTGGCGCAGTGGTTAGGGCAGTGGCTTGGGATCAAAAAGGGCCTGAGTTCAAGCCCCGTTGGGCCACTGAATTAATACACCAGGGGGTTGACTCAGCCTGTCATCCTTCCGAGGTCGGCGAAATGAGTACCAGTGTACTGGGCCGGTGTATACCCCGGTTAAAATAGGTGTACCATATCCCTGTGTCGTAAGAGGCCACCAGGGTTGCCTCAGGAAGGGCATCCGGCATAAAACATGTGCCAAATCACTATGTGGATCATACGGATGATCCGCTGTGGTGACCCCTAAAGGGAGCAGCCGATAGAAGAATAAGAATATATGTATATATATATATATATATATATATATATATATATATATATATATATATATATATATATATATATATATATATATACATTCAATCCCCACTTTATCGCGGTACACCTATCGCTCCCCCTAGCCGATCAGCCTGGGGGGTTGGTCGGTATCAAATTGGGGGAGAATGCTCATAGTGATTTTTGAGATGGTGTAGACCCCGAGAGTTAGAAAATATGTGATAGCATTGTGGCAGTGGCAGCTTTAGGGGAGTTATCCCCCTTTTTCCAAAATGGCCGCCAAATGCTCAATACCCTATATATAGCAGATTTTAGACCACCTAGAGCAGTGATACTGGTGTCTACGACTAGGTTTGAGGGGTCAGATATATCATTTCTGTATTTACCTAAAATATTGGATACAGCCTAAATATTAAAATTCAAGATGGCCGCCAAAATGGCTGCAGACACTGAAATGAGAGCGAGAGATGAACCTTCAGAGTTTAGGCTTTATTCCATTTGATTGGAGCCGCTTCTGTGGGCACACCGGGGAATACAGGTTCAGCTAGGAGTACATAAGCAATAACGTATACATGTGCAGTTAGTCATTGCAGACTAAATCCGCGTAAGCACGGAGTTCGATATAATCTCCATTCTCACCAGTCAATGAGCACCTTCAGTTAACGAGCATCAAGTGGACAGCCGATGTCAATAGCAATGCCCCGGGGACAATCACTCGTGCCGCAGAGACCTCCCCTTATACGCGAGACGCACAACATGTGATCCCGCGTCATGTCCCTCAATTCACGTTAATTCACCACATTCTCCCCACCTTTAAAATGTAACTAGGGGCCCATCTTACACACCATGATTGCTTTAGCACTATAGGAGTATACATTTCAAGCAACGCGGACTAATAGATCTACAGAAGCATACATGCCAAGCAGTGATTATTTTGAGTTGTAGGAGCATGGAAATGAGCATCGATATATGATATAATGGGCATATAGGAGCATGAGCAGCGAGAATGCCGATAATCCCCTTTACAGATTGAGTCGTCGAGGGGGCCTTATTCGTCGACCTCTCCGGGAGTAAACGGCAGTTTCACTTAAGGGAGACTCCCGATCCTCTTGGTGAGCCTCGACTTGTGCCGGGGATGACTCCTCGATCGCTCTCGGGTGGAACGCGGCAGCCCCGTCGCCTGGCGGAGTTCCTGGGGGGGAAATGTCAGAAGGAGGAGTGCCAGAAGGTGGTGTACCGGCGGGAGGAGTACCTGAGGGAGCCAGATGGCGAACCGACACAGTGGTCTCCCTGCCATCCGGGAGCCTGACATGAGCATACTCTGGATTAGTGTCAATGAGTTCGACCCCCTCCACCAGCGGTTCATACTTGCTTTGTCGTACCGGGCGTTTCATGAACACTGTACCGGGGTGGGTCAGCCAGTTGGGCACCGTTTGACCGTCAACATAACGTCGTTGGTGAGTAAACATACGTTCGTGAGGAGTGGCATTTGTGGACGTGCAGAGCAAAGAGCGTATGGAATTCAGAGCGTCAGGAAGAGTAACCTCCCATCGCTCGGGGCCCAGTCCTCTCGATTTCAGCGCCAGAGTTACGGCTTTCCAAATAACTCCATTATACCGTTCCACCTGCCCGTTTCCCTGTGGGTTGTAACCCGTCGTTCGACTAGTTGCGATGCCGTGCTCTAATAGGAATTGTTTTAGCCCGGCCGACATGAAACACGGCCCTCTGTCTGAATGTATGTACGAAGGTCTCCCAAACATAGCGAAGAGGTCAGAGAGACATTTTACGACAGTGCCCGAGGTCATATCCGAGCACGGAAACGCGAAAGGGAACCTTGAATATTCATCAACAACGGTGAATATGTATCTGTTGTCTGTTTCGGTCGGTAGGGGCCCTTTGAAGTCGATGTTTAGTCTCTCGAAGGGGGAAGTAGCCTTGATCAGTCTGCCAGATGCCGCGCCATAGAATCTGGGTTTTAGTTCAGCACAAACAGGGCATGAAGCATTCATTTGTTTAATATCTTCAACAGAATAGGGAAGATTTTGTCTGCAAGATTTAAATGTGCCATCCTGGTTACCCCTGGGTGGCACAGAGACACATGGAGGTCTTGCAAAGCCTGACTGATTGTTGCCGAACTGTAGACCCGGGAGAAGGTATCTGCAGCAGGGTTTTCTTTCCCGGGCCGGTAAACAATGTCGTATCTGTAGCAAGCTAGGTCTATCCGCCATCTCATAATTTTTTCATTCTTAATTTTCCCGTTATTTTTCCCATCAAACATGAAAGCCATGGATCGTTGGTCCGTAACGAGCGTGAAGTGGTTTCCCAGTAAATAATGTCTCCATTTCCGCAGCGCTTCAACGATGGCGTACGCTTCCTTCTCTATCGCTGAGTGTCTCTGCTCGCTTCTAGAGAGAGTTCTCGAGAAGAACGCGACCGGCCGCCCAGACTGATTAAGTGTAGCAGCTATGGCGTGATTTGAAGCGTCGGTCTCCACCACGAAGGGCACCGAGCTGTCGATCGATAAAACCACGGACTTACTGATATCATCCTTGAGATTGTGGAAAGCTCTTACGACAGCGGCATCTGGTGGAAAGTTTTTGCAATGCACTAGGGGATGTATTTTCTCGGAGTATTGCGAAATCCATCTTGCATAGTAAGCGAACATCCCGATCACCCGGCGCATTGTTTGCAAGTCCTGAGGTGGTGGAAGCTCACGGAGCGGGTGCAATCGCTCAGGATCAGGCTTAATTGTGCCGTCGGCTATTGTGTAGCCGAGAAGGTCAATTGACCTTGCCGAGAATACGCATTTCTCGTAGTTGAGAGTCAGATTATATTTTCTAGCAATGCTCAAGAATCTGTCCAGATTCCTATCATGTTCCCTCTGATCCCTACCGCACACTGTGACATTATCCACGTAAACAAAAGTGTCTTCGAGGTTTTCATCTGAGATGATGTCGTCCATAACCCGTTGGAAGCAAGCTACTCCATTCGTGACACCGAATGGTATCCTTCTGAACTGGTAGAGGCGCCGCCCTGCCTGGAATGCAGTGTAAGGTTTGTCTTCCTCTCGGATGGGAATTTGATGATGGGCGCTTCGCAAGTCGATGGTACTGAATACCTTATAATTGGCCACGCGTTCGACCATCTCATCTATGCGCGGCAGGGGGTAGGCGTCGAGTTGGGTGAAGCGATTGACCGTTTGGGAATAATCGACAACCATCCGTTTCTTATGGTTCTGACTGCTGGTTACTAACACCTGTGCGCGCCATGGCGAATCGCTCGGTTCTATAATTCCCTCCTCCAGTAATCGCTTGGTTTCCGAAGTGATGAAATTCATGTCAGCAGTGGTATATTGCCGCGATTTGATCGCTATCGGTTTGCAGACCGGCGACAAGTTAGCGAACAGCTGGGGGGACGTCACCTCCGCGGTGGTCAACGCATTTAAAATTAGACGAGGCTTGCTTCCTCCAAAGGGTATTTCGACGCTCGTGTGCTGCTTGAGGACATTATGACCCAGAATTACGTCTGCGCACAAATCACGAAGCACCAGCACCTTTACATCCCGATGCGTGTACCCTTTTACGTCCAATTCAACATTGCAGTACCCTCGTACGCGGGACTGTAGTGAGGTGGCGGCCATGCATACCGTATTGTCAGTCGGGTGGATTACCCATTTCCTGCCCTTCACTAGCGAGCTGTTGACGAAACTTTCGGAGCTACCGGTATCAATCAGTGCCTCAGCCATATGCCCGTTAATTCGTACGTTGATGATAGCCTTGGATAGATTCCCCGGGGAGGCTGCAGTCAATTTATTTTGCGAGTAGAGAGCCGCAGAAGTGGGTTTATTTCTCCTTAGAGTAGATTTACGTACCCTGGCATAATGCCCTTTCTTGTCGCAATTCATGCATGTGGCATCTCTGGCGGGACATTTTTGACGAGGATGCCTTTTGTACCCACAAAAGAAGCATTTACCAACCGGAGCAGTTGCTGAGGAGTTTGACGAGGCCTGGGTATCCGGCTCCTCGGGTGTTTCTCCATCCCCTATGTCTGGCTGTGTCTGTGCCAGTGGGGTTCCTTGGGTTCCCATCGTAGCAGCGTTCATGAGCAACATCGGTGTCCCAAATGACTCAGATTGCTGCTGAGCCGTATCCATCGCTCGAGCCTGATCGACTACCTTGTCAAGAGTGGGTTGCGCTTTCTCTAGTAAGCGTTGCCGTATGTGGGCTGATCTGAGTCCTTGGATGAATGCCTCCCGGGTCGCTTCCTTTCGGTGTTCCTCGGCGCTTACCGCCCGGAAGCTGCCGTCTTTTCCCAGCTGATTCAGAGCTTGCAGGAACTGATCGATTGTCTCCCCGGCTGCTTGCTTGCGTGTGTTGAGAAGATGTCGTATGTATACCTCGTTCTTGGGCTTCACGTAGAGCGCTTGCAGCACCTCGATCGCTGCTTCGTAAGTGTCGCACCCCGAGAAGAGCCTGTACACGCTGGGCGAGACATGATTCACGAGAGCGGCAAATTTGTCAGCTCCCTCCGCGATGATGGTCAGATAGTGTGAGAAGGAACAGAACCAATGTGACCATTTCATTTCTGCGTCAGTCGCGTTCGGGTCTGCGTCGAACCTCTCTGGTTTGTAGATCTTGTCCATCTTTGGTTGAGAGAGCCGAGAAAATTAAATGGAATAAATTGAAATGAGAGCGAGAGATGAACCTTCAGAGTTTAGGCTTTATTCCATTTGATTGGAGCCGCTTCTGTGGGCACACCGGGGAATACAGGTTCAGCTAGGAGTACATAAGCAGTAACGTATACATGTGCAGTTAATCATTGCAGACTAAATCCGCGTAAGCACGGAGTTCGATATAATCTCCATTCTCACCAGTCAATGAGCACCTTCAGTTAACGAGCATCAAGTGGACAGCCGATGTCAATAGCAATGCCCCGGGGACAATCACTCGTGCCGCAGAGACCTCCCCTTATACGCGAGACGCACAACATGTGATCCCGCGTCATGTCCCTCAATTCACGTTAATTCACCACAGACACATATTTAAATGACCGCGTTTGAGGTCGAGAACAGTTACGACAGTGATTTTGGTGTACATTTCCAATATTTTAGGTAAATACAGAAATGATATATCCGACCCCTCAAACCGAGTCATAGACATCAGTATCACTGCTCTCAGTTGTCTAAAACCTGCTATATATAGGGTACTGGGCATTTTGGCGGCTAAGATATTCACTATGAGCATCACCTCCCCCCCCCCCGATTTGATACCGACAAACCCCCCAGGCTGAATGTATATATATATATATATATATATATATATATATATATATATATATATATATATATATATATATATATATATATATATATATATATATATATATATATATATATATATATATATATATATATATATGTAATATAATGTTTATATTCTCTTTTTCAGGTATCGTCGTAGCTGTGGAAGTTCTACGTAAGAGGCCTGGAATACAGTAGACTCACATTAGATGTCCATCAGCATGGAAATGCCCCAGGGACCCGCCAAGAAACTGTGCATCATTCACCAGGCAGTATCCGACGAAGATGAACATTTCATCAGTCCTCAATGTCATGACTCCTGGCTAACCTTACTTGAAGCCGCCAAAGTCAGGAACCATGTCCCCATTTTCGACGTTGCAAAAACGCTTGAGGACAAAGAAGTTCCAATTATGTTCTATCATCGAAAATGTAGAAGCATCTTCACCATGAAAAGAGACTTGGAGACTTTGAAAAGGAAAGCAGGTGAAAGCAGTACTGATCTCCCTGGTAGTAGTGGCTGTCCTCCAAAACGGTCTTCCAGAAGATCGACAACAGAATCAAGAGTTTATGATCCGATCTGCATATTCTGTAGCAAGGTCAAGTACCAAAAGCACTCCAATACACGTGAAAAACTTACGCTAGCTTCACAACTGAGAGTAGATCAAACACTACGAGAGAGTGCCGTCAGAAAGGGAGACGAAAGGATGGTAGCACTAACCAGTAGAGATGCATCAGAGAAGATATTATTCCCAACAAGAGGCTTATACCAGTCACATCCTTGACCACAAAACTGGAATCATTAATGTTGTCTGGTGGAGTTAATCTTCTGAAGGATTCAACGAAGAAGAATATGCACAGAAGACTGAAGTCCGAGCTTGGAGGTGCAGTGGAAATATTTCCCGACGACAATGGAAAGTTGTTGATGGTTCCCTGTTGTCTTGGAAAATCAAACTCTACATAGGGAGCTCAAGCTTTGGAAAGCCAAGTCTACAGATGTCATCAAGATCATAGATCAGACTTCGTCACATATCCGAACAGCCATCAAGCAGGACATGATTTCCACCCCGTGGCCATATTGTCCGTCTGATGTAGCGACTCATATCGCCATACCAAATCAGCTAGAGCGATTTCTGGTCGGGCTCCTCACTGGAAATCCTACTGGTACTACGAATAAATCCCAAAGGACTGCTATTCTAGTCGAGTCATTTAGCCAGGACATGATATACGCTGTGACACGTGGGCAGTATAAACCACCAAAACATTTCCTGCTTCCTTATGCGGTAAAAGCACTCACTGGAAACATTGAGGTCATTCGGACACTGAACAAGTTTGGACATGGGGTGTCTTATCACCAGCTGGAAGAGAATGATACCGCTCTGTTCTCCAGAAGTTAGCAATGGGCCTCAACCAGAGAGCTGTTCTACCAGTCTCCATCAAGCCCTATGTCTTCACAAATCTTGCATGGGATAATATAGACAGACTGGAGGAGACACTTACTGGAAAAGGTACATCACATCGAGTCAACGGAATAGCGGTCCAGCCTAAGGTCTATGGACCTCATCCACCCACGACTGAACTTCCAATCATTGATAAACTGAACCAAAGATCAATCAACATTGAACACGAAGTTCATAGTTCAAACATAGTTCATAGTTCAAGAACATAGTTCAAAGAGTAAAGCGTGATCAAGCTACGTTTGGAGACATTGCCACTACAATACTGTCTATGGCATTGAGTGAAGGAAGTGAAAGTACCAGAATAGATGTTGTGTTCGACACGTATCGAGAGAATTCTATCAAGAACAGTGAGAGATTGGCACGAGGTGAAGAGACTGGACACCAGCTGCAGGGTATCACAAGCGCACAGATTGTGAGGCAATGGAGAAGTTTCTTGACATGAATAACTAACAAAACCAGTCTGATTAGCTTCATTGTCAGTGAATGGAGGAAGCCAGTGTACAGAGAGAAAGTACATGAGAAGATTCTGTATGTAACTGTAGATGACAAATGCTACAGAATTACATCACAGGGCAGTGAAGAGATACCAGATCTCCAGTGCCAGCAGGAGCAAGCAGATGGGCACCTACTTTTCCATGCTGTCCATGCTGCTAGAGAGGGCTACCAGGCTGTAGTGATATGCGCAGAGGACGCAGATGTCTTTATCATGTGTTTGGCATTCCATGACAAGATAGGAGCTCCGTTATTCCAGAAATGTGGAACTAGAACCAGAACTAGATTAGTTGACATCGGGAGTCGCTGCCACTGTCGGCATAGATGTCTGCAGAGCTCTTATTGGTATACATGCATACACTGGATGTGACACTACCAGTGCTTTCGCAGGTAAAGGGAAGGCAAGTGCTCTAAAATTATTAACCAACAACAGGGAAATCAAGAACACATTCACAGAGTTGGGCCAGGAATGGGACCTCTCCTCAGAACTGATGAACAAACTAGAGTGTGTCACATGTCTCCTCTATGGCCCCAAAGCAGCATTCACCAAGGTCAATGATCTCAGGTACAACTTGTTCTGTGTTAAGAAAGGTGAGATAGAGAGTCATCAGCTTCCACCCTGCAGGGACTGCTTAGTCAAACATGCACAAAGGGAAAACTACCAGGCTGGAATATGGAGAAGATGTCTTGAGCAAGACCCAGGTGTACCAAGTCCCATTGGCAGAGGGTGGAAAATTGACATGGATGGAGCCGAGAAATTGATGGTAGTGGATTGGATGGATGGTCAGCCAGCACCTGAGGCTATCTTGGCCCTACTGGCCTGCAAATGTTCAAGGAAGTGCATGCTGCCAAATTGTGTATGTCTGGCAAATGGACTTTTTACCTTCGGATCCCTGAGTGTGACATTTAGTGCATTCGTGTCCCAAAAATTCATAACCTACGGGCTGAGTAACTAACTAAACAAACCCACTCATACAGACGACTTAAATAAATTGCAGGCACTATGACACACATGCAGGGGGGAAGCAACTCATTTACAATTTTCCTTAATCTTATCCTTATACATTTTACACGACACCATGGCCCAGGATCGATGCACTCTGTGGGGAAAAGAAACACAGGGAGCCAGGCTGCCCACATGCAGTCTCTGGCTCATGAACAATATGCAGGTGACAGGGAATGTGGCAGGCTGCTCAAGCGCAGTCTTCGGCCTTTCCCGTGAAATGAGCGCAGTGAACACAAGCGGTGCACGGGCTGCCAGTGCAGTCCCGTGATGCGGCTGCATACAGGGCAGTCCCTGCCGCACACATGACGATCTGACGCAGCAAACAAACGGTGCACGGGCTGCCAGTGCAGTCCTGTGATGCGGCTGCCTACAGGGCAGTCCCTGCAGCACGCGCGATGATCCTGGCGCACATGGCAATGAATGGGGGCAAATTCAACAGGGCAGCAGGCATGGGGCCAAGGCAAAAGGCAGGCAGACAAGGCATGGCAAGGCAAAACAAGGCCGTTGTAGCAAAACGGGCCGGTGGTGAAGCTGACCGGCACAGGCCTTGTAGTAAAACAGCCGGCAGATGAAGTTGGCCGGCCTCCTATTTTGTTCAATGAGGTTGGTGGAGGGAGTGCGGTGGTGCTGGCCATTCGGAAGGCGGGCTCGGATCTACCCTACTGTCTCCCTCCCAACCTATCGCATTTGCCTGTCTCTGTCCATACCCACTCCCTTAGTTTGCAAAAAAATCAAATTTAGCCCCAACTTATTTTTTGTCTCATTTCATTTTTTTTTATTGTCCCTTCTATAAGTCGTTTCCCTAACCCCCTTTATTGTCTCTGTCCAGCTAACCTATCGTCATCCAAGCCTACTCCCAACCCCTACGTTCCCTTCCTGGAGGGGAATAAGGGAAAGCTCGCATCCTGTGTCGACACCCAATCTAAGCCTCAGAATGGCCTCCTCAGATTTCAGCGATCTGCTAACCCAAAGTGGGTCCAGCAGCCCACAACGAGAGCGAAGGGATGGGTGGTGCGGAGGGGTACACTTCCAATCTACCATAACCATTACTAACCTAAACTACCCCGGGACTTTCCAAAAGCGCCTCTCGCTTAAACTATCGGTTCTAAAAACCAAGATACCCGTCGCCTGTGTTGGTGTCCTCACAATTTTGGGCCTCGCCCTTGAATTTTCCCTCATGCCATCGCACGGTTTCGTGGCTGGGATGCGTGGCTCGCTTGGCAGGAACTACCCTCTGCCGATTCTCAAACAATGGCACCCCGGGCACAAGAACTGCCTCCGAGCCTACCAGCTCCCTAAACACCGGGGAGTGCCCTCCCTGGTGACTCCCCTGAAACGCTCACGTGGCAGGCTGGTGCCCTGGGCTCCTTCCCTGGGTGCCCGTGCCCAATGCACTGCCCACGCAGCCAATGGCGCCCCTGGCCCCGCAACATGCAGGCACACCCGTGCCCACTACGCTATCCCGGCCCCCTCTGGACCCTTGGCCTACCGCGGCCGACTAGCCCGGTGCCCGGGGTACCCACTAAGCGATGCTGACCGTTCCTAGCCATGCTCCCAGCCCGTCAACAGGGCTCCTACACTCCTCCAAACGGGTTTCGAGCCTACATTCCCACCAACAGCAAAACGACCTCCATTTTGTCAATTTGACTAACCCACTAACTCACATTACACTGACCCCAGGGTCCCTTGGGTGGGAATCACTCCTCCCCCCCAATTACTCATCGCACCATGCATTCCACATTCACTCCATACACTCAGGCCCGCTGGCCTCACTCACTCATCAAGTACATTTTTCCACTTTCTTCTCTTCTCACACATCGCTGATCACTACCATTCTGCTTCCTAATCCCTCAACTAATTCGTGCTCCCTCGTCGTCCCTTACAATATAGAACGTTCCTTTTAACTCCACGTCGCTAAGCTACGTCCCCTCTACACATCCAAAGTCTGTCACTGTCTCCAAATCATTATTCCCCATTTACCATCCTAAATCTGACCTAAAATCCCTCTAACTATTCCATTCCACGGGCATCATGAGGACTTATCCCTGCCCCATGAAGCCGGTTTAACTAAGCTAACCCTTCCCCCTAACTAGTGGTATCCTGTGCCCGGGCCAAAGGGATCTTCCACCCCTTGCCCGGGAATCCTGTTCACCCGAAGCGAGGCTTGTTTTTTTTTATGCGCACACCAGCACGGCAACTCGCAACCTACGCTCTTTCCCCATGACGTCATGGCAGCTGTTCGCGCTTCGCGCACCTCGCCCCTCCTCGGACGTTACCATCCGGCAGGGATTTCCCTCCTGCCGGATTCCAACCATACATGCAGCCATGACGACACCCTGCACATTAAAAAACAAGCCTCGCGTTTCGAGGGGTTCCCCACGCGAACACATGTGCTCTACTCCTCGGAGCTTCACAACCACGCTCGCGTGGAGAACCCATCCGGTCCAAATTCATCATCCAGCCTACCTTCTGTCCGTCCGCGGGATCGGCTAACATCCACCGCGTGCGTTTCCGGACCGGGCTTCACTCCCGCAGGCGTGCACGTGGCGGCCTCGTGCGTAGCACAGCACGGACCCCGCGCTCGCTTCTGTGCAAACCCGGCACGGTTCCCAAAATAGCTACGGCCGCTATTCGGCCTTTGTCCACCGTCAGGCTCCGTCGTCGTCGCACTCTCGCGCACAAACTTCCACGTGCCACGTCGCTCACACACCTCACCATGACACTCACATCGGGACATGTGGTTGCATGTTCCCGCATGCTAGCCGCCATCTCCCTCACATACAGCGACCTCACACACACGGTCCTTCTCACACACAGCCGTTCACTCACGTATGACCTTTCACTCGCCCACGTGGTTCCACTCACACACGGCCTTTCACTTGCACAGGGGGTTTCACTCACACACCTTTTCACTCAAGCTCGCTATTTCACTGACACACACTGTCTGTTCCACACACGGGGCTTCATCCCCACACTGTGTGCTGGGAGGCACGCACCTTGACTCACTCACAACCTCGCACACCACGTTACTCACACACGCGGTTCCTTTCACACACAACCTTTCACCCACGCCATGCGCGCGCTGCAGCACGCATTTTGCCACACTCGTGAACACACATAGCAGAACAATTACGCTGGGGATTTGTGCCACTACAAGGGGTCCCGGGGTCTCCAAACCCCCCAAGCTGCGCGTGTACCCCTCCATAGCACTTGCCCCCTCCTAACTCGCTCGGCACGACCGGACCCACCTGGTCGTGATCTGCCTCAAGGGAGCGTAGCGTCTCCCTCCATTCCTGAGGGAGGCTATCCGGCTGCTTGCATTGGTCACGACACATTCCACGAGCTCCCCCTCATCGCCCCCCACTAACTCTGTGTGTGTGTGCGTGTGCGTTTTTCACCCCGTCTTTATCGTGTAGTCTCTCCTCTACTTTTTCTATCTCCCGCGTCTCTATACATTTTATTTCTGTTGTCCCTTCATGTCTATTCGTTTCTTCCTGGATCTTCGTCTCTGTTTCCTCCTTCATTCTATTTAATTCAGTCTCGACTCGGTCTATCTCCCGTGTCTCGGGCAACACTTCTATTTCCTTCTTTGTCTCTGTTATTTCCCTCGTCTCCATTTTCAGGGTTTGCCCTAATCATTGTTTCATCCGACGAGTGATGTCAATTAAGTCCCGCACCACTAACGTTCCTGCCTGTGGTGATACCACACATCCCACATTATTGTGCTGTTCTACTTCCTGGCTCCTTTTGAGTCATTCTTTCTCTCCGAACTTTTTGAGTTCTTCATTATCTTTCCGGAGTTTTTCCATCTCCGTGGACTCAAATTTTGCTCTTTCCTCCAGTTGGTTAATTTCAAATTCATATAGTTTTTGTTTTCTCTCCCACTGTTCCTCATGCTTTTCAGTCTCCAATCTCATCGTTTCTTTCAATTGGCTTAGTTCCTTTTCTTGTTTCATTCCTTGTTCTTTTTGTTTTCTATTCCACTGTCTTTCTTGTTCCTCATTCTTTAATCGGGCCTTGGCTTTTACCTCTTCGATCTGCACAGTGTGGTTCCTCAACGTTTCATTCTCCGTTCTCTTTCTTTCCTCTCCCAACATCCTCAGATCGTTTTGTAATTCCGTCTCTTTGTCTTGGTGTTTCTGTAACTCAGAAGCTTTCTTTTCTAACTCATTTCTCAAATTGCATGCCCCCTCACTCATTTCATCCATTCTCTTGCTCATTTCCACATCACTTTCCATTGTCTCCTCAATTCGTCCATTCCTTCACCAAATTCCTTGCTAATTTTGACCCAATACTTTCCTCTTTTTACCTCCTGTTTCAGGCTTTCTCTTTTCCGATTGCCTATTCTTGCCTCTTCCTTCAGTAGTTCCAATTCCACATCGTGTTTCCGTTTTTCCTTTTCCAGCTTCATTTTCCATTCTTCTTCTAAGTTCTTTCTATCCTGGGAGTTACTAATTTGCTCCTCTTTTCTTTTCTTCAGTTCGCTCTCCGCACTTCTTTTGCAAGCTTGCTCTCTCCTTTCATTCGTTCTCTCACCGTTTTATTTGTTTTCCCAGATATTTCTCTGTTTTGTGCCTGAAGCCCACCAATGTCCGCCAGCCTCGCCTGCCATGATCACGTGGTTTCAATCGTTGGGTGGGAGCCCCGCCTCGTATCGTGCTGTTCGCTGTGCTAATTATAGCAGCCTGCTCCGTGCTGCGCTGGCGCCGCTATTTTGCGACTCCGTTTGCCAGCGAAGTTCGTGCTCAGTGTATGAGGGTGAGCTCCCCCACTGATTATAATTGGTGGTGGGGTTATAAAAAGAACCGTCCTGGGCCATGGATCCTACATCAATACACATATCTACACCACCCTGCTCCCGTTCGCCTTGAACCGCCATCTCGCTTGTCGGAATAAAATTTTAAATGCTCGTATTTGGTGGGAATCGAGGGTCGCTCCACTCACCCTTGATCTGATTCCCGTTAATTTAGTTGGAGGTGGGATGGATTTGAATCCCACACTCCTGAACACCAG
>NC_140962.1:24859747-24892247 GCF_056783735.1 Eptatretus burgeri
CCTCGCTCACCGATTGGACGGAACAAAAGTGGGCGTGAGTCGTTTTTGATCCGTTTTTCTTCGGAAAGTCTGTGATGTCTCTGAATACGCTGCTCGGTGCGCGCCCTGCACGAGTCCAGTATCGGTGCCCATGAGTGGCGCGATATGGTGTGGATGCGATGGTGGCGAGTTGTGACGGTAAAGGTCGTGGCGGTTGTGGTGAAGCGGCGTTGTGGTTGGTGGTTGTTGTTGTGAAGCGGCATTGTGGTTGGTGGTTGTTGTGAAGCGGCGTTGTGGTTGGTGGTTGCTGTTGTGAAGCGGCGTTGTGGTTGGTGGTTGTTGTGTGATGGCTGTTGAGACGTGGTTGGTGGTGGTAATAATGGCGGCTGGTCCAAAATAAAGATAGTAAAAGAAAAACGGCTATCGTGAAGAGTCGCAGCCCGAGTGAATGACATTTATTCCCTCTAGACAATGGGTTTGGGCCTAACTACACATATACTTACAGAGATATCTCACCTAAGGGACCTGAATGGTGGTTTGTGAATTTCGTCAACCACAACACTACCCCCTCCCCTTTTTACAGACTCGTCCCGAGTCGTCAAATTTTCGTGTGCCATCATGTGTAGTTTTCCCCTAGTATATTTTACCTACGGATCCCTGAGTGCGACATTCATGGTATTCGTGTCCCCAAAATAAATAAGCTGAGGGCTGAGTAACTATCTAAACAAACTCACTCACACGGACGACTTAAATAAAATTGCCGGCGCTAAGCCAAACATGCCGGGGGCGCACTCATATTTACAGTACATCTTAACCTTAACTTACAAATTTTACACTAAACCATGGCCCAGGATCACTGAACTCTGCAAAAAGAAAGCAGTTAACAGGGAGCCAGGCTGCTTGCATGCAGTCTCTGGCTCAAACAATGCAGGTGACAGGGAACGTGGCCGGCTGCTCACACGCAGTCCAAGGCCTTCCCTTTTGAACTGAACGCAGTGAACCACAACGGTGCATGGGCTGCACAAACGTAGTCTCCGTGCCAGCTCAAGTGGCACACGCAATGAACACAACGAATGGGTGGATGAATGGTTTGAACTGAACGCAGTGAACCACAACGGTGCATGGGCTGCACAAATGCAGTCTCCGTGCCAGCTCAAGTGGCACACGCAATGAACACAACGAATGGATGGATGAATGGTTTGAACTGAACGCAGTGAACCATAACGGTGCATGGGCTGCCCAAATGCAGTCTCCGTGCCAGCTCAAGTGGCACACGCAATGAACACAACGAATGGATGGATGAACACAAACACGGTGCACGGGCCGCCAGTGCAGGCCCGTGTTGTAGCTGCCAACAGGGCAGTTCTCGCAGCTTGCAAACTGTTGCCTTGATCCTGGCGCACATGGCAATGAACAGGGGGGGGGGGGGGCAAAGCAAAATTGAACGGGGCTGGTGAACGTGGGCAGTGGGCATGGCATGGCAAAGGTGATCAGGCAAACACAGCCCGCAGAAGAAGGCCGCTGCAGGCAAACACAGCCGGCAGATGAACTGGCCTGGTGTAGGCCTTGAAGAAAAACAGCCAGCCGGCAGATGAAGTGGGCCGGCACAGGCCTTACAGCAACACAGCCAGCAGATGAAGCTGGCCAGCCTTTGCCGTTCAGTGGAGGTTGGTGGAGGGAGTGCGGTGGTGCTGGCCACTCGGAAGGCGGGCTAGGACCTACCCTACGGTCTCCCTCCCAACCTATCGCCTTTGCCTGTCATTGTCTATACCCACTCCCTTAATTTGTCAAACCCCAATTTAGCCCCAACTTATTTTTTTATTATTATTATTATTATTATTTTTTACTTCCCCACTATAAATCGTCCCCTAACCCCCTGTACTGTCCTTGTTCGGCTAACCTATCCTGTCACCGAGCCTACTCCCAACCCCTACGTTCCCTTCCTGGAGGGGAACAAGGGAGAGCTAGCGTCCTGTGCCGAGGCCCAACGAAGCCTCAGAATGGCCTCCCCAGAGTTCAGCGATCTATAACCAAAGTGGGTCCAGCGGCCCACAACGAGAGCGAGGGGATGGATGGTGCGGAGGGGTACACTTCCTATTCTACCCTATCCATTTAACTGCTAAACTACCCCGGGGCTTTCAACAAGCGCCTCTCGCTTAAACTATTGGTTCTAACAACCCAGATTCCCGTCGCCTGTGTTGGTGTCCTCACAATTTCGGGCCTCGCCCCCCAATTTTCTCTCCGTGCCCTCACACGGTCTCATGGCTGGGACACGTGGCTCCCTTTGGCAGGCACGACCCTCTGCCGAATCTCCGACGATGGCACCCCCGGGCACTACACTGCCTCCGAGCCTACCAGCTCCCTAACACCGGGGAGTGCCCCCCATGGCACCTCCCCTGAAACGCACACGTGGCAGGCTGGCTTCCCAGGCCCCTTTCCGAGGGTCACCCGTGCCCACAACACTGCCCACGCGGCTAATGGCGCCCCGGGCCCCCGCACCAAGCAGGCGCACCCGTCCCCACTACGCTATCCCGGCCCCCCATGGGCCCTTGGCCTACCACGGCCGACTAGCCTGGTGCCCGGGGTACCCACTCAGCGATACTCAACTTTCGCAGCCACGCTCCCAAGCCCGTCAACAGGGCTCCTGCACCCCTCCAAACGGGTTTCGAGCCTACATTCACACCAACAGCAAAACGACCTCCATTTTTCAATTTAACTAACCCCCTAACTCACTCTACACTGACCCCGGGGGTCCCTTGGGCGGGAGTCACTCCTCCCCCCAATCACTCATCGCACCATGCAGTCCCCATTCGCTCCATTCACACAGACCCGCTGGCCTCACTCACTCACCAAGCACATGCTTCCAATCCACTCACCAACAACTCTTCAACACACACACCACTGAACTCTGCCATCCTTCTAACTACCTCCCCTAACTAACTCGTGCCCCCACGTCGTCCCTTAAACTATAGCACGTTCCTTTTAACACTACGTCGCTAAGCTACGTCCCCACTACACATTCACTGTCTGTCACTGTCTCCAAATAATCCCATACTCCATTTTCCCAACCTAAATCTCGCTACAATCCCTCCAACTAATCCATTCCACGGACTCCATGAGGACTTACCCCTGCCCCATGAAGTCGGTCTAGCTAAGCTAACCCTTCCCCCTAACTAGTTTCCATCCTGTGCCCCGGTCAAGGGGGTCTTCCACCCCTTGCCCAGGAATCCTGTGCACCCGAAAGTGAGGCTTGCTTTTTTTTTTTTTTTTTCATGCGCAGCACCAGCGCGGCAACTCGCGCACTTTGCACCTGCCCGTGACGTCATGCAGCTGCACGTGTTCCTCGTCCCTCCTTGGACGGTACCATCCGGCAGGGATACCCCTCCTGCCGGATTCCAACCCCACGTGCAGCCATGACGTCACTGTGCCCATAAAAAAAACACAAGCCCCACGTCTCGAGGGGTTCCCCACGCGAACACGTGATTTGCCCGTTGGAGCTCAACACACACGATCGCGTGGAGAACCCGTCCGGTCCAAATCCATAATCCTGCCTAAACTTTGTCCGTCCGCGGGATCGGCAAATCCACCGCTGGCGTTTCCGGACCGGGACTTCACTCTCGCAAGCGAGCACGTGGGGGCCTCGTGCGTTGCACAGCACGGACCTCGTGCTCACTGCTGGGTGAACCCGGCACGGTCCCCGAAACAACTACAGCCGCTACTCGGCTTTCTTTCCTGTCATGTCGCCGTCGTCGCCATTCCACACACGCACTCCCGCGTGTTACGACACTAACACTCCACACCATTAAACTCACACCGGGAGACGCGGCTGCATGTTCACACATGCCGACCGACATCTCCCTTACATACCGCTCTCTCACACACACGGTCTCCCTTGCACTCGGCCGTTCACTCACGCATGCCATTACCTCCCTCGCACACGTGGCTCCACGCACTCGCGGCCTTTCACTCACTCGTGGTGCCTCATCCACACACCGTTCCTCACTCACACACGCGGGGGCACTCACCCGCGGTGCCTCATCCACACTGGCCGTTTCATCCACACACACGGCCTCTTCCACACACGGTGCCTCAACCACACACGGCGTGCTGGGAAGCACGTACTCCGGCACCATCGCCACCACACCACTCACACACGGGGTCGCTTCCACACACGGGGACGCACTCACGCCTTGCACCACACACACAGGGACAACCACACTGGGGATTCGTGTCCCCACAAGGGTCTCCGGGGCCTCTATACCCCCCAAGCTCTCCGTGCACCCGTTCGCAGCACTCCTCCTCTCAACCTCGCAAAGCACGACCGAACTCACCTGGTCGTGACTCGCCTCAAGGGGGCATACTCCCTCCCCTCGTTCCTGGAGTAGGCCATCCAACTGCTCGCACCGGGTCTCTACCCAGTCCGCGAGCTCACCCCCATTATCCTCCACTACCTCCGTGTGTGTGTGTGCGTCACTTACCCCGTCTTCATCGTGCAGTCTTCCCTCTATCGTTCCCATCTCCCGTGTCTCTGCCAACTCTTCACCCTTTACCTCCCTTGTCTCTACTATTTTTATTTCCTTTGTCGTCACCTCGTGTCTCGTCTCGCACGTTTTGGTCTCCCCATTTAATTTTTCCCTTTCGGTCACCGTTGCACCCCCTCCCAGCTCGTTCGCTCCTACACGTGGAGTCGCCATTTTAAGCTCCCTGCTAACGGCCTTCATGCCCGCCTGCAGGCATCGGCCCATGTTCTGTGTCTCACCCCGCTGCTTTTTCATTTCTTCCCTCATTTGCTGTGTATTCGCATCCATCGTCGTTTTCACTTCGTCCATTTGCTTGTTCATTCCTTTCATTTCGTATTTCATTTCATTTGTATCCATCTTTTCGATCATTTCCGCATTCATTTTTGCCAGCATGGTGAATAGCTGGGCCATGTCGGGGTGCGCTTGGGTGAGCCGTTTCGGCAGGGGTTGGGGAAGGGTTTTGGTGGAGAGGGGGAGGGGAGGTGTCATACACCGCGGCCGCTGCCGCACCCATTTCGGGCTCTGGGTTCAGTTGGGCGAGTTCGTTTTCCTGTACAACCAACATTTCCTGCACGGGGATTTCATCCTGAGCCATGGATTCTACACATTCTACATCCATTTCTAATACCCCCGGCTCCTGCTCGCCTTGAGACGCCATCTTGCTTCTCTTAAAGGGTTAATTTAGCTCGCTCGTACTTTGGAGGGAATCGGGGGTCGCTCCTCTCAACCCCTGGACCGATTCCCGTGAATTTAATTGGAGACAGGAGAGCCCGTTTTCCCGTTCTCCGATACCAGTGCCGCGAGGAGGGCGATGAGTTTATATCGCACGACCTGACACCAGTGTTGCGGATTCGTGCCCGCCGGCGTGCGAACGGCCACATAACTCGAAACTCGAATCGCGGCACGTCGCCCACCGGACGGACAATCCAGTCGTGACCCTCTCGGACTAACGCCGGGAACCAGTCACGGGTGGACCTTTCGGTCTTACCACGATCGTGCCAATCGGCCCCCGCGTGGGATAGGGTTGCTCGCCAAATTCGACCTACCTAAGTACCCACACGGAGGGTAGACCGGGCGATCGCACCTCGCTGCAGGTCGACTTCGGACACGGGCCACTTTAAGCGACCCGTTCCATACTATCGAGATAACCGATCGGTGTTATTCGTCGGCCTCGACGGTTCGATTAATTATCGGGCGTTTTAGCCCACGACCAACCCTTTACGTGAAGCAAGATGGAGATTCCATGAAAGAAAAGACGAAGCGAAGCGGGAAAACAGTTCAACATGAAGCACATTTATTTCGCGATGAACGGAAAGCACACATATACAATTCCACCAAAAGCACATGTAAAAGAAGAAGACAATGCAATATTACACAAAAAGCAAATGCAACAATGCAGATCTATCCGACTACCGAGCACACGGCAACACTTATACAGTTTTACTTCACAGACGGCGCCGACAACACATATTCCGAAAGCAAAAGAAAAGAGAACCACCCTCCAGGATGAGGGGGGTAGACGGGCCTGGGGCCGAGACCGTGTCGGGCCTACTCGTCTGATGATGAGACGCGAAGTGGCGGTGGTGCCTCAACTCCGCGGGCCTCGCGAACAGTGTCTGGTGGGGGGTGGGAAAGGGGCCCCCTTTGTCGCACGATCTCAGCGCGGGGGGAAACAGGAGGGGGTTGCTGATGCTCGGGGGAAGGAGGATATCACCCTGTCTCGGGTCCCGCGGCGAGCGTCTCCTCCTCGACCTCGGTCGCATTACTGGCCTCTCCCTGTGCAGCTCCCGGCACCGACGCGAGCACCCCCTCGTCCGCCTTCGCCGCCGTCACCTCTCCACAGCTCCGTCTACTCGCCCTCTCCGTCTCCTCTCTTGGCTCGTCCCAACTTCACTCTTGACTTCTCCCACTTCTTTCCAGCTCCACCGACGACTCTCTTGAACTCCGCACAACAACTTTTACTGACGAACGCAGCCGTTTATATAAGCCCCGTGGCTTCGCTCTTTCACCCTTGACCCTTTGCCTCCGACCCTTCACCTCCCTAACTGGCTCCCCATTGGACCGAGGAAAAGTGGGCGTGAATGCTTTTTGATCCATGAATTTGCATATAGCGACCGCCCTCCAACGCCCTGGAGGCGGGGCCAAATCGCCCACGCTCTCTGATTGGACGGAACAAAAGTGGGCGTGAGCCGTTTTTGATCCGTTTTCTGCGGAAAGTCCGTGATGTTTTTGAATACGCTGCTCGGTGCGCGCCCTGCACGAGTCCAGTATCGGTGCCCACGAGTAGCGCGAGAATGGTGGGGGTGCGATGGTGGCGAGTTGTGACGGTAAAGGTCGTGGCGGTTGTGGTGAAGCGGCGTTGTGGTTGGTGGTTGTTGTTGTGAAGCGGCGTTGTGGTTGGTGGTTGTTGTTGTGAAGCGGCGTTGTGGTTGGTGGTTGTTGTGAAGCGGCGTTGTGGTTGGTGGTTGTTGTTGTGATGGCTGTTGTTGTGATGGCTGTTGAGACGTGGTTGGTGGTGGTAGTAATGGCGGCTGGTCCAAAATAAAGATAGTAAAAGAAAAATGGCTATCCTGAAGAGTCGCAGCCCGACTGAATGACATTTATTCCCGCTAGACAACGGGTTTGGGCCTAACTACACATATACTTACAGAGATATCTCACCTTAGGGACCTGAATGGTGGTTTGTGAATTTCGTCAACCACAACACTATCTATATATATATATATATATATATATATATATATATATATATATATATATATATATATATATATATATGCATACATATATATATATATATATGCATACATATACATATATATATATGCATACATATATATATATATATATATATATATATATATATATATATATATATATATATATACATATATATATATATATATATACATATATATATATATATATATATATATATACATATATATATATATATATACATATATATATATATATATATATATATATATATATATATATATATATATATATATATATATATATACATATATATATATATATATATATACATATATATATACATATATATATATATATATATACATATATATATATATATATATATACATATATATATATATATATATATACATATATACATATATATATATACATATATATATATATATATATATATATATATATATATATATATATATATATATATATATATATATATATATATACATATATATATATATACATATATATATATATATATATATATATATATATATACATATATATATATATATATATATATATATATACATATATATATATATACATATATATATATATATATATATATACATATATATATATATATATATATATATATATATATATATATATATATATATATATATATATATATATATACATATATATATATATATATATATATATATATATATATATATATATATATATATATATATATATATATATATATATGCATACATAGACATACATATAACTTTTTCATTGCGCATAATTACTGCTCACAATTCTCATTTATACCTAATATTCCACCTCTCTCCTTTCTTCCCTCTTCCAGCCTGTGGCTGCAGGTAGCATCATTGGCTGAAGGTAGCATCATTGACTGAGGATGCAGCTGTGCTGCTGATGCAATGCTCCTATCAAGAGTACACTGGCACTCATTTCACCAACCTCGGAAGTATGACAGGCTGAATCAACCCCACCTGGTATTAATTCAATGGTTACCGGGGCTCAAACTCAGGATCCTAAGATCCTAAGCCAGCCACCTTAACCACAAAGCAAACACCAGGCTTCTCCCCTACCCCTAGAGAATCCACATCTCTATGTTATCTGGTTGAGAATGAGTTTTAGTGGAGTAGATATAGCATAGGCATGATTGGCAGAGTGGCCTTCTCCTGTGCGTTGGCTTGTTTAAATTGTCTGGCACGATATCCTGGAATTATGTTCACTTGCCTTTGAGCTGTCTATCCTAGATTTGAATCTTAACTCAACCATAAACTGCTACTTTGGTGTTTTGCACGAGGAGCAACACATCAATGGGTGTATTATGCAATGGAAGGACAAAGCTGGAGGACCCATCTGCCAGCTGAACCTGGAATATCCCATATTGTTTTCACAAAGAATAGGCCAATTTTCCCTGGCATCTTCAACAAATTCCTGCACTGCTGGGAAGGCAAATGCAAACCACCCAGCATAACCCTTACCGAGGCCGAGGGGCTGCTTCGGCAGCAACGACTCTTGTTAAATGTATGATACGTTTGAGTGTGGGGATTGGACAGACTGTCCTTATAATGCAGTGCACTAGGGGACGCTGCCGACACTAATCCTTTGTTTGGGGACAGAAAGCTAGCGAACCAATCTGTATTTTTCAAAAGGGATTCCATTATTTCAAAAGGGCAGGCAGATTTTGTGTCAATACATTGTCATATTCTTGTGGTGAGGTTAATAATTAGGACTGGCAGGATGGCCTGGAGGTACGCACACTCGCCTCTCAGCTGGCTTGTTGGGTTTTGAATCCTGAACCAGCTGTCATCCCTGTGTTTTATCGGCAGAATGATTCGTCAATGTGTGTGCTGTCCCTCGGATGGACGTTAAGCAGATATCCCGTCTGCTATCATTAGTTGGTGGACGTTAAAGTTCCCAAAGAGTAGGCGAGTCCTTCGCAAAGAGTCGGCGAGCTATTGCTGGCACCATGGCTAAATTCCTGGCCGAACTACTGCTGGGAAGACAATGGCAAACCACCCAGTATAACCCTTGCTCAGGAAGCTGCTTCGCAGCACTGGCACTTTGTGAAGAGTGTGGTACATCAGAGAGAAAGGGAGAGGGCGAGAAAAAAAATTAGCACTACTTGCAGTTGACAGGTGCTGCAGCATGAATATTTTGCCTCAAAACAGTTCCACCCACCCCTTACATCTAAATTTCATTGTAAACATGCCATTTTCACATCTTCACAACATGTTTGTTGATTGCATTCTTTGACACACCTCCACATCAGGCAAGCAGCAGCCAAATCTTTCAGCCAATCTACACATCAGAATCTGAAATGATACCGGCAACATGCCATTCAACACACATTACTCACATCTTACTCCCTTATCTTCTTATAACCTCTAATCCTATCTTCTGCTCCAACTTGGACTTGTCTGACCATCAAATGACCTATCCAGGAACGATCGAAGGCAGCTTCCCGAACTAAATGTCAGGTGTGCACATGAAGATGTTGTCAAAAGCTTTTTCCCTTTTCAGAAAGATTCTGAGCCAAAAATATGAGAATTCCAATGACATCTGAAATGTGTGACACCAGCTGAAAGATGCAGAGAAAAATATTAACATTTGTAACATTTCATCAGCACAAGACATTCCTTCATGGTCGTAGAAAAACCTTTTTAGTCTCCCTCAGATTGTGCTACATCTCCTTCCTCGAATCCAACTTCTCACATCCTACAAGGCTTTTAGAGAAGGTCGACATATAACCACATCAACCAACAGCACAGTGTAGAGCAACAACCGTTTTTATTGAGGTATTGAGGTGCGTTCATGTAAGAGCCAAACAAAAGGGGACAATGGATCAACAGACAAAAAAACAGGGAAACACCAACAAACGGATGCACCACAATACAAGGAGTGAAATTGTAGAAAGGTTTTAGTAATGCAGTGAAGCAAAGTAGTAGAAATGGGAAAGAATGAGGTGGCGGTGGGCAGCAGCCAGGCACTGCAACATCCCTTGCATGATTAAGCATCATCAAAGATGGGTATCACCAACACTAACAAAAGGCCAAAGTACAAGGATTATAGTGCAAACAAGTTATATCTCTCTTTTCTCTTGATTATCTGAACTTGCTCTTCCTGATCTTTCAGCAAACTGCCTCCCCAACTTCATTCAGATGCATGGAATTACTGACACTTTAAAACTCAATCTGCAAAAAAATTAAAAAGAAGTCACTGGCTTTAGTCAAGGGACAAGAGAGTACAATGACAAGGCTGAAACCTCCGGCACTTGCACTGTACAAATAAGTTTTTTGTCATATTGCAAAAAGGTTTGCCACAGTAAAGTGTGCATTGATGTTGCTTCAAAGCTGATATTGATGGTTTGGGTTCTATTTTCACAATGAAGGACACGCTCCTTAAAAATAATGGTCAGGTTATTTCGCCTTTAAAGTCTGATCAATAGCCTTTTGTGTTTTCTCTGGACTGAAAAATACTTATTTTATGAACCATGAACCAAAGTGCCACTTGCAATCAATAACAATGTAAGCAGAGGCAACAGGTTCTCATTATTTCTGTAAATCTGAGAGAAACCTCAAACAGTTGTTTAAAAAGAAAAACGAAATCGACAAACCTTTTATCAAAAGGCATTACAACTTTATTTTAAATGTAATAACAATGTTATACAAGTGATTAAGTTAAAAAATTCCAATGGAGCTGCAAAAATTATAAATTATGCAAAACTGGGATTGTGATGTACCTGTTTGCAGCTACAACGTAGCTCATTAGACAATTCGAAATGTCAAGTGAAGAACCAAAAATAATGAATAGACAAACAAATGTAAAAGTAATTACCTTCAATCTTACCATCAAAACCGTTTGACTATTCGATGTGACCAGGCGTTCCTGTTGTGGTGCACGGTTGTAGATGTGCAGTAATGCTTAACATCTACCCAGTCACTGGTCAGAAACGGTTGTGAGTACTGGTTGGTTTACCAGCTGCAGAAATGAACCTTCCAGTTCAGATCCAATGACGGATATTGACTTCACCTTGTTTCTTTTTTTATGTACAATGAAGTTCAAATAAATTGGGACAATTGTGGAGCATAAAAACGAGTGATATTATAGAACTGATGATCCAAGAGAGCTGATAGAACTCAAATAAATTGAAGGAAAGTGAGAAGAGAAATTCGTTGGTGTTGCCATAGTGCGATGAGTGAAGGTCCTTAAAAATGTAGCAGCTACTGCCCAGTAGCCAGGCCAACAATGCCGTGCTGCTGCAGATGGGCTCGCATCTGTGCATTCTTATTGCACATTTCCTCAACCTGGTGGAATAGACAAATGGAGCCGAGGAGTAAACAATGTACGTCAGAGAAGTGGCAGTTGGGGGGGTTGAACAATGCACACCGAGTAAACAAATCCCCATACAGCAGAGACTGGAGAGGAGTACATTTGGCATCAGTGTTCTCTTCAGGCTTAAATATGAAAAGAAATGTAACAGGGCTAGGTTTCAGATTAAAAGATTGGGGGAAAAATGTTCTGGGGTAAATCTGATAATCACAGCACAAGATTACTCATCATGTCATTATTGGGGGAAGCCTGATGTTAAGGTGTGGCATTGAAGTTGGTAAAATATGTGATCTTGTCACAAAGCTTATATCAGGACAAAATACTGGCATTAAAAGAATAAAAGAACAGTCAAGTTGTTTGCATCAAAGGGGAAATCGTTTAGCCTTCAAAAATATATATCTGAAGTCTCGAAAATACAATATGATGCGGATGCACTGATGGATATGCCTCCACCCATGTTAGATGTCAACCCACTGTTATGTTTAATCTCATTTAAAGGTCAAATGAAAAATTAAAGGTCATATGTG
This sequence comes from Eptatretus burgeri, assembly GCF_056783735.1. Lineage (NCBI taxonomy): Eukaryota > Metazoa > Chordata > Myxini > Myxiniformes > Myxinidae > Eptatretus > Eptatretus burgeri. The sequence goes on from NC_140962.1 coordinate 24,871,872, forward strand.
AGAAAGAGTGCAAGAGAGAGAGAAAACAGAGACAAGTATAAGAGAGAACACCAGATGCTTCAAAAATTAGTTACGGTCTGAAAATTTATCCCAAAGGGCACATGACCTTTGACCCATTGAACCAGTTCATATTTTAATTACACTCCATACTTGCGCCAGGTTTGGTCTAAATCCCTTCAGTGGTTCACAAGTTATGGTAACATAATTATAAAGTCAAGGTCACATGAGCATGGACCATTTTGAACTAAAAATCAAATCAGTTCATCTTTGCATTATAGTCCATACTTGTGAACCACCTTAGGGATTTCAACCCAATTTGGCACAAGATATCGTGACAGCAAAAAACGATAACAGTCACACATGGATGGACAACCCAAATAATACAATGCCTCTGACTTTCGACGAAGTTTATTCATCATTTCATGGAGGTGGTGGTTGGTTCGAGTTCATCTGTTGTTTACCTTATCCACAGGTTAGCCAACATCTCTCAATATTATATTGCACCTTGTTGCCAGCCACAGATCTTTTTAACTCCCAAAATGACCAACATTTATCCCAGTATTCTCCTCGATATCTAAAACTTCGACCAACGTCCTGCTCTCCTTCAAACCAGACCTTGTGCCTCAAGGCATCATTGTCCAGGCGCAGTCGCTCCATGCCCTGCAGCTCAGCAGCCATTTGCTGTTGCTTCTGCCTGAGTTCTTCTATGTAATCACATGCTTTTGACAATATACCTCCCTTACTCTGTAACACACACCAAAATAAAACGAATTATATTTTAACGAACTTACACACACACACACACACACACACACACACACACACACACACACACACACACACACACACACACACACACACACACACACACACACACACACACCTCCAAAGCATTAAATGCATTTGTGGATGTTTATACAGAGCTGCACTTAGTGTGTGTCTGGTTGAGGGGTTATCATAAAAAAGGTTTATTCAATTACCTGCAGAGATTTGCTGCTCTCATTTGTATCAGGAAGGATTTTAGAAAGCTGCAAAATCCAACCATTTATCTTATCCCTGCGTCGGCGTTCCACTGAGTAAGAAGGGAGGGAGAAATGAGCGTATGTAGGGCAGAATGATGGGGACCACTTGGACAAAGGCATAAATTGCTGAATTTAACAAAAAACAAAATCAAAAGTGTGCATAATTAAATTGGCACCCAAAACTTCCATTTGTTTTAAAAGGGGGAGGGGGGTTGGGTTGGGGGAGGTGACTAAGGACTAGGAAACTCATTTCCCAAGAGGACTTACCTTCATTGTGTTGTGCGCGTCGTTTGTAATCCCTCACTGTGCGCCCTCCTTCACTCTTCCTACAGAAGGGTAGCGCAGAGAAATCAATTGTTTTAAGAGTGGGGGAGATTAACACACAGGATGTAGGGTGGGAAGGAATTTAGAAATAAAAATTAGGAAAAGAATCACAGCTGTGAAGCATGGAGAAAGGGAATAGTTGAGAACCATAGGGGAAGAAGGGGAGAAGGAAAGTTACATTTGGGAAAAGAGTGGTGGGCTCAAAACTTATTCCACTTTTACATCAAAGGAAATGAATGATGCACAAAACTTTTCAAAAATAAAAAAGTAAAATCTATTTAAAAAAAAAAAGTGTATGGATTCAATACTGGGCACTTGGTGTTAAAATGTACTTCCATGTAATGAATGAAGAAAATTATTTGTACGCATTAAAAAAGTTATACGAATAAAATACTCACAATTGTCTGAGAAAGAAAGAAAAAAAAATTGATTTCTCAATGTTGCAACTCACAAAAAAAAAAGGAACAACTTTTAAACAACTAACAACTGGATGTGTCCCCTGGTGAAAGAATGGTGCAACATCCAACAGAGAGCTGGATCATCTGATTTATGGTTGAAGACAAGATGTGTACCAGCTGGTATCAGGGTCAACGGTCATCACATACATTATGAAGACCATTTATGCCAATGTAAACTTGTCTGTGATCATTTGTAGACTGGCATATTCACCAATATGCAGGCTCATTTGAGACAGCCATGTTGTTTTCACATGTTTTAACTTTGGCTTCCACTGACATTTGTTTTTGGAATGTACAGATCAATATGTTGGTCATCTTCAACCAGAACAAGAACAAGAAGAACAAGAACAAAAACACATTTGAACATGGGGAAAAAAAACAATGCCCTCAAAGTTTTGTTCATTATTTTTTGAAGAGTATCTAAATATACTGTATAGTAATTAAAAAAAATTTGGGATGAATTACATCTCCTTTGTCGTCGATTTGGGCAATTATTTGTCGATTGCATTCATAACATGAAAGCCAACTTTGCCACACTTGACGTACCAAGTATCAAATTCATACACAAATGAATTCGTGAAGGCAGATTTTGTTTGTGCCAAGGTGCAAGGACCCACGCATGGGTGAATGGAGCTGTGCGTGGGGCCAATGGGCGTGGTCCAGCTGCCTGCAGCACTTCCTGTGGTGACATCATCACGAAGAGCTGCCCTGCAAATCATGCTGGGTAAAACCGCCACCCCACAAGAAAACAATACCACTCCCTCATTCATTTCACCTATATCCCATTCCTTCCCTATGCTTTTCATTCTCGACATCAATTCACATTTTACCCTAATTATTCCTGGATAGGTGTAGACATTCTGAGTTTTCCTTTCTGGGGTCAAGAATCAAGGTGGGTGATGCAATAATGTTTGTTTGATACACACACACACACACACACACACACACACACACACACACACACACACACACACACATATATATATATATATATATATATATATATATATATATATATATATATATATATATATATATATATATATATATATATATATATTGAAACGCAAAAGAAACTCACTACCTTTTAAACCTTCAAATATCAACAATAACACTGCGTGTAGTAAATGTGTGAACTTATTTGTGGACAATAGTTTCCTCACCGTCAGACAAAACGGTCACGGATGGTCACTTGAACCTTCAATGGTCACTTCATAGCACAGCTGTTGAACAGCCGTTTTGACTGTCAGTGATTAGCCAAGGGGTACGGGATGATTTCAATGAGCTGCACGTGACGTCTTGATATTGGCTTCAAAAAAGGCCAGTGCAAAATGGGCATTTCAATCAACATGCCACGATTGTCAAGGGATCAACGGCAGTCTGCCTTGGGCATACTGCAAAGTGGATTGAGCTACCGTGAGGTGGCACGTCGCCTTGGCTGTTCACACCAGAAGATATCGGCCCTGGTGGACAGAGACACCCTCCACAACTCTGCAGATGACAGACCTCGATCAGGGAGGCCAAGAATCACCACTGCAAAGCAGGACAGGCAGATGGTCCTAAGTCAGATGGCTTCAGACATTGAGGACTGAGTGGGACAGAATCCTGCAGCAATCCATCCAATGACTGGTAGGCAGTATGCGCCGACGATGCACTGCCTGTATCCAAAACAATGGTGGCCACACACGCTATTGAAAGGGGACTGACATTGCACCCTGTGCTGTTCTGTAATGAAGAACAAACTAATGAGATGGTGTATCTTGGTCAAAAACTTGACATGTCATCAATAAAATGCCAATGTTTCAATTAGCAATTGTTGGTTTGTTTTATTTTGAACTGTTACAATTTTATTACATTTCAAACAAGTGGTAAGTTTCTTTTGTGTTTCAGTATATATATATATATATATATATATATATATATATATATATATATATATATATATATATATATATATATATATATATACATATATATACATATACACATATATATATATACATATATATACATATATATATATATATATATATATATATATATATATATATATATATATATATATATGTGTATATATATATATATATATATGTATATATATATATATATATATATACATATATATATATATATGTATATATATATATGTATATATATATACATATATATATATATACATATATATATACATATATATATATATATATATACACATATATATATATATATACATATACATATATATATATACATATACATATATATATATACATATATATATATATATATATATATATATATATATATATATATATATATATATATATATATATATATATATATATACATATATATATATATATACATATATATATATATATATATATATATATATATATATATATATATATATATATATATATATATATATATATATATATATATATATATATATATATATATATATATATATATATATATATACATATATATATATATATATATATATATATATATATATATATATATATATATATATATATATATATATATATATATATATATATATATATATATGTATATATATATATATATATATATATATATATATATATATATATATATATATATATATATATATATATATATATATATAACAAAAAGAGCAACTCTGAAACTAAATGTGATGTGACACTGATGTCATGCACGTAAATTAGAGGCAATGTGTGGCAGACGACGCTTGTTGCGAAAAAGCGAGACAGCATGCAGCATTTACTGTTTTGTAACTCGAGTCTCTAGATGTGCTTTGCTGCCTCATCGAGTTAGGGGGTGAGGGGGTTCATGACCCCACTTTGTGCAGATTCAGTTTAGCACAAACTGATATTTAGCTTTTAATTACCTTACAAAAAAAAAATTCATCCAATAAGTGAATCAAAAGTTTAAAATTTAAGTGCACCGACCAAAAACGCAACCACTGTTGTTGACATCACCAGCAGCCAATCAGAGTGCATCTCTCAGCATGTTTCCTTCCTAAGGGTGATGGTGCCAATGCTGTTGGGTGTGAATTTCGTTTATGGGAGTTGTCTGCAAGGATAATTCTAAAGAACAAAGAAATAAATTAAATAATCTAGCCAGTCCATGATTCCCATAGTTGCTACAAATTTAATGAGATCAGTTTAATGGTGAGCTTGAGGGGTAGTATGGGAAGGTTGTTGTATGCAGACGATCTGGCTGTTGTGGTGGAGATTGGGTGGGAGATGCAGGAGTGGAAGAAGGCATTTGGGAAGCATGGGCTGAAGATGAGAATGGAGACGACTGAGGTGATGTGGGTCAGGCAGCAGAGAAAATAAATGAATATCAGGTTAGAGGGGAAGGAGATCAGGCAGGGAAAAAGGTTTGAGTATCTGGGAGGAACAGTGACCAGGGATGGTAAGTCCGAGGTCGAGGTGCGGAGGAAGATTCAGGTGGGTGTGAATGCATGGAGGAGGGTGGAGGGAGCAATGGCAGACAGAAAGATATAAAGAAAATTGAAAGGGAAGGTTCTGAAGTTGTATGTAATGCTGGCCTACCTTTATGGCCTGGATACGAGTGCATTGACAGAGACAATAACAGAGGCTGCTGGTTTGCGGGAACAACTGGGTCAGGAAGATTGTGTGAGTGAAGAGGGTGAACAGGAGGAGGATGGATGAACTGAGGGAGGAGATTGGTGTGCAGATGAGCTTGACAGGGAGTTTGGTGAAATGCTGGCTGAGATGAGCTGGATACTTGGTGCAGATAGGGGAAGAGAGAATGGCAAAGAGAACGAATGGATTGAGGGAGCAAGGTAGGAGGAAAAGAGGAAGACCACGGTTGAGATGGGAGGATTATGTGAGGAGGGATATCCGTAAGGTAGGGGTGGTTGGAGAGTGGAGGGAGTTGGCTAAAGACAGAGGGAGGTGGAGTAGTATCATGGTCAAGTCAGGGGAGAAGCATGGTGCTATCGGAACTCACCCCTTATAAATGGAAGAGGAGGAGAACAACAATGGAAAGATTTTTATCCTCCAGGATTGAGGATATTAATCAGCGCACTATGCGTTTCAGTTAGGCAGTAATTAATTATGGTTAACGCGATGGGTGCGAAATATATATATTATATGTATTAATGTGAAAAATATATATATATATATATATATATATATATATATATATATATATATATATATATATATATATATATATATATATATATATATATATATATATATATGCAGGGTGTCTGAAAATGAATATACCAAAAAGAATGTTGAATTGTTTTATTGTTATTCGAGATACCGACATAAATTTGATATGAATACATGTATTAGACTTGTCAGTTTAGTTTGTTGTGAATATTGATTGTTATTTTCTTTCTCTTTGGGGGGAAACCTGATTTTCTGATATAATGACAAGTCCTCAAGAGAAAGCAAAAATTGTCAGCTTTGTTCATGAATGTGGTTCAACCATTCAACCCCAAAGGGATTTTCAGCATGAAATGAACAAACCAGTGCCTGAAAGACTCCATTTGAAGATGGGTGGATCAGTTTGAGGGTACAGAATCAGTCCTGAAGGGGAAATCTGCTGGAAGGCCAAGAAAGTCAAATGAAAGGGCAAATGCTGTTATGGTGGCATTTATCAACAGCCCGAAAAAGTAAATTAGGAGAGTATCACTGGAAAAAAAAATTCCGAAAAGCTCTGTTCATGATATCCTTCATAAAGAATTGAGAATTAAATGTTGTAAAATACAAAACAATTCAGAAGCTTTTATAAAAGGATTATGAAACAAGAGTAAAATGTTTGCCAAGAGTTAATTGAACGTTCAGAATCAGACGAACATTTTTCTTTTTTAAAATCAAACCTCATATTTAGTGATGAGGATACATTTCACACATCAGGCAAAGTTAATTGTCACAATTGTAGGATATGGGGAGAAGAAAATCTGCATGAATTGTATGAAACAGGAAGGGATTTACGTTTACCTAAGGTAAACGTCTGGTGTGCCATGTCACGTTCTCACATCGATGGACCATACTTCTTTAATGAACACACTGTTACCAGCATTTCGTACCTCAAAATGCTACGAGAGTTCTTTATTCCGCAACTTCAAGAAAATCCCGACTTGTTACAAAGAGATATTACTTAACCACCTCTATTTGATTGATTTTGTTTAAAGTGTTTTTTCAATCAAATCTTGCCAGACCGTTGGATTGGTCGAGGAGGACATATAAAATGGCCTGCTCATTCACCAGACTCAACACCTTTGGATTTTTTTTAATCTCTGGGGTTTTAAAAAAAAGAAACTCCACACTAGCGAACCAAGGGACTTTGAAGAAGTTAAACTTCGTATTGTCATCCATCCCTAAAGCTGTGTTGGAAAATGTTTTCTCAGAATTTGAACGCCGAATTGGATTGATGAGAGTGAATGATAGACGACATGGAAAGTTTATTAATAATTTCAGAATATCTAAACAATACCATCAAAAAACAAACAAACAAACAAACAAGAAAAAGATCAATCAGGGATTGCAGACCCTCGCCAGGACTTGTTTTGTGTGGAGTGTGGGTAGTTTTGGATGGTGTATTTTGTGTGGTATTTGTGGACTGGTGTGTTACGTAATTAATAAGAGACATAATTAGAACTCTCACTTTATAACTGCTGACAGTGATAACCAGGTACTACGACGTCCCACTTTGATCGGACACTTGACCCTGACCTATGATGTTTGTTATTATTCAATCGAACTTAGAATGGGATTAAAATAAATTCAAATCAAATCAAATGGAAGACCAATTAGGTACACTCCTGCGTTGGAGTATTCAGAAGGAACCTGAACAATAAAAAAAGCAAAGATGAAATCATCAGGAGGAACCTGGATAGGATTCATGTTTTAGCTGCTACTCCTCTACCCTCAAACCCATCCAGACAAGGCAAAGTGAGCCTTATTCAAAATAAATGTATGTGTGTGATATATATATATATATATATATATATATATATATATATATATATATATATATATATATATATATCATTCATGTTTTAGCTGCTACTCCTCTACCCTCAAACCCATCCAGACAAGGCAAAGTGAGCCTTATTCAAAATAAATGTATGTGTGTGATAGATATATATATATATATATATATATATATATATATATATATATATATATATATATATATATATATATATATATATATATATATATATATCAAAAAAAAGAACCCAGATGCAAAAAAAAAATTATTCTGGCTGTCAGACCATGCGTCAGATAAGGTTGAAATTTAAAACATACACTCCCCACCACGACTACAGAACAATTGTGAAGTTTCACGTCGATTGATTAAGCAGTTCAAGAGAGAGAATTTTAAGATTTTCGCTCAATCCAATATGGCTGCCAGACCATAATACATAAATTATTCGAAAATACCCTGGTATCCCCAAGGCTTGGGAAACATTTGTGTGAAGTTTCCCCTCGATCTGTCCAGCCAATCTGGAGAAGATATTTTAAATAGGTTTTCGGGTAAATCCAATATGGATGCCAAACCATGTGACCGATGACATCATATGTGTGAACCTTTTGTTCCTCATGGATAGGCGGTCCATACTTGCAAAGTTTCGCCTCGATCTGTTCAGCCACTTCAGAGAAGAAGATTTTTGAAGGTTTAACAAAAACACACAACAGCATGGCTGCCGCATCAAGGCCGAATCACGTGACCGATGGCATCATCAAAAACAATTTCTGTGGACCATTTTATCCCTAGATAACCCTCAAAATTTTTCATTCTGATCAGATGTAACGGTCTACATATGCAATTATGACATCATAACGAAGGCACCTGTGATGTCAAGGAAAAAAAAACATCACACTTATTCCCCATGAGGAGTATTTGCCATGTGCCAAGTTTCTATTTTTTCCTTGGTGCAGATTCAGAGCTATAGTGCTCCAAAGTTTTTCCTTTTTTCCAACATGGCTGCCACACCCCATGAACTATGATATCATCATTATCAATAAAACAGTCTGTATGAGTAGTCACTCCTACGGTAAAAATTTTGTGTTTCGCAAGTGGCTGCAGAGAAAAACCACTTAAGTTCTATGCAGACAAACAAACAAACAAAGAAGAGAAAAACGTTGTGCAGATCACAATCCAACCCCCTCTCCAAAGGTTGCCATGGATCCATTAAATTGTCCATTTCATCAAGATTAAAATTGACAATCTCAACCAAAGCTCAGGTCATTTGGATGAAAATTGATTATTTTTCTAATTGAAATTGATGATTTTAGAAGTTTGACCTTGAGTTGACCTTTTATCTCAAAAATAGTTGGTTTCCCAATTCAGTGACGCAATATGCAAATTCGGTTCAAATTTCAAGTCAATCGGATGTAAAATGCCGATTTTAGAAATATGACCTCAAGATGACATTTGACCTCAAAATCAATAGGCTTCTCAGTTCAGACTACCTCTACAATGTGGTAAAGTTTCATGATGGTCGGCTTAGAATTGTGACCTGCAGGTGATTGACAGACAGACCAAAAAAAACCAGACAGACAGAATAACAAAATCGACTAACCAATATACTTGAAAAATCTTCGATTTTACAAGTAATGAGAGAAAAACGTCGTGCAGAGCATGACACTTGCAAAATACACCCCCATTCCAAAGGTTGCCATTGATACATGAAATTGTCCATTTCATAAAGATAAAAATTGACAATCTCAACGGAAAGCTCAGGTCATTTGGATGAAAATTGATAATTTTGAAGAATGAAATATATTTTAGAAGCTTGACCTTGAGGTGGACCTTTGACCTTTTGATCTCAAAAATAGTTGGTTTCTCAATTCAGCGACACAATATGCAAATCCGGTTCAAATTTCAAGTCAGTCGGAGGTAAAATGACTATTTTAGAAATTTGACCTCAAGATAACCTGTGCCATCAAAATCAATAGGCTTCTCAGTTCAGACTACCTCGACAACTTGGTTAAGTTTCATGACGATCGGTTTAGAATTGTGACCTGCTGGTGATTGACAGACAAACAGACAATAACAAAATGGACTGACCAATATACTTGAAAAATCTTCGATTTTGCAAGTAACAAACAGACCCAAATGCAATACCCTCTCCTTCGGCAAGGGTAATTAAACCAAAAGTTATAAGTGTAATGCATGTATTCATATCAAATTTAAGTCAGTATGTCGAATAAAAATAAAACTATTCAACATTCTTTTTGGGATAGGCATTTTCGGATACACTGTAGAATGTACAGGAAGTGGACAAAAAAAAAGAAAAGAAAATGGAAACACCTGGGTAAATGAGGGACACCCAAGCATCATAATTCCCCAGGGACAAGTGCAGGTGATGCTGTGCATCCCAGCATGCATAGGGTCATGTTTAAAAATGCTGCACAGGCCTGGTTGCCTATAATTATGACGAGCATGGCTGCAAAAGGAACTCGCCAAGGAGTTTTGTTTTCTTCCTATTTTGCAGTATGTTAGCTTTGTTGTTTTTCCTGCACACTATTATTTCCCCTCTATCTCATCTATTTGTTTATCTTATATTTTTTGTCCTGTTAGTCCTGCGTTTTCAATTCCTCTGTCCCTTCCTGTTGTCCCAAGCCTTCCTCCTGTCTGACGGGACACACCCACCAGGCAGGAAGGGAGTCTCACATTTCCTTGCTATCACCTCCCTCACTCCCACCCCCACTCCATCCCTCTTTCCTAATGTTGTCCCCACCCTCGACAGGACCCCAGCATGGGGAACAGGTGCTATCACTGCATCAGTTCCAGTTTGCGAAGGAGGTAGCCATACTGACAAGTGAGGTATTTGGGTGGGAGGTATTGTTGGGCGTGCTGGGGTTCAAGGCTGAGGATTTTTTTCTGCCTCATCTCCTTCGCCCACAAATTTGATTTGTCCTTCTAGTCTTCTGGAAGGCTTGCTGAGTTCTGGGTACAGTGGACTGCCACTCGGTCAGCTCGGTCTCTGGTTGATTGGGCGGTCGAGGCTCATGATGGTGAGAGTTGATAAGAGAGTCATGATAGTCTGCCTCTTATGAGAGTGTTACTGATTGTGATGGAAAATATTGGTCGTCTCGATATGTTGATGTAAAAACCACACTATGGTTAATCCGAAATGGTTTGGAGATATGGACCGGGGATCAGGAGTACTGCATTAAATTTGAGGTCAAGGAGGATGGCACAGTCACTCACATCCCCAATGGGATCGTAATAGGAATGGACCATGGGCATGTGTTTTATGTGGGACAGCCAAAAGTATGCTGCAGGTGCAGTTAACTGGGTCACCTAGTGTCTGGGTGCAAAGTACAGTTTTGCTCTCAGTGTAGCCAGTTGGGATATTTGAGGGAGCACTGCACCGTCCCGGTGTAGTACAACCTCTGTGGTGTACTGGGGCACACCTTCACTCCTGCCGCAATGCAACGCGAGCAAGATGCATCCATCTGCAGATGGGTGTGTTACCCCAGGGCCAAGTACAGGAGTTGCTGTGCCTGACTCTTCCTCCCTTCCCCCCCTCCCCCACCACAGGAAAAGGAGGAAAGGGAAAGCATGGTGGGAGGATGGAGGGAAATGAAGAGTAAGGAAAGGAGGAGAGCAATGTGGACCTGGATGTGGGAACGCCAGGTGTTGGGCCCACTGCATTGGGGTTTGGAGGACAACGGAAAGGTGGGCGATCCGGTGGTGAGGTCAGAGGAAATGACCACCGTTCAAGATACCCCGCTGACAGAGGTCGTATGTGATGGCTCTTCCTCCGACTACGAGGATAGTGAAGCTGAATGGACAGTGAAGAAGCACCGAAGGAGTGGTCAGGATAAAGGAAAAGGAAAGGGAAAGGCCCCACAGGGCATTTGCAGATGAAGATTGAGCACAGAGAACTGTGCCATCCCCCCACCCCGCGCACTGGGTGGCCCATCCAGTGGTAGGAAGCCTGGTGTTGGCTTAGTGGTTAGAGTGGCGGCTTGGGATCCTAGGGTCCTGAGTTCAAGCCCCGTTGGCCGCTGAATTAATACATCAGGGGGTTGACTCAGCCTGTCATCCTGCCGAGGTCAGCAAAACGAGTACCAGTGTGTACTGGTCAAGGGGCACTGCATCAGCGACACAGTCGCGCTTCCAAGAAATGATAACTACCCCAGCAGCTGAGCTGCCATACGCAAGAAGAAGAAGATCCAGTGGTAGGGTAAATTTTGGGAGGGACACACCAGGCTGTGAGGTTTCCCCCACCCCTCACATTTGTACCTCCAATGGGTGCTGCAGAAGAAATGGGGATTAGTAGGGTGGGTAAATTATGATTTTGTTTCTCGATCTTTGAATTTCTTGATTTTGATTTCTTCTTCATAGATTTATTCTTCTTGGATTTCTTGTGCCTCTTGGATTACTTGTGCTTGGTGTTTTTTGTTTTTTGATATCTTGTTTTTATCCCTTGCTATTTTGTTTATTGTGGACATCATTTTTAACCTGTTTTTTCCCCAATAAAAAAAGGCCACGGCCATAAACCACAGTAATCCTCGAGTATTTTTTTCATTATTTGAACTGCCTGTTAGCCTTGTTGTTTGTTTTGCATGATTTTTATTTCCCGATCTTGTCTATTTCTTTCTCTTATCGTTTTTGGCCTGGTAGTCCAAAAAGGACTCCCAATTTCGTTTGTCCTTTCCTTTCCTGCTTCTTTTTAGCCTTCCTCCTGTCTGGCGGTCCTCTCCCACCAGGCAGGAAGGGATCCTCATGCTTGCTTTTGCTACAACCTCGCTTCCAGCCACCCCTCATCCCGAGTGTTGTCCCTGCCCTCCCCAGAATCACAGTATGGCAAACAGGCATCAGAGTTGCGTCTGTTTTCTGTTTGCGAAGGATGGAGCCATTCCGACAAGTGAGACATTTGGTCAGGAAGTGTTGTTGGACGTGCTGGGGTTCAAGACTGCAAATATTTTTCTTTCTCATCTCCTTGGCCCAATGATTTGACACGTCCTTACAATCTGCTGGAAGGCTGAGTTCTGAGTGTGGAGGGCTACCGCTCAGTCAGCTGGGATTCTGGGTAATTGGGAGGCCAGAAGGGGTCGAGGCTCTCACTGAAGCTCCTTGGAGGTGTGTGACTGTCCACCTCGACAATGAGAGAATCGGATTATGATGTGAAAGTTGGTTGTCTAGATATGTGCCTGTCTTATTCCCCCCCCACCCCCACCTTCCATCCTCATAGTGGAGGAGGATGAGGGTAGGATGGAAGGAAAGGAGTATGAGGGAAAGGAGAAAGAAGAGGAGAGCAAGGAGGAGGCCATAGTTATCCCGCCCCCTGCAATACAGGACCTGGATGTGGTTACGTCGGGTGCTGGGCCTAGAGAGTTGAAAGGGGAGGACTACACGAAAGAGATGGTTGCTCCAGTGGCGGGGTCGGTGGAAACAACCTCTGTTCAAGAGACTCTGCAGCCGGAGGTTGAAAGTGACAGCTCCACCTATGGCTATGAAGACATTGGTAATTCAGGAGAATGGATGATGAAAAAGCGCTGGAGGAGGGGCCGGCAGAACAATGGTAAGGCTCCCCTAGGCAGGCCCCAGGGCATTTACTACAAACACATCAAGACAAAGATACCTGTGTGACGCAAAGGTACCTATGGGGGACAAAGCCCCACATGGATTCGGTGGCCCATCTTGGGCCGGTGGTAACGTCGGGGTTGGATGCGGAAAACTGCAGGGGGGGAGGGGGGGTTAATCCCGTCGTTCTTTCCAATTCCGGCTCCCCCAGAAGAAGCTTTTGTCCCCCCCCCCCACCTTCGGGGGCGGCTGGGGAAATGGGCACAAGCAAAGTAGCATGATAGTTTGTCTTGCTATTTGTATTTTATTTTTTCATTTTTTGATTTGTTTTCTGTGCCCAGACTCTTGTTTTGATGGTCATTTGGATTTCCAGCTGTTTTTTTTTTTGTGAGTGGCCCCTTGATTGATTTTTCCCCCCTATTTTTTAATTAAAAAAACAAGGCAGAGGCCATAATCCCCCCACTTTACAACACCCCCATCCACAGCGCACATGTGGTCACCCAACGGTTTGATGAACATGACACTAATGTTATCCATGTGTCATGGCTTTTTCAGTCACCAGATCTGAAACCAATCAAACATTTATGGGATACTAGCAGAGTACCGCCCTACAGGCGATCTTGTTCCAAGCATGCAACACATTATTCTGATGCACACCTTTATTGTGGTGGTGTATAAGCAAATGACAGCTCTGCATATGCAAAACATCCCACAAAAACCCAGATTACATGCATAAAGCAAAAACATATCTCCTGCTTGCAATTCCCCAAAAGTGTGTTGTGTACTAACATCTGTGGGCTACATTCAAACCGACCAGTACACTCATCACCACAAACATGCTCTTTATTCCTCTCAGCACACCCTCCCCTATTCCCAACCCCTCAAATCTTGTACCTGCCCCTGCCCGCTCCCTTCTTCACCATACCACCACCAAGTCTCATCCTTCCCCTCTCCACACCTCTTCCTTCGCCCTCCTGCACCTTGGCCATGCCTGCTCTCAGTCTCCCCTCCCTCTCAAAGCTTCCCTCTCTCAACGCAACCTCCACAATCTTCCACCTCACCTTTCTCAAAAAAATCCCCCCTCACCCCTCCCTCTCCAATCTCCCCCTCACTCCCCTTCTCAAAGTTCCCCCCCCCACCCCACTCACATCCACAAAGCTGCCTCATTCCCCTGCCCTCTCTCTTCCATCTCATCACCACCTTCTCCAATCTTCAAATGCCCTATGCCCCTCTCTTAATACTTCTATTCCCACTGTACCTCACAACCCATCACCCCCGATGTGTTTTCTCCTCCTCATCCGGCCCTCTCCTCTAGCTCTTCTGCAATCCCACACACTCTTTCAACAACTGTCCTTACCTCCCACCCCTCCTCTCTCTCATCCTTCCCTCCCCTCACCTCTCCCTGCACACAAAGCCTCCTCCCCTCCCTCTTTTTTAACAGTGTTGACATAAAACATCGAGGACCTTCGCTCAAACCTGACAAATCTTTCCATACAGGTTGCCACTGACAAAACAGACATAATCTGCTTCACAGAAACTTTCCTCCTTAAAAATGTCTCTGACTCCGAAGTATCTCTCCCTGGTTACTCCCTCCTCCGGTTTGACAGACCTGAGTCCCGTCCTGGCGGAGGAGTTGCTCTCTTCATCAAAGACTCTATTCCTCACTCTCCATGCACTGTCCTCACTCCCCAACACCCCCAGGAATACCTCTGGCTACGGCTTCCCCGCAACTCCCACCTCATGTTTATAAGTGTGTTGCACCGTCCACCAAACAGTGATGACTCCATTTACATCTCGCTCTCAAAAAACATGGACCAACTTCTATCCTCTCATCCTAACTCTCTCTTCCTCATTTGTGGTGGCTTCAATTGTCATCATGCCAGTTGGTTAGGTGTGGGTACACCTCTCACCTGCCATAGCACTTCAGCAAAAGACTTCTGCGACTCATTGGGACTGACTCAATCGGTCAACTTCCCGACCCGGATCTCAATCAATGGCATTCCATCTCTTCTGGATCTGATTTTGACCAATTTCCCTGAAAATATCTGCTGTTCTTCCTCCGCTCAAATCTCACCACATGCTTGTCAAAGTAGACATCTCTCTGTGGCCCTTAATGGAGTTCTCTCATCCCCTCCTCCTGTCCAGGCTGGAGTTTCTCAAGGCAGTGTTCTGGGCCTTGTTTTTTCTGGTTTTCATCAATGAATTATATTATCCGATGCTCTGGAAAATCCTCTTTATCTCTTTGCTGATGACTCCACCCTCTGCCGTACCATCTGTCATCCCTCAGACCGGCAAGCAGCAGCCTCTTCACTCTCTGGAGATCTGGATAAAATCACAAGCTGGTCGAACACATGGAACATATCGTTCAATCCTGACAAATCTCACATTCTCACTTTGCCTCTCTGAAAGAACCGTCTAGAACACCCCCCCCCCCATCTACTTTCTCAACAATCCTCTTGAAGAAGTCCTTTCATTCAAGATTCTGGCTCTCCCTATCTGCCATGATCTTACTTGGGGAAAGCCACATTTCCAAGCTGGCCCCAAAGCCAGTCGTAGACGAAGCATCCTCCATCGTGCAAACTCCTCCTTTCGCACACACTTGAGCTCCTGACCACATACAAAGCTTTCGTCCACAGCCTGATGGAGTACTGCTCTCCCTTCTGAGTTGGTGCTCCTGCCTCTCACCTTTCTCGGCTTCACGCTGTGGAAACCAAGGCATTTTGGATCATTGGTATATCCCACGATGAGGCTGAGTCTTTGGTTTTCTCGCTCTCTCACTGCAGGCAGGTCGGCGGTCTTTCTGTCTTATACCGTCTCCTCTCGGCCTTGCGCCTGACCCCTGCTCTGTCTGCGATATGTCCCCCATATTTCCGCAGGGCGCTCAAGGTCCGCCAGCAACCCCATTCTGGTAAAACTACCAAAATCAAGAATCACTGCTCACCTTCACTCCTGCGGTTTTTTTTTCCCCCACCTTTGGAACAAACTCCCACACTCTTCAATCCCACTCTCCCCTCCAGGTCTTCAAAACAGCTGTTCACCACCACCTCTTTTCTTCACCCATCCAAAACCACGATCTTTTCTACCCCCGTCAATCCACCCAAACCCACTTCCTTCAAATTCTCTGCTTTCCTTCCTGAAAGTCCCTGTTGTGTAAGGACCTGAAAGTCCATGTCATGTCCATCTTATTTATCCTGTGAACCTTACCCCATCCCCCAAAAGACACTGTAGACCTTTTAAGACTCGACTAAAAATGGACTCGGTCTGTGTCTGTGTCTGTGTGTGTGTCTCTTTCTGGAGTTCCACTTGAGCTTTCTGATGTGGAATGTGATATTCCAAAATGATCGTCATGACCTCCTGAATTAATTAGGCAAATTGACTCCAAAAATGCATTAGAATTCCCATGTTTTAAACGTATGTCATGTTAAGGTATATGAAGCAGCTGAATATGTCCTTCGACCATGGCATGGCATTCCAATTACAAAAAACAATTACATTATAACAAAGCATCTATTAATTAATACGAATAATATTTACAACAATTAAAAGAAGAGTAGTATCATGCGGCAATCGTAATATGAACATATAGTCAGGTTCCTTGTGTCCAGAATTTGACGTTCGTTGGAATTCTTTGGAGAGTAGCTAACCCCAACATTTTTGGAAAGCTTAAACAATACCAAAACAGAAAATCCATGTTTCACATTTTTTCAATGCATATAATGTGGTAAAATAGGTCGTTTTGGGGTAAAAACCCATTTATTTAATTTTAGCTCTGAAAATTCAAAATTAATCGCAATCAAGCAACTGATGATGCATAATTGTTAACGTGAGGACAGTTCTTAATATAGAATACATATATCCGTATTTTGAGCAATGGTTGCCATGGAAACGGCTGTCATTTTGTCAAATTGCCGTTTATTTAATGTATTGCTTTCAAATCTTGAAACAAGTAATGCATGAATATGGTGATCAGTGAAATGTACTTAATGTCAAATATGAGTTTATAGCCAATTGGCATCATTGTCTCCAATGCCACTCATCATTGCCATCGTCATCATCACTATGGTGGTCATGCCGTTCAATGTTTGAGTCCTCGTCATTCTCACACGAAGTGCTGCACATGCAAAGATCAGTGCATGTTAAATTCTTGGCCCTGCAGGACATCTCTGTGATGAACATTCTGTCTTGCACTGGCACCTTATCATCTCGATAATTGCCTTTGGTGCAGGGAGAATGTCTGTTGTAGTCGGTTTGAGTTGACCACTCATGTCCTTGTGGAAGCCATTCTTTAATGGATCAAGAAATGTTTGCTGAGAAATTGCTGCTTGACCCCAAACGTATGCCTGGATATGTACCCGCATGATATGTTGCCTCAGAGCACCGACAGTTGGTGGTAACTTGTTCTTACAGAACTCAGCCATGTTCTTACAGAAGATATGCCACCAAAGTTCAGGGATGCTGGAAATATTGATACCACTTGGATAATAACCTGAACAGACAAATCTTGCTAAAGTTGTGTATAGGTTCTCTGACAGTTCAGCATCCTTACAGAGCATAGCAAAGGCATCTACCATGTCGTCATCAGCCTTCAAGTAGCACTGGAACCACTTTGCCTTCCCATGTCGAGCGAACCGCCTAGTATTATCGGCACCTGTGAATGCGTGGAAGGCTGGCAATGCCTGGGCTCCCTCCTCACATAGGGCCTTCCAGATTGGCTCGATTTTGACAATGCTAGATGCCATTGAGATAGATGGGTGTCTTGGAAGGAGATGATAGTTTGCTATGGCAAGAACTAGAACATCCGTATCAGGTGAGAATATCATCAGCTCAATATCTCCCATGTGTTGCTGTGATGCAGCTGTTGCTTGCTGGATCATCAACATATCGGCCTCCTCATGGTTATTCGCCTCAAATTGGAGACCCCTGTTGCTCGACGTCCACCCAGATGCTGAAACGACTACCACCTTTGTTGAATCGCGGTTGTATTCTAGAGTTTTCTCTGCCAAGTACTCTGTCAGATCAGCCTTGGTTTGATCATGGGACAGAAATCGACTCATCGTGATGTGTTTGATACTGGTATCATCCTTGACTTGATATTGGACTGGTGCCTTTCCTTGACGTCTTGTCAAGCACAAAGCTATGTCATAGGGGTCTGTGGATGACCGAGTGAATGGTGTGGAGGAGCTTGACGACTCCAGACATACTTCGGGCATTTTTCTCTTTCGACCTGGCCCTTTGGCGATATGCAACCCTGATGATAGTGCCTGATCATAACGAACCCTGGCACAACGAATTTGGTCCTTGTTAGTTGCGTTGGAATAACATGTTCGGTGGCAGACAGCCTTCTCCTTTTGCAACAGTTCTGCTGACATCCCCTCAAGTCGTTTATGAATCTGTACATAATCACCATCCTGTAAAGTGGCTCGCTCCTGTATTGTCTCTATCAAACGGCAGAACGACTCGACTTTTGGTTGCAACACCAAGGACCCTTTCAGGGAAGAATTATCTTGGCAAGGACACATTTTGTCCAGTTCGTTGATCCTTTCATCTGGCATGAATCCTTGCCACTCAGTGGTACTTCATCCATCATGTTGTTGGTCCTGAAAATATAAAAATAAATCGTCAGCTCATGAATGCAAATCTATCATACGTGATACAGCCTATAAAACTCGGGCTGTGCCTATGTCTAGGGCCATATCAAGGGCACAAATAACATTGATCACCATAAAAAGCAAACAGATGAGAAAAACAACATCCTTATTTTCTTTGACTAATTTATTGACCTAAACTTATGTGATTTAAACGGAAGATGCGGGTAAATGGCGCAATGATAGAACTTTATTAGAATCCAAAGTAAAAACCGCTACTAAGACGTAAAATTACCTGAATAAAATAAAAGTAGAGATGAGTGGGAAATCAACAATACGCGCTAACTACATGCCAGTAAACTAAATAGAAACTCCAAATCGACTCCCTCTGTAATTCCAACCCCCGGGCACAAAGCTAACCTAATCCTATCCTATTATATAGCAGTTAATGTAATGGAACAAAATATGTCAGTGACTGATTAAATTGATGGTGACTTTCTTTCAGGATAAATGAAAGCACGAACCAGCACATAAGGACATATTTAAAGATCAACCCAAGTAATAGAAAAAGGATAAACACATAGCTATAACATGACAACTGGCCGACTTCCAACTCCTAGTCTAACAGGAAACGCAATTAAAACCTCCAACCCCGTGGCCATTCAAACCATAATCCTACCCCATACAGAATAACATAAAATGACAAAAAGGTACATACGCCTCAAAGATGATCACAACTTACCGAAAAAAGGAAGAAAGGTGTTGAAAACCGAATATCATGAAACGAAGCTCCGAAGTAAACTGTCATGAATAAATTGAGAATAAACGAAGCGAACTGAAAATGACGTCATAGTGCTGCACGTGCTTGGACGCGCGCCGCACCACATCAGGACGTCATGCCACGCCCGGCAACCGTAACCTGAGGCGATGGCATGGCGTCGCGACATGGCGTCACCTATGCTCCCAACAAGATCACACTTACAACACATCAAACTACAAAAACTTAAAATCAAAAATTTTACTACTGAAGGTGCCGAAACCTTCTGATATTGAACAACAGACACACCAATGTTTCATTGCACAGATGGCCGTTTCCATGGCAACCAACTGTTCCAATACTTGAAAATCATAATACTTATGTGCAAGTTAGTCATGGTCACTATATTTAACAATTATTTCGGCCATCCGATGGAAAATATAATTTAAAAAATATGTATTAAAAAATGGCAATTCCGCTTTAAAATTGCTGTTTCCATGGCAACCAACAGTCAAAATGCAACATTTTATTATCTTATAAAATCCATTGTTAGCCATTTTACAGTAATCCATCATCAGTTGTTTATTTTGTATTGTTTCAGATTTTTTTTAAATTGGAATTTTAAAAAAGCGTTTTTCAGCCCAAAACGACCTTTCAAAAAGTTAAAAAAACGTGACATCATTTTT
>NC_140962.1:24904747-24952247 GCF_056783735.1 Eptatretus burgeri
TAATATGGCCGCCAAACCATGAGACGTATCAATTAGAAATTATCAAACTTGTGAAAGGATGCCTTGTGGAAAGTGTACGTGAATTTTTGCCTCAATCTGTCCAGCTGTTCTGGAGAACATTTGTAAAATTTATAAATTTTCAATCCAAGATGGCTGACGAACCATGTGACCTATGACATCATAAATTTAAATTCTGCTTCCAATCGTGGACTGGAACGAGTTTGTGAAGTTTCATGTAAATCGGATAAGGTGCATTTTTCTGTCCAAGATGGCCACCAAACCATGTGACTTGTGATGTCATAATTTTTATTATGTATGCAGACATGATGGAAGATGATAGTTGCAAATTTTCGCTTCGATAGGTTAAGTGATTCCAGAGAAAACATTATTTAATATTTTTCTTGAATCCAACATGGCTGCCAAATCATGTGGCCTATCAATTATTCATTAACAAACCTATATCCCTAGGCATGCAGAATATACTTGTGAAGTTTCCCCTTGATCTGACATTCTGGAGAAGATGTTTGAAGGTTTGAGGGTAAATTCAATATGGCCACCAAACCATGTGACCTATCAATTAGAAATGAACAAACTTGTGAAAGGATGTTTTGGGGAAAGTGTGTGTGAATTTTTGCCTCAATCTGTCCAGTCGTTCTGGAGAAGAAGATTTTTAAAATTTATTAATTTTCAATCCAAGAGGGTTGACGAACCATGTGACTTATGTTGTTGTTCGTCTTTCGGCTGCTCCTGTTAGGGGTCGCCACAGTGGATCATCCGTATGATCCGCATAGTGATTTGGCACGTTTTACGCCGGATGCCCTTCCTGACGCAACCCTGGTCGCCTCTTACGACACAGGGATAAGGATTGGGTTTCGCCATGATTCCGGGCTGCCCTACACCCTCTCATAGCGCGGCCCAGTGCAGAGCTCCCGTCCTCAAGCGATCCTCCAACCCAAGCCTCCGAGTAGCCGGATTACAGGTGCACGCCACTACGCCCGGTAAACCATGTGACTTATGGCATCACAAATTTATATTCTGCTTCCAATTGCGTAGTGGAACACGTGTGTGAAGTTTCGTGTTCATAGGAAAAGGTGCGTTTTTCTATCCAAGATGGCCGCCAAACCATGTGACTTGTAACGTCATAATTTTTACCGCATATGCTGGCATGGCGATAGATTACAGTTGCCAAGTTTCGCTTTCTTAGGTTATGTGGTTCCAGAGAAAACATTATTTAATATTTTTCTTAAATCCAACATGGCTGCCAAACCATGTGACCTATCAGTTATTCATTAACAAACCTATATCCCTAGGCATGCAGAATATACTTGTGAAGTTTGCCCTTGATCTGACAAGCCGTTCTGGAGAAGATGCTTGAAAGTTTTATGGTAAATTCAAGATGGCCACCAAACCATGTGACCTATCAGTAAGAAATTAACAGACAAGTAAAAGGATGTCATGGGGAATGTATGTGTAAAGTTTCGCTGCAATCTGTCCAGCCGTTCTGGAGAAGAAGATTTTTAAAATGTATTAATTTTCAATCCAAGATGGCTGACGAACCATGTGACCTATGACATCATAAATTTAAATTCTGCTTCCATTCGTGGAATGGAACAAGTGTGTGAAGTTTCGTGTTAATTGGATAAGGTGCGTTTTTCTATCCAAGATGGCTGTCAAACCATGTGACTTGTGACGTCATAATTTTTTTACCATGTATGCAGACGTGATGGAAGATGGCAGTTGCAAATTTTCACTTTGATAGATTAAGCAGTTCCAGAGAAAACATTCTTTAATATTTTTCTTCAATCCAACATGGCTGCCAAACCATGTGACCTATCAATTATTCATTAACAAACCTATATCCCTAGGCGTGCAGAATATACTTGTGAAGTTTCCCCTTGATCTCGCAAGCCGTTCTGGAGAAGATGTTTGAAAGTTTTAGGGTAAATTCAAGATGGCCACCAAACCATGTGACCTATCAGTAAGAAATTAACAAACAAGTAAAAGGATGTCATGGGGAATGTATTTGTAAAGTTTCGCCACAATCTGTCCAGCTGTTCTGGAGAAGAAGATGAAATTTTTTTTTTCAAAACAAGATGGCTGCCGAACTATGTCTCCGATGACATCACAATAAATTTTTTCTACGGTAAATTTATGAGTAGATGACACTCAAGAAATTTCAGATTTTTCCCATGCAGCGTTCTACTTGAATTTTCACCGGCATACCGCTTCACCGATGACGTTACGAAAAATCACCCATGTTCCCCATAGGGAGCTTAGTAAAATGTATGAAGCGAAAAAAATTTCCATTGCACGGTTTCAGAGATAGAGGTCCAAAGTTTATCGGTTTTTTCAAGATGGCGCCCATACCACGTGACCTATGAAGTCATAATTATCAATCGAGTATGCTATCAAAAAAGATACATACCATGGTAAAAATGTCATGTCGATCGGACTTACCGTTCCTGCGAAAATGATTTTTAAAGCAAAACAGGCCGCAAATTGCCGGCAGAAAAAGAAATATAAATAATAAGAAATAATAAACAGAAGAAAAACAATAGGTTACCCAGTCTATTTGACTGGGTACCTTAATAATCTTGGCTGCCAAACCGCATGGCTGATCGTGTTGAAATTTTAAACCCACATTTCACATGTCGGCTAAATTATAATTGTGAAGTTTCACATACATAGACGCAGCGGTTCCAGAGTAAACATTAATTAATTTTTGCTTCAATCTGTCCAGCCTTTCTGGAGAAGAAGATTAAAATTTTTTATTAATTTTCAATCCAAGATGGCTGACGAACCATGTGATCTATGACATCATAAATTCATATTCTGCTTCCAATCGTGTAGTGGAACACGTTTGTGAAGTTTCGTGTTTATCGGACAAGGTGCGTTTTTCTATCCAAGATGGACGCCAAACCATGTGGCATATGACGTCATAATTTTTAACTTACATGCAGGCATGGGGGTAGATTATAGTAGCCAAGTTTCGCTTCGATAGGTTAAGTGGTTCCAGAGAAAACATTATTTAAAATATTTCTTGAATCCAACATGGCTGCCAAACCATGTGACCTATCACTTAGAAATTAACAAAATTATATTCACTACTCGTGTGCAATACGTTTGTGAAGTTTCCCCTTGATCTGACCAGCCGTTCTGGAGATGATGTTTGAAGGTTTTAGGGTAAATTAAATATGTCCGCCAAACCATGTGACCTATCAATTAGAAATTAACAAACTTGTGAAAGGATATCTTGGGGAAATTGTGTGTGAAATTTTTCCTCAATCTGTCCAGCTGTTCTGGAGAAGGAGATTTTTTAAATTATATTCATTTTCAATCCAAGATGGCTGAGGAACCACGTGACCTGTGACATCATAAATTTAGATTCTGCCT
Source organism: Eptatretus burgeri (assembly GCF_056783735.1). Taxonomy (NCBI): domain Eukaryota; kingdom Metazoa; phylum Chordata; class Myxini; order Myxiniformes; family Myxinidae; genus Eptatretus; species Eptatretus burgeri. The sequence goes on from NC_140962.1 coordinate 24,908,141, forward strand.
CCAATCCTGTAGTGGAATACGTGTGTAAAGTTTCGTGTTAATTGGGTAAGGTGCGTTTTTCTATCCAAGATGGCTGCCAAATAGTAGGAGAGCTGGCTGAGTTTCATTCTCAAAGTTGTGCCCAAAAGGTTCGTTGATCTCATTGGTCAGTGATGACCATCCAATTTATAAATATACCATCACAGATGGGGACTCCCCCACCATTGAAAAATAATTGAAATCAGATAAGCGGTTTTCCATTTATTACAAAAAACATTTTTTTTCAAGATGGCCGCCCCAGTCGGCCATCTTGGATCTGGCCACGCCCAAAATCAATCGGGTTCTTCCTTTTCAGGTGGTACATGTGTGACCCAAATTTCAAATTGATATGGCAAACAGTTTATGAGTTATCGCACTCACAGCTATAAATGTTGACACCCAGCCAGCCGGACAGACAGACGACGGACGGACTACCCGGGTGACAACAATATCCCCCTTCCGCCACGCGGCGGGGGATAAAAAGTGATTTCTTAAGTGCGGCTTTCTTGGGGTTAAGAATTATTTGATCCTTCAAGTAGACCCTTCTAGCCCTTCCAATCTAAACATCGTGCCCAAACTGCCCCTTCGGTATTTGGACACATAGTGTGAGATGTGTTTTAATTACGTTTGTTAAGAAGTTTTAATCCCTGGGGTTAACGGATAAGAAAGGGCTAATTAAGGGTTCATTAAGAGTTCAATCTCAAATTGGCGCCCAACACCCGTTCTGATCTCATAAGATTGCTTTACCCATCCACCAACTAAATTCATCACTTAAGAACGATTTTTGTCTGGGGTTTACGGATAAGAAGGGTCTTAAGAGAGCAAGGGTCTTCCAATAGTCCTTGGAAAAATAATTTGATTGAGCTGACGCCCATTCATTTACATGACGGGGGGTCTATAGATAGTTACAAAAACACAAATTACAACCATTTAAGAAACCATAGTGCCTGGGGTTAATGAATAAGAAAGGGATAATTAAGGGTTCATTCAGGGTTCAATCTCAATTTGGCGCCCAACACCCGTTCTGATCTCACAAGATTGCTGCACCCACCCACTAACTAAATTCATCACTTCAGAACGATTTTGTCTGGGTTTACGGATAAGAAGGGTCTTAGGGCGCAAGGGTCTTCACATAGCCGGAGAAGGAAACACGAGAGGCAGAGGGCACATTGAGATTATGAAAAAAAAGCGATGACGCGGGTGTAGTCTATGTTGATTCTAATGTGTATTGTAATATATGTGGCACGATGATCATCAAACGCAAGTGAGATAAAGGCAAGATGAACACAAAACATTCTCAGTGAAATCGATTTGATATACACTGACGGGCCATGTTGTGATAACCGGGGGACAATTCAACACATTGGGGGTCGAAAAATGAATATGGCATAAGGAAATTGAAAGTGAAGAGGTTGACTTTAGGATCCACTGTCACTGTGATTATGAGTTTTATTAAGTTACTACGAAATATCGTCCCTGTGCTAACAGTCAGAGGGAGATGACATGACAATGCAAAAAACTCAGAATGATATAAGAAATCTGTCGAATGTGCTCGAAGATGGGTCTACGTCTGGCACACGAACAGATGCATTTTTACGTCTGGTACACGAACAGATGCATTTTTTTTTCACAAACTCCAGATGCGTGTCTCGACTCCACTTCTGAACTGTTCTCTGAATCAGAGCCAGCTATACGAATAATATGATAGGTTATCAAAAACTAAATGTGCTACATATCAGAGACTATAACGAATAAAAATTACTGACCATTACAAAGTAAAAATAACTTTGAGGTTCTCAGCCCACCTAAACAGGCTTGACATTTCAAGTATTTTGGCTCATTCACCCTTCAGAATTATCACTATCATGATCATTCATCATCATCGTCATCATCTTCTTCATCACTTCTTGCTTCACCTTCAGATGATGAATCGATCATCAGATCATCCGTTCTGGATGGATCACCGTCAGCGTCCATTTCAACGGGTATTTCTGGAACAAGCACCTGGGGCAGTTGCTGTCCATCAAACCAGATGACTCGATAGTGACCATCAACGATTTCCCATCCCACAGTTGGAGATTTCGGTATGGTAGCCAGGTGGGAACTGCCCCACATTGTAGCCACAAAACCAGTCCTTACACTATGTGGCCGCAACTCAGCTGAGCAAGGCGGGATGCTGCCGCCTTCGATGCTCTTCAGTTTGTCGAACGGTCGCATGGAATTCGATTTGCGGTCATACGTGGGATTGACAACATCGAATCGGTAGTTGTTCAGCATCGTGGTCTTTTTCGCACCGCACATGAGGCAGATGAACTCCTCGAGGACGGCAAACATTTCATCGTCCGGCTCTTTATAGCTGAGGGATGAAAAACCCCGAATGAACTTGTCGTGGGCACACATTATATCATATGGCCGTTTCTTCCCTTTCCTTGCGAATGCTGATGTGTAGTCACATCCCGTGAATGCATGCAGGCCAGGCAGAGCTGCGCACACATCCAGACCGATTTGCGCTGCTACATTAGTAACGTTCACGTAGCGTCGATTATCCTTACCGGACGTCCCAACTTCCATCCAAATTGTACATGTAAATCGATGAACATGGTGAAGGAGAATCACCAGTATGTCGGTGTCCAAGGCATGTACTACAATGTTGCCATCTTGACAATCAAGGTCAGCCACTGTCAAATGGAAGCACAATCTCGTGTCTGCCTCTGGGTGATTACAGAACAGATCTTGAATTAATTCTTTCTGCACTCCACCATTCACAACAGAATACTTGGCACATTTACCGTTGACACCGAGGAAAACTATTCTTCCTTCCAGAATGTGTCGGTACTGCTCCCCAGCCCAGTCATCCATCATGAATTCCGGTAGACCTCTCTTGAAGGAACTCGATTTCAGAGCTTTCTCAATGTTCTTCGGTCTTATCTGGTCCGGGTCACTGATAACGTAACGTTGCTCTTCGGCTCGTCTTTCCTGTTCACAGTCCTTAATAGAAGGTTCCTCGTAAGTGTCAAATGCTATGTCAATACGTTTTGACTGGTGGGATAAGGCCGCAACGAGGATACCCCGTGACAGACCACTGTAAGTCGGGGGTAGGTTTGGTGGTAGGCAGTGAAGGAGAAAATTTCCATCTATCAGATGTACCTTCACATCAGTCGGATGGCCGTGATCAGGTACTGTTTTCTCCAGATTGTCGAAAAGGGCGCTCTTTGCTGTATGCACCATTGAACCATCGCGCCTACACATAGACAGCGGCACAGGTGTGAGTGGAAACGTGAAGAGGAATTTGAGGTCAACTTCGGGTTAGCCGCGATGAAGGCTAGTCTTCCGAGTAACTGGCTTGTACGTTTCAGTTCTGCCTCCTTTGCGTTCTGTGGGGCAGGTCGGTTGGTTACGCACTGTTTCGCGAATGTCAAAAGTTTGTTGCGGGTAATAGGTCGCTCAAAGCGTGTCGGATCATCAAGGCATTCGCGAACGAATTTCTCATGCATCCTGCGACCTTCCTGCGGTACACTGAGCAGAGAATTCTTGACGGCAACGGGGATACTCTTCCCTGTGCTGATATTGATTAGCGGCGCATCGGTGTCGATGGCGAATGGATTTACCGACGAGATAATGCTTGAGGTGATTCGCTTGAGATCCTCGTTGTCGCGTTTGATTCTCGATGGACTGAGTTCCATTTGAGTGTCGCTATGATGTACCAGTCCAGCCATAGCTAAGGCCTCACTTGCAATTGCTGCATGACTGCCCTTTGTGACACTCCAACGAACATGCACAGTGGAGTTGTTTGTCGCTGATGTGAATCCAGTCATCCTCGATGCAGCAAGTATAGCAATGGAAACTAAAAGACGCGAAGGTAAAGAGGAAAAAGAAACTCACCCTCGACTTCTGGTCTCTCAGTTAAATTCTGTGATTGTGGAAATGCTAACGTCTGTCTCCATGTTGGCAGCCATTTCGGGCGACTCTTCTGGATTCGTTTCGTTTGCAGGCCAGAAAGGCCTTGAGGTGGCAGCGCAGTTTCACTTAGACTACCGTCTTGTCTGCTAAAGCATCCCACTAGTGTTTACATGGGCCAAGCTACAGCTGTTGGCGCTGGTCATCGGAGACGTGTCGAAAGACAAGTGGAGATTATTCTGGTCATATCTAATTTGCTTATTTGTGCGGTGATACACCGGCGGAGTTAATATAAACTTTAAGCATATACCGGATGAGTAGAGGATTTCTCAGTTTGCGAATCATCTCATTGTCAAGGTCGGCCCGAAAAATGCTACCTGTACTGGTAGAAGTAGATCTCGAAAAAGTGAAAAATTTTAACCCTGTCCCACAAATTTATATTTTCTCATCTATTTCCTAATTTATATCTACGCCTCCAGAGCATAGTCTACGTTCATTAAACGGTTGTCAATGAAGACAACTCAATGGAACCAGGCATTCGGAATGTGGTTGTAATTTGTATTCCAGATGCTACTGGAAGACCCTTGCGCCCTTAAGACCCTTCTTATCCGTAAACCCCAGACAAAAATCGTTCTTAAGTGATGAATTTAGTTAGTGGGTGGGTGAAGCAATCTTATGAGATCAGAACGGGTGTTAGGCGCCAAATTGAGATTGAACCCTTAATGAACCCTAAATTAGCCCTTTCTTATTCATTAACCCCAGGCACTATGGTTTCTTAAATGGTTGCAATTTGTGTTTTTTATAACTATCTATAGACCCCCCGTCATGTAAATGAATGGGCGTCAGCTCAATCACATTATTTTTCCAAGGGCTATTGCAAGACCCTTGCGCCCTTAAGACTCTTCTTAACCGTAAACCCCAGACAAAAATCGTTCTTAAGTGATGAATTTAGTTGGTGGATGGGTAAAGGAATCTTACGAGATCAGAACGGGTGTTGGGGGCCAATTTGAGATTGAACTCTTAATGAACCTTTAATTAGCCCTTTCTTATCCGTTAACCCCAGGGATTAAAACTTCTTAACAAATGTAATTAAAACACATCTCACACTATGTGTCCAAATACCGAAGGAGCAGTTTGGGCACGATGTTTAGATTGGAAGGGCTAGAAGGGTCTACTTGAAGGATCAAACAATCCTTAACCCCAAGAAAGCCGCACTTAAGAAATCACTTTTTATAAATCGGATGGTCATCACTGGCCAATGAGATCAACGAACTTTTTGGGCGCAACTTTGAGAATGAAGCTCAGCCAGCTCTCCAACTAAAACCATGTAACCTTTGACGTCATAATTTTACTATGTATGCAGACATGGTGGAAGATGATAGTTGCAAATTTTCGCTTCGATTGGTTATGTGATTCCAGAGAAAACATTATTTAATATTTTTCTTGAATCCAACATGGCTGCCAAACCATGCGACCTCTCAATTACAAATTAACAAACTTATATTCACTACTCGCAAGCAATACTTTTGTGAAGTTTCCCCTTCATCTGATCAGCCGTTCTGGAGAAGATGTTTGAATGTTTTAGGGTAAATTCAAGATGGCCACCAAAACCATGTGACCTATCAATAAGAAATTAACAAACTTGAAAAAGGAAGTCATGTGGAATGTGTGTGTAAAGTTTCGCCTCAATCTGTCCAACCATTCTGGAGAACAAGATTAAAAAAAATGTTTTCAAAGCAAGATGGCTGCCGAACCAAGTCACCGATTATGTCAATTTTTTTTTCTGCAGTGAATTGTTGTGTAGATCCGTGCTTCTCAACTGGTGGGCCGCGGAGCCCTCACAGGTGGGCCGCGGAGCCCTCACAGGTGGGCCACGAGGTCGGCAAAAAAGAAAAGAAAAGAAAATAAGAAGTATGTTAAAAAGGGTCTGATGTTACAGTGTAAGACTTACACGACACAGCTGGAATTCAGCTAGGTCTGTTTGTACTTCCGTCCTTCCGAAACCGTCTAGCGAGAGAGCGCGCGGGTGCATGAGAGAGATAGATTGAGTCATTTTGTGCTTACGTATGTCATGTTTATGCAGTGGTGGTTTACGCGCGTTCGATCTACATGTAACTGTGATGTGAACGTACTATATCCGTGTATATGTGTGTATTGTGCACGTGCGCATATATGCGATGTGTGTATGCATGTGCGTGCCTTGTACTTAGTTCATGCGTTCACGAACTTGAAATTTTTGTAAACTTTTCAACTTTCACGGATAATTTATTGAACCGAAAATGGATCGATTTTTGAAACGAAAGTGTGATGGATAAGACAAATCTGCTACGGAAAAATCTCGAAAGGTTGTGGTGAGGAAATATGACCCCGATTACATTAAACATGGATTCATGATGGCAGGCAGTGATGTTGAGCCAAAAGCACTGTGAGATGAATGTGCTGAAATCCTGTCAAACGATGCGTTTAAACCGTCAAAGCTTCAGAGACACTTAAACACAAGACACCAGAATAGTGCAGGTAAGCCAAAGGAATATTTTGAGAAGAAAAGGGCTGGACTTCAGGCACAGCAGAAAGTAATTACAACATTTACAACTCAGTCAAAATCAGCATTGAAAGCCAGCTACATGGTTGCTGCTAGTGTTGCTCGTAGCAAGAAAGCTTTCACAATCACGGAGGAGCTTATTTTACACAGTGCTGTTGATGTGTCGAGAAATTCTTGGAGAGGCAGCTGCAACCAAACTTCAGTCCGTATCACTCTCTAATGATACTGTGATGAGAAGAATTGTTGAAATGAGTGATGACATTGAATGCCAACTGGTGGAAAAAATAAAGGCCAGTCCGTATTTTTCCATTCAGTTGGATGAATCTACTGACATTAGCAATAATGCTTTATTGCTAGTTTTCGTGAGGTACTGCGGGGACAGTGAGGTTTATGAGGATCTACTGTTTTGCAAAGACCTTCCCACAAAACAGTTGCAGATGATGTAATGCTCTGCCTTGATAAATACTTCACTGACAAGAGTATTGATTGGAAGAACTGCGTCGGTGTGTGCACAGATGGTGCTGCATCAATGACAGGAGTCCATCGTGGTGTTGTAAAACAGATCCAACAGAGGGCACCAGATGCCAAGAAGACCCACTGCTTCTTACATAGAGAAAATCTGGCAACAAAGCAGATGTCACCAGAACTGAATGAAGTCATTAATGTAGCTGTTAAAACTGTGAACTTCATCAAGAAAGAGTGCACTCAACTCAAGGTGTTTTGCTGCACAGTGTGAAAGACTTGATTCTGATCACTTGCCGCTTCTGTACCACAGTGAGGTGAGGTGGCTTTCAAGAGGACGTATGCTTAATCGCCTCTTTGAACTGAGACACGAAGTCCACATGTTCCTTGAAGAGAAACACTCACCACTTGCTGATCATTACAGTAATGATAACTTTTGTGCCAAATTGGCTTACCTGTCAGATGTGTTTGACCAGTTAAATCAGCTCAACATATCAATGCAAGGTAGGAACAGTTCAGTGTTATTGGTTGCTGACAAAATTGAAGGCTTCAAGAAAAAGCTTGTTCTTTGGAACAGAAAAGTGAAGGATGGACGACTTGAGATGTTTCCATTTCTGAGTGAAACTTTGGAATCCACTCCTCATACAGACATATCTGGGCTCATAATCCAGCATTTGACCGAGTTATCACAAAAGTTTGCAGACTACTTTCCAGAGGACCCAAGGCAAGGAAACCTTTGGATTTTGAACCCTTTCTCAGTGGATCCTGCTTCAGAAGATGTGGCCTTGTCAGTTGCACTTGAAAATGAACTGATGGAACTTTCTGCAGACAGTAGTCTGAAGCTTCAGCATGCACAAGTAGACCTTCCTTCATTCTGGATATTGGCAAGCAGTGAATACACTTCTTTGTCAAAGCGTTCACGCTATGTCAGATTTCTTTTACCATTCACCACAACCTATCTCTGTGAATCGGGCTTCTCGACTGTAACTGTGATAAAATCAAAAGCACGAAATAGTCTAAAAACAGACACTGAATGCCACTTTGCGTGTGAGCCTGTACCCCATCAAACCACGACTTGACCATCTTATTTCCAAGAAGCAAGCTCAAGTGTCTCATTAAAGGTAAGCAAAATGATTTGTTTTGGCATCAAGTTTTATTGCCATTTTCCTCATTACGATTCTGTATAATGGGCCTCGAAAATTTCCTCAATCCAGAGTGGGCCTCGAGTTGAAAAAGGTTGAGAAGCACTGGTGTAGATGATGCTCAATACATTTCATATTTTTCCTATGCAGTGTTCTACTTGACGAATTTTCACCGGGATACTGCTTCAATGATGACGTCACGAAAAAAAATCACCCGTGTTCCCACTGGAGAGTTCATTAAAATGTATGCAGCGAAAAAAAATTCCATTGCACAGTTTCAGAGATACAGAGGTCAAAAGTTTTTCGTTTTTTTCAAGATGGTGCCCATACCACGTGACCTATGATGTCACAATTAGCAATTAAGTTTGCTATCTAAAAGGATACATACTATGGTGAAAATTGTGTCGATTGGACATACCCTTCCTGAGAAAATGATTTTTAAAGCGAAAGAACCCGCAAATTCCCGGCGGAAAAAGAATAAACTAGAGGGGGAGCACTCGGTAGAGTGCAAAACCTCCGCCGCCAATACTGCTGGGTCACTTAAGTGAACCTGATATCCTATTCATTGTAGGTCAAAACGGATCAGACTCTACTGAACCACGATTGAATAAACTAAACTAGATCGACACGCATGTAGAAATGCCAAAAAAATAAAATCGAAATTTTTTTGAAAAAAAGTTGCAATTTTTTTTTTTGTCTAACAAATTATTTTTTTTGGGGGGGGGGTTGGAAATCACTTAAAACATGTAGAAATTCAAAAAAAAATTCAAATAGTTTTCAAATAAAATCGAATTTTTTTTGAAAAAAAAAGTTGCAAAAGTTCTGGGGTTTTTTTCTCGAACAAATTTTTGGGGGGCGTGGGGGGGCAGGAATCACTTATTGAAATCACTTAAAACATGCAGAAATGCAAAAAAAAAATTCAAATATTTTTCAAATAAAATCGAAATTTTTTTGAAAAAAAAGTTGCAAAGTTTTTTTTTCTCTAACAAATTTTTTTTGGGGGGTTGGAAATCACTTAAAACACGTAGAAATGCAAAAACAAAAATTCAAATATTTTTTTCAAAATGGCCGCCATAGCGGCCATATTGGACTTTGGACCAAGTCCAAAATCTAATGGCATGATCCTTGGACCATACCTAATCCCCCCACCAAGTTTCGCCGAAATCCGTCCAGGAGTTTTTCCGTAATACTGTTCACAAACAAACAAACAAACAAACAGACAGGGGTGAAAACAGTAACCTCTGTCCATCTTCGATGGCGGAGGTTAATAAGAAATAAACAGAAGAAAAACAATAGGTTACCCAGTTCTGAATGGGTACCCTAATAAAGAAACGCCCTGTTGGGTGAGGTGAGAAATGCTGCATCATTTGTTGTTGCTACTGGGGTTCTCCAGGAAGTGACGGCACTTCCCCCAAGCTCAGTGGCAATGTTTGTTTCATCTAAAAGTCCTGTGTTGTGTCTCGTATATTGTCTGCATGTCCATGGGGCAGCTCCACTACGAGCCTTAGATCCTGTTCAACAAAGGTTTTTAAGAAATTAAAAAAACTAGCTACAAGTCCCTAGTTTCATTTAATCTCAACATGGGGTGCCAGCATGCAATGGCATTCTCCTTTCAAGAGGTATTATGGGATCTTTAACACCCAAAATCCAAATACATACAGGACAGCTGTCTTTGCATCACCATTCTAAGGACTGTTCACTTTGAGATAAAGAACTTCATGCCAGCACTGCAACAGTATTGCAGTTTTCGTCAGATTAACTCCAGAGGGGAACAGATTCAAGATCGGACAGCTTAGGCCTTAGAGGCAAACACACTATCAACTGAGCTATCCTGATCAGACAAAACATCCTGTTTTCAATGGAGATCCCTGTTCAAGCACGAAGCGAATGCAACTGCTTAATTTCCGAGAGCTGACAAGATCAGCTGCATTCCAGAGAGCAAATCATAGGCAAAAGTGGAAAAAAGGTGTTGCTGACACAAGGCAGATCCTGTATAAGCCAAGAGTTAAGTACAAGACAATACATTTGCATCAAGAACCATAAACAATTCAATTCCAAGCAGAGACCCGTCTTGTCCCCCACCGGTGGCCCCAACAGTTGATGTGAGGTTTGAATCTTGCGTCACGATTGCATGGGACTCTCCAGATGCAGGCGCTGCAGGGAAGTAAGCAAACCGTGCTTCATTGCTGGACTCGCACTCAGGACTCTCAGCTTGTGGAAATGCACCTTGCATCACACCCTGGGGTTTCAAACATTTTGTAAAAATACCAAAAAAAAAAATAATTATAACCGCTTTTGACAATTTCATTGAAGTCTTACAACTTTTATTTCAAATCACTGAACATTTCATGATGACTTGCATAACTTCTCGCATAGGATGGATATTGGTGGCAATGAACAATGGTGCTGTTAATCTCACTACCACACTCACCGCATCCCCTCCGACACCTGCGCCATTCCCTCCTTCATCTTCCCCATCTGTGACTTGCACCACACGATATGTAACTGCCTGCAGGAATGGAAATAAAACCCAATTCTTCCAAGGTTTTAAGTGTCTTGATGAAAGATGTCAGGAGATGGAGGAAAGAAAGAAAGAAATATATATATATATATATATATTATATATACCAAGCTTGCACACTAAAAACTTGGCTCGCCATCACACGATCCCTCTGAAATTGCTGTGGCACTTAGCGGACATGGCGACAATGTTCGGAAAGTCTTGGCGTTCCATAGTACCACTTGTATTTTGCACAATGTGTATTTTTGTCATTCCCCGTGTACGGTCTGTCGTCTGCTACCAGCTATGTTGTACTGCTATCCCGTACATGTGCACGGGTATCGCTTGTGTGTGTGTGTATATATATATATATATATATATATATATATATATATATATATATATATATATATATATATATATATATATATATATATATATATATATACATATATACATACATACATATATACATATATACATACATATATACACATACATATATATACACATACATATATATATATATATATATATATATATATATATATATATATATATATATATATATATATATATATATATATATATATATATATATACAGTGGGACCCGCTTAATAGAATCACGGTTAATAGAATCACCCGTATTATAGAATCAAAATCGTTGAGACCGATTCCACTGTATCGAAATGTACACAATTTTTCCCGTTTATTAGAATCAAAAACCCACTTAATAGAATCAGCTGCTGGCCATCCACTTCGACAGTTCAGCGCCTCCTGGCCGCACAGTTCCAACTTTTGCCACCAGGCGGCTGACGTCACGCTAAAAATAACGCTATGCCACTACAGTGATTGCGGTAGTCATTGTACAGATAGGCAGACGGCTGACAGCTGCAGTCTAAGCACTAGGCGTGTCATCATTTCCACGATGGACAGAAAGCGGACGGATCGTTCAAACATTGATAAAGCACAAATCCTGAGGGACTATGACGCTTTGCCCAGAATGAGCCAACGAGAAGCTGCAGACAAGTTGGAAATTAACCAGCCGAACCTATGCAAGATTCTGAAAGATCGAGAGGCCATTCTGAAAGGTCAAGTGGATTCGTCTTCTTCTCAGAAACGCAAGCGAAGCGGCAACACACCCGATGTCGAATCAGCAATGGTCAAGTGGATTCAAACTTCTAGAGAAAAGGAAGCACCGCTTTCTGGACCTCTATGCGGGAGAAAGCGGCTCAGTTCGCGGAAAAGTTCAACAACAAGAAGTTCAGTGCGACAAACGACTGGATTGACCGGTTCAAGAAAAGACATGGAATCGTCCACAAGAAACTTCACGGAGAGGCAGCGGCGGCTGACGTAGGAGGGAAACAACAATGGCTGGACCACGTGTTTCCGGATCTCGTAGAAGGCTTCACGGCTGATGAGATCCGGAATGCTGAAGAAACCGGGTTGTATTTTCGGGCCTTACCAGAGGGAACGTTCTTCTTCAAGGGAGATCAGCACTGCGGTGGGAAAAAGCCAAAGGAAAGAATCACGGTGCTTTTTTGCTGCTCGATGACTGGTGCTAAGCGTCCTCCTTTCGGTATTGGTAAAAGCAAGAATCCACGGTGTTTCAAAGGCTTCAAAACAATTCCAGTTCGCTACAGAGCCAATTCCTCCGCATGGATGACAGGTTTCCTCTTCACTAAATGGCTCGATGAGTGGAATCGCGAGCTTCGGCGTCATGACCAGAAAGCGTTGCTTCTCATCGACAACTGTCCGGCACATCCCCAATCACTTCAACTGTCGAACATTACTGTGGCATTTCTCCCGCCGAACACAACCTCTGTTCTTCAACCGTTAGATCAGGGAATTATCCGTTCATTCAAAGCTCATTACCGCCGTGCCATGCTACGAAAAGTGCTCACTCAGATTGACAACGAGGATGGAGCAATGACAGCGAGTGACTTGGCGAAAAAGATAACGATCCTCGACGCTATGCTGTTTACGGACGCAGCATGGCATGATGTGAAGACTACCGGCATAGTGAACTGCTGGCGCAAAGGAGGAATTTTCATCGGAGCGGCAAGCGAAGGCGAAAGGGTCGAGAGCAATGACGACGTCGAGTTAGCCAACCCTCTTCAAATGGATCCCGACCAATGGCAGGACTTCGTCAACATGGACGCCACTCTCCAAACCACAGACGATGATGTCACAGACAAAGCCATCGTTTCGGCAGTCCAACACGAAATGGGAATTGCTACTGACGCAGACTATGACGCCGACACTAAAGTGGAGGAAGAGGAGAAAGAGGAGATCTCTGTCCCGACCATCAAGGAAATGATGTCTGCAGCTAAGACGATCAGGCTTGGTTTGCTATCACATGGGTTCAGTGACATGGCCTTCCTGCGCAAACTTGACAAGGAGGTCACCGCCATTGCCACAGACTTGTTAAAGCAGGCAACAATCGACAATTTTTTCATTACAGAGTAGGCTCATCGACAAACCTATGTTGTTTTGCTTTGAAAAGTACATATGTACTGTACGTGTAATTGTTTTATTTTCAGTAGTAAGTTACATTGTTTTGAGCAAGTGTGTCATATAAATCAAACTAAATGCTGAGTATTTGTCTCCGTATGTGTACTCGACATTTGATCCGCTTGATACTCCACAACTCTGGTGAACTCGGATATTAGAATCACCCGCTTATTAGAATCAAATTTGTCCGGCCCAAAGTGATTCTATTAAGCGGGTCCCACTGTATATATATATATATATATATATATATATATATATATATATATATATATATATATATATATATATATATATATATATATATATATATATATATATATATATATATATATATATATATATATACATATTGTTACGGTTGTGGAAATTCACAGAACACCATTCAGGTTTCCAAGAGATCAGTTATGTGATCAGTCCAAGAGATCAGTTATCAAGAGATAAGTGTGTGTTCAGATTAGATTTCCCCACAGATGTCTAAAGGTATTATTCGTCAAACCGGGCTGTGATCTTTGAGTCAGCCATTATTATTTTGCTATCTTTATTTTGGAACAACCACTACTTCAACAACCACACTATTCCCACCACAAAGCAACCACAACATCGCCTCACCTTCATCTCCATTACGCCGCCATCTTTTCGCCAGCCACGGCGAATCCCACGGATGAGTGGCATCTCCGCCAACAGACGCGGGAGCCGATGATTTCCACAACGTCCGCGTGGTGGAGATTATCTCTGCCACGTCCGCTCTCTCCGCATTTCGCGACGAGATCGGATCAAAATACCAAAAGGGGCGGAGCCAGCGGGGGGTGAAAGGTCGAAGGTGGGGGATCAACCTCACCCATGGACCCCATAAAAGGCGGGGCTGAACCGCCGAGTTTGTTTGCCTGGAGTTTTGCCTGGAGTCGGTCTGGGTTCGCTGAGCAGTCTGTCAAGGTTCGAGTCCAGTGGAGGGCAGTCGGGGTCATCGGAGCGCAGCGAAGCCCGGAGCGCAGCCAAGCCGGCAGTACGGTGTCGAACCGTGGGTCAGTAGACACAGCTGGAGAGAAGTCGCCAGCCGGCCCCGAGACGGTCTGAGCAACGCTGAGGAACGGGCGGGCTTTTTAAAGAGCATCAACTGGTAAAAGAGAGCAAGGCCCGTTCGTTCCTCCGAGGCGTTGTCGGCTAGGCCAATCCACCAGGCCGCATGGCGGGGCCTGGACCAACCGAGCTGCCGTGTTTACGGCAAAACATCGAGGGTCACCCAATGAGTCACCACGAGGGTGGCAGGTAACCAGCACGGCTCTCGGAGCTCTTGCGGTCTCCACAACTCTGTGGACATTAAAGGCCTACGGGTCCAGTTCTGCCCTTTCCTTTCCTGGGGTTTTCTTTGTATGAAAGTTGTGGCGCCGTGACCATAAGTAGAACTGACTAAGTGCAGGATTGTGTACATAATAAATAGATACGGCTGTAGGTCTTTGTTTGCTCGTGTTTTGTCCCTTACCCCCATTGAATACGTGCCTTCATTGATTGCATACGTGTGTGAATAAATGTCATTGTTTAAAAGTTCACCTGTTCGTTGCGTCCTTTCCTATCATTGACTGCCATTATTACGTACGGAATATTAGCTGGCTTTTAATAGCCGTAAAGATAATCAGGTCCAACGGGGCCTCGCGATAATACACCGATCGGCAAATCGCAAACGGAGCGAGCTGCTTAAGCGGCTCATTTCCAAGCATGTCCCGTTGAGGTGTAAATCCCCGGCATTTCTGTCTACGCGCATACTTAGGTAAATCGACAATTCGGCGAACGGACCTTGTCGCGCGTGGACAGAATAGTTGGCTAATTTACGGTGTGATTAAAAACACACCCGCAGCGGGATTTCGGCATTGATCCGAAAGCTGCGACTAGGATTGTCCGTCCGGTGGGCGTGTGGCCGTGATTAGTTAAAAGCGGTCGCCCGCACGTCGAGCGGGTGGAAGCCACAACAATATATTGTTACGGCTGTGGAAATTCGCAATACACCATAAAGGGTCCGTAGATCAGTTATGACGCTAAGTTTATGTGCAGATAGTTCCCCACCGTTGTTTAAAGGGAATTTGTGTGATTCATCGGGCTGCGACTCTTTGAGATAGCCGTTTTTCTGTTCTATCATTATTTTGGACCGTCCGAAGACTTCAAACGAAGGCCCCGTGAAAGGCCTACAATGGCACGTGAGTTTTCCCGCCATTTTTGCGGCACCGTGGCTGACGGGAGAGGCTGCGAGAGCTCGCTGGCGATTGGTGGATACCGGGTGTGAGGCGGCCGTGAGCAGGAAACGCCCCTTTTCGAGGAGCTTCTCGAAAGGGCAAGAGGAGAGGCGGAGCCAAAAACAATTTTTTTTGGTGTTTCGTGAGGATCCAAGAGGTAAGAATTATGTTTTTCTTTTCATGTTTAAAGTGATTATTTTCAAAAGTTCGAAAGAAATAGATTCGATTTTAATGTTATTTTTCGCTTACAAGTGTGGCTTTCTTTGCTGCTGAACTCATCTGTGTTTTCTTCGTAATTTATAACATCGGACTCTCTCAAAATGTGTTGTTTTTTTCTTTTTCCTGTCACATATTGAGCCGGTTTAAAAAGGCAGAGCAAAAATTATCTGTTTCTTATCCCAAAATATAATATTTACGTTGTTTTTTCATCTGATTCCGTACATAACGCTGACGCCAAGCTCGAAATTCGAACATGTATTTACAGTGTTGTATATATTCAGTGGTAACTTCAAAACCGGACATGCTGCAGGTCTAAAAATTTAGATTTCGCTATTTGAATACATGCACATTAACATAATGGGTTGCATTTCATGTTTGCTGAAATTTTTGTTTTTTTGCCCTTTGTGTAACAGTATGTGTAGCCACTTTGTGAGCCATGCAAATATATATATATATACATATATATATATACATATATATATATATATATATATATATATATATATATACATATATATACATATATATATATATATATATATATATATATATATATATATATATATATATATATATATATATATATATATATATATATATATATATATATATATATATATATATATATATATATATATATATATATATATATATATATATATATATATATTGTTACGGCTGTGGAAATTCGCAAACCACCATTCAGGACCCTCAGGTGAGATATCTTCATAGGTACATGTGTAGTTAGCCCAAATCCGTTGTATATAAGGAATTTATGTGATTCATCTGGGCTGCAACGCTTTGAGTTAGCCATTTTTTCTTTCTCTAATGTTATTTTCGACTATTAAGCCGCCAACAACGCAAACAGCCACTACCCTTACCTGCACAACTCCATCCCGCAAACACCGCTATTCCCAAACGGCACCATAACCATCAAACCACCACCGATCACCCTCCACCACCTGCGCCTCTCTCTCCTTCACAACCAACAACCGCACCACCTGTGAACACTGAACGTCGGGCTGTCTCGGGCCCGTTCGGCGATTGATGCCGAGCGCACCGAGCCGTGAGCGCGGGTGGCGGCCTTTCCGAGGGGAAATTCGGATCAGAAACGGTTCACGCCCACTTCTCCTCCGTCCAATTGGCGAGCGCGAGGCGGCTTGGCCCCGCCTCCAAGCGTGTGTATGTGAAGTCCGTATATGCAAATTTTAGGATCAGGAGAGGTTCATGCTCATTTTTGCACGACCAATGGCTGACCGGGGGGGGGGGGCGACGTGGCCCCACCTGCAATCGCGTTCTGATCCTAAAATTTGCATATTGGCTTCTCCTGAGCGCTATAAAGTTGCGAGCGGAAGGCGACTCGGGCTCTTGAGTTGAGGTCAGAGGAGAGTGTGGAGCTGGAGAAAAGAAGGAGCGAATTGAGTTTTGGAGTTGCTGGAGAGTGTCGTCGAGAGGTTGCTCCTGGGGGACAAGGAGCGTGCGTTGGCGGAGTGGAGTCGAGTGCGCGCGCTGGAACTGCAAGCAAGGGAGCTCGGGTCCAAGGCAGGAAGGACGGCGGTCGGCGACGAGGTTGCGGTGTGGGGGATCGCTCGTCTCGTCGCGGGATCCAAGCAAGCCAGCCACTCCCCTCTCCAAGGGCATCAACAATTCCCCCTTTCCCCCGCGCTGAGATAGTGCAAAAAGGGGGCCCCGTTCCCACCCCACCCCAAACGTCGTGCCAACGAAACCTGCCAAGGGGCACGGAGTCGGGGCACAGCGGTGCGGCCACATTTTGCGGATTGCCCGCCAACGCGTCACGAGGACACGGGTAAGACCTCCCCGGTCTCGCGGACCTGGCCGCTCCTCCAGGTCACGCGCACATTTGGCCTACGGGCCCGTCTGCCTCCTTGTCTGTGAGGGTGGCTTCTTTCCTTTGCTTTTGTGTAAATGTGTGTTGGCGCCGTCTGTAAGTAAAACTGTACAAGTGTTGGCGTGTGTATGCGTTAGTCGGTTGTATCACATTTGCTTTATGTGCATTTCGATTCTGTATGGCTGTATATACGTGCTCTCCGTGTGTCGCGAAATAAAATGCTTGCATGTTGAACTGTGCTCGTTTCGCTTCGTCTCCTTCCTTTTAATTGACTCTCCATCCTGCTTCACGTAAAGGGTTCGTAGTGGGTGCAAAATGCCCGGTAAATAATCTGAACCGTCGAGGTCGACGATAACACCGCTCGGTTATCCCGATAGTACGGAACGGGCCGCGCCCAAGCGGCTCGTGTCCGGAGTCGACCTGCGGCGAGGTACGATCGCCCGGTTTACCATCCGCGTGGGTACTTAGGTAGGTCGAGTTTGGCGAACAACCCTATCCTACGTGGGTGGCCAATTGGCACGATCGTGGTGAGGTCGAAAGGCCCAGCCGTGACTAGCTCCCGGCGTTGGTTCGAGAGGGTCACAACAGAATTGTCCGTCCGGTGGGCGACGTGCCGCGATTCGAGTTACGCGGCCGTCGGGTGCGAATTCACAAATATATATATATATATATATATATATATATATATATATATATATATATATATATATACATACTTGAACATATCACATATTTTAGATGTATCACACCTTGTCCTCCAATTTTATTATATACTTGAACACTAGAGAACACAAATTGCCTTCTTATTGCTTCCAAAAACCTCGTTTTGCAGTAATTGGACATGTAAGGTGTTGAATAAGACTGCATCAATGACACTAAACTTCTGGAATTTATTTTTCATATGTCCGTTCAAATTATTAATTTATTTCAATTGAATTATAAATGTTAACACTGTGCAGGATAAGGTGTTCAATAAACTATCTAGTTGAACGCTGTACTTTTGCAAGTTACTCTTATTGCTTTGAAGACTGCAAAGGAAAGGATGCAGGTAAGTCGCAGGGAAGAAAATAAACTTGGTGTGTAATGACATGATGATGGTTGACTTATCAGGTGTGATAATGAGCCGTCAATCATCAGATTAGTTGCGTCAGCTGTGGGTTCTCTGGTGGCTGTGGGGTCTCCACATGTCTAAGGACTGGCATGTGCATCCACATGTCAAGCATAGGTGGTAAGTAAGCTGGGTAGTAGCTCAATCTGCTGTTGTTGTCACTTGCAGTCATGCACGTGGCATAAATTTCTCTCAAAGTGAAGAGTCCTGGCTCTCACTCTGCTTTTCTATAGCAAACAGTAACCTGTGAGCTGCTCCCAGGTGTCATGGTTGATATTACAGTATGTGAGGCACTTCTTGAAGGTGTCCTTATGATGTTGTTTGCCTTGGGTCAGCTTGTCATACAAGATTAGATTGGGAATGTGTTGCTCAACTCAGAAAATAACATGACCAGCTCATCTCGGCTATATCTTTTGGAGAATAGCTTCCATGCTGCAGGCCCTGGCTCAACCCAGCACCTCATTATTCGTGACTTTTCCTGCCAACGGAGCTTCATGGTGGACCGAATATAGCATTGGTGAATTTTTGCCAGGGCCTTGATATGGTTTCAGTCACAGACCCATGTCTCTGCCCCATATAGAAAGAAATTGTGGACTATGGCTTTATAGACCTTGATTTTTGTATCCAGTTTGATGCCATGGAGACATTCATATGCAGAGCTGGCTTTCTTGATGGGCATATGGTTCCCTTTGGCTATCATGGCCTTGTTGTAAAACATACTGTTAGGGTTGTGGAAATTCACAGAACACCATTCAGGTTCCCCAAAGATCAGTTATGTCGATAAGTGTGTGTCCAGATTAGATTTCCCCACCGATGACCAACGGAAATTATTCGTGCGCTGGACTGTGAACCTTTGAGGTAGTGTTATTCTTTCCTATCTTTATTTAAAAAAAAAACATCTCCTCACCACCTTCGCCACAACCACTAACATCTCCTCACCACCTTCGCCACAACCGCCAACATCTCCTCACCACCTTCACCACAACCGCCAACATCTCGGCATCATCTCCACAAACAACGCCATCTTTCTGCCATCAACGGCATCCAAAAACGAACAACATCCCCTCACCTTCATCTCCACAAGCGCCGCCATCTTTCCGCCAACAACGGCATCCACAAACGAACAACATCTCCGCCGACGAACACGAAGTCTCCCTCGTTGGGGCGAAAGCCGGTGATTCCTACCACGTCCGTCTTTGATGGCAAGATCGGATCAGAATGACAAAATCGCGTAGCCAGCGGGGGGGGGGGGGGTGAAGGGTCGGAGGTGAAAGACCAAACACCACCCCCCGAACGCAAAAAAAGGCCGGGCTGAAACGCCGAGAAACCAGTTGAGTACGGAGATCTGGAGTTCGCTGTTGAGTCGGCAGTTCGGAGTTTGGTGCCTGGAGTCCAGTCGAGCCTGCAGTGCCGTGCAGAGTTGTGAGTCGGTGGAGGCGGCAGTGAAGTCACCAGCCGGAAACAGGTCGCCGGCCGGAGAGAAGTCGCCAGCCAGTGACATAACGGTCCGAAGTGATCGGGCCCCGGGACGGTCCGAGCGACGCTGAGGAGTGAGCGGGCTCTTAAAAGAGCATCAACTCCAAAAGAGCAAGGCCCGTTCACTCTTCTGAGGCGTCGTCGGCCAAGCCCGATCGACCAGGCCGCACGGCAAGGCCTGGACCAACCGAGCCGCCGTTACACCAGCTACCGTGTTGACGACGAGACATTGAGGGTCGCCCAGCGAGTCACCACGATGGTGGCAGGTAACCTGCACAGTCTCGCGGAGCTCCTTCGGTCTTCACAACTCCGAGGAACATTAAAGGCCTATGGGCCCTGTTCTCCCCTTTTCTTTCCTGGGGTTTTTGCATGGAAGTCTGTGGCGCCTTGTCCGATAAGTAGAGAACTGTTACAAGTGCATGTAGATAATAAATAGACAACAGCTGTAGGTCTTATTGCTCGTGTCTTGTCCCTTACCCCCATTCATTGACTGCATGCGTGTACAAATAAATGTCTGCATTGTTTGAATATTCACCTGCTCATTGCGTCCCTTCCTCCATTGAGCTGCCGTGGTTGCGTTGGGAATAAAAAGCTGTTTTTTAACACCGATAAGATTATAATCGGGTCCGACGGGACCTGGCGATATAAAAACCGCTCGGCAATCGCAACGGAGTGGGCTGCTTAAGCGGCTCGTTTCCGAGCAGGTCCTGTTGAGGTACAACCTCTCGGTAGTCTGTCCGCGTGAACAATTAGGTAAATCGACAATTAGGCGATCGACCCTGTAGCGCGGGCAGAGCATTGACAAGGTTGTGGTGTAGTTAAAACACACCCATAGCTGGATTTCGGCGTTGATCCGAAAGCTACGACTAGATTGCCACGGTCGGTGGGCGCGCGGCCGCAATTAGCTAAAAGCGGTCGCCCGCACGTCGGAGTGGCGGAGATCCACAACAATACTTTCAAGATAGGTGAACTTATTGACAATGTTGAGGGTCGTTCCATCAACCATAATGTTGGGTGCTTCAAGTAGTTTGCCAGGTGCTGGTTGGTACACAATCTCAGTCTTTGAAATGCTGAT
Organism: Eptatretus burgeri; assembly: GCF_056783735.1. Lineage (NCBI taxonomy): Eukaryota > Metazoa > Chordata > Myxini > Myxiniformes > Myxinidae > Eptatretus > Eptatretus burgeri. The sequence goes on from NC_140962.1 coordinate 24,929,169, forward strand.
TTGTGGACCGTAATTTTTAGAGCCTTCTGAGCACATATCGGCCATAGCTTGGAGATCCCAGTGCAACCACTGCACAATCATCTGCCTATGTAGCTATCTAATCAGAGCCTCTGTGACTTTTGTCGACGCACACAATTTTGACAGGTTGAATAGCTCCCCTGATCTGAACCTGATTGACACACCTGTTGACATGTCCTGAGTTGATTCATCAAGCACAGCTGGAAAGAACATGGTGAAGGGCATTGGTCCGAAAACACACTCCTGGTTGATGCCCCTGGTCACTTCAAATCCCCTTTATGTTGGACCATTGATGCAGATACGCTCGATCAAAGCATCATGAATAAGTCCAAGGATTGACATGAGGTTGTCTAGGCAGCCAAAATAGAACAACAGCCCAGCGTCATGGTGATTGACACTCTCAAAGGCCTTGGTAAAGTCACAACACAGGATGTGGAGATCCTGATGGTGTTCTCTCCAGTTTTCCTGGAGTTGGAGAGCTGCAAACATCATGTCTGCTGACCCACAGTTGGATCTGAAGCCACCCTATGATTCTGACAGGATCTCGTCTCATATTTTGGAGCAGATTATGAAGCAGAACTCTGCTCAGAATATTACTCACAGCAGAGCACAGGTAGATGCCATTGGAGTATCCACAGATCAATGCTCTTCAAGCCCTTAGGTTCCCAGATGCTGATGATGTTGGCATCTTTGAAGTTTTGTGGGAATGCTTCTTGGGTTCATATTTTGTTGAAGTGTGAAAAGATGGGTTGCAAGCTAGATGCTACCAGGGGTCATGTTGATCGGCTATTAGATGTAGTTCCTCTGTCTTGACGGCTTAACAGTTATTTCATATTAATCTCAAGGCATGTTGGAGTTTGTTTCTTGGTCTCTTGATAGGAGAATGTGGCTGTGCTGAAAGCTGCGTGAGCATGTTTCTTCTCTTCCAGAAATGCAGAGATTCTTGCATCATTTATGTCAAACCAATCCATGTATTGTTTTCCCATCATCGGTTTAACTCTAGTTCTGAGCAGTGATTCTGGATTTTGAGAGTTTCCCTAGAAGGGAGTTAACGGTGGACCGCGTGCACCCAGCAGAAACGTTGGGGGTTGAGAGGGAAGGAAGGAAGGGGACAAACATGGAAAGAGTAGAGGGTGCAAGACTGCAAATGAGGTGGAAGAAGACAGAGACCCTTAACCTGTTTGTGATGAGAGTGATAGGCCCATAGACTCAGTTTAATTTCAGGATATTTCAATAATCTTAAAGGTCTTCGTTTCCAAAGCGTCAAGCTGAGCAAGGTGTGAGGCAGGGATGCCAGCCCCGAGGGGAAAGCAGTACTCCATGAAGCTGCGGATGAAGGCCTTGTAGGAGGACAGGAGTTCAGGTGTGCCAAGGAAGGACATTGTACGACAGAGGATGCCAGTTGGTGACTGGCTTTTCGAGGCCAACTTAGAAACGAGGTTTGCCTAAGAAAGATCATGGCTGGTTGAGAGTGAGACCCCTGAGTTTGAGTGAGTGCACTTCAAGAGGATTGTTTAGAAAGTAGATGGGAGGGTTTGCCATGGGGTCCCTTCAGGGAGAGGGAGAGGGAGAGGGAATGTGAGATTTGACAGGATTGAAGGACATATTCCAAGTGTTTAAACAGCTTGTGATTTTGTCAAGATCTGAAGAGAGGGGAGATGCTGCTGCCTGCCTGTCTCAATGATGAGGAATGTGACAGCAGAGGGTGGAGTCATCATCAAACAGATAAAGGGTATTTTCCAGTCATAGAGATCATTGAATAAACTCAGGAATAGGACTGGCCCAGAACACTGCCTTGGGGCACTCCAGCCTTAACAGGAAGAGGAGATGAAAGGATTCCGTTGAGAGCCACACGTTAGCTACGAGAGTCGAAGAAGTTAGTGAGCCATATGTGGAGTTGGCCTTGGATGCCATCAACAGTTTTGAAAGCAAGGCAGGATTCCAGACTGTATCAAAAGCTCAAGATATGTCTAGAGAAACTGCCCTGAAGTCATGACTGATATTGAGGGCATCCATCCATTGTTGGGAGAGCAGAAGCAGCACATCTGAAGGTGGAGTGACATGGTCTGAATCCAAATTGGTGATCTGAGATGAGGAAGTTGCAGAAAAGGAAAGATTTCATATTAAATGCAATGATGAATCAATGGCCTTTCTGATGATCGGAAATAAGCCAAGAGGTCTTTAAGTTCAGGGGATCAGTTTTTGCAACTTTTTATGTAATGCAGTGATGTTGGCTGACTCCCATGGAGATGGAAGATGACCTCGAGCAAATGATAGAATAAAAATTGCAGAAAGAGGTTTTAACAGCTGATGCCCTCAGGGAAAGTTGCAGAATCAGAGTCAAGGGTAGTCAGAAACTTCTCTACCTTCTCAGGTGCAAATGACAGTCCAGGAGCAGTTGGGTTCAGAGAGCATGGGGTTGGGGACACAAGATTTGGAATCAAATGCAGAATTGAGGCGTGCAGCCTTCTCACGAGTAGTGTCATCTGTGGTACCATTTGAGGACAAGGAAGGGATGAAGGTGGAAGAATATTCCAGAGATAGACTTAACAAGTTTCCACCAGGTTTAAAAGGAGGAAGACAAGTTTGAAAGATCAATCTTGAGGTTGGACAGAAGTTTTCTGTCTCTCCTGAAAGTGGATAAAGACTTGTTGTGGGCTTTGTAGAATGATCTGAGATTGCCGTTGAGATCTAGGTCGGGAAGTTGACAGATTGTGTCAGTCGCAATGAGTCGCAGAAGTCCTTTGCTGAAGTGCTATGGCAGGTGAGAGAGGTACTAACACAAGACAATTTTCATGGTGACAATTCGAATCACCACATATGATGAAAAGTTGGGATGAGTGGTTAAAAGTTGCTCCATGTTGTTGAAGAGAGAGATGTAGATGGAGTCGTCACTGTTGGGAGGCTGGTACAACACAGACACACAAGAGGTGGGAGCGGAGGGGAAGTCACAGCCAAAGGTAAAACCTAGGGGTCCGGGACCTGCAAGATCAGCACAAGCACGGTTCAGGTCAATAAAATCGGAGAAGCCAACAGCTGGGGAAAGACACGAAGGAGTCAGGGATGTCCTGTGGGAGGACAGATTCTGTTAAACAGATGATGTCTGGTTTATCAACAGCAGCCTGGATTGAGAGATGTCAAGTTGGAGCACAGGCCTCAAATGTTTAAGGTCCACACAGTTAGGGACAGGGGAGGAAGCAATGGGATGGTGCAGGACACGGTGGAGGCTTTTTGGAGGAGCATAGTGAGGTGATGCTTTGAGGGGTCGGGATGAGAGGGATGCATAAAGAGGAGACATGACGTTGAGGGATAGGGACACATATAAGGGGTGGTGTTTAAAGGATGCTGGCTTGTAGGAGCTATGGGGAGGGGACTGACACCAATAAAGGATGTGAAGGTGATTTCATTGTTGTCAGCAGACAACCTCTGCAAACTGAACTTTTCAAGATTCCAAAATTGAACATAGGAAGATAAAGATCATGGGATGGGTGTAAATAATTTTTGTTGAAGACACAGAGAAAGGTGGTGCTGTAGGTACAGGAGGAAGGTTGATGGACCAAGCGCTGAGCTGACAGAGTTTTGTAATATAATGTTACGGTTCTAGAAATATAATGTTACGGTTCTAGTGAGTCAAAGGATCATAGTGGAGCTGCCACACACACGCGGGCATACAGAAGAATATAAATGACAACACAAGACAAACACAGTCATTGAGCTTGTGGGAAACGCCAACACCTGCTGGGGTACTCTGAGTACCAGCAACGTCACAACAATGGCGCTGCTTTTCTCACCGCACTCAGTGGGGCATTTCCGAAGGAAGAATCTCCTCCTCGCAATGAATGGCAACCTATTGGAATTGTCCGTGCTCTGATGGAGAATAAGGAAAGTGAAGCATTTAAAAATGATTTTAAATGCTTTTAAAGAAAGAAGGAAGAAATGTTTACATTTAATGCCGATTGAGTTTGGAGTTATTGAGAGAAAGGAGATATAAAGAATGAAGTACAGGTAGAAGGATATTCAAGTAGAATGAGATTGTTTTGGAGTGAAAAATGATCAACTTCAGCTTTGTTCATATCATTGAGTGACAAGTACAGCAATTAGGCCCACGCATTGCACATGTAATCTGAAAATCACTTCTCTTTCTGGCGAACAAGCACATAATGCAGTAAGTGCCAGTTCATTTAACAAGGATGCTGCCAAGTTGTCTTGTAATTGACTTTATGGCAGAACAAGGTGTTGGTTAAGGCAAGCTCATGTTTTGCACACAGTGATAGGAGTGTTCCATTGGTGTTTTCCTTTCAAATTCTGTGTTGTCCTACGAACCCTAAGTAGCAGGATCTTGTCAAACCTGGACATTGCAGCCTTCCAAGAGTAAGAGAGTTTGTCTTTTTTGGGGTTAGACCTGAGGAGCTGGTCCAATTCCTCATATAATTTATCCTTTCCAACTCATCAGTGTTAATTATGGTAAGATCATGCACAATTATGAGTGGCATATCTCCAAGTTGCTCACTTTCTAATTCCCTGTGCCAAGGGTCTCGCTCACCTTCATATAGGCAGTAGATGCTTGTACATCTTGAAATCCCCAACTGAAATTCTGCTATAGGTCACAGAATGCTGTCAAACCCAGCTGATTCTTTATGTCGTTTAGGCGATACTCGTCATCACCGAAAAGTTGATGCAAAGTTGCAATTTATTCCTCGATGCGTTGTAATTCCGCTCGCAACTCAGCCTACTTCTCAACAGACCACCCCTGCTGCAGTGGGGATGGTTATCGTTAGGGTGGTCATCTGCCTCTAATCCGAGCAGGTGCACTGTGGGTGTTGCGTGACACTTGTGCACTGGCTTTTCCACAAGGTGTGTATGGAGCTGCTCATTCGCGTCCATTCCTCAGGCGTGACAAAACAACTCTGAAATCAGATGTCATAATCTGGATTATCTAACTGTCTGAGAAAGGGAATATCACGTGCAAAAATATCATATGATGAGCATATGAGTATGCATTGGGCTGGAAGGATGGCCAAGAGGTACACACACCTGCCTCTAAGCTGTCTCGCGTGGATTTTAATTTCGGCACAGCTATAAACAGTCACCCCGATGTTTCATCAATGTGTGCCATCCCTTGGATGGATGTTAAACGGGATTCCCACCTGCCGGCATTACTTGGTAGACGTTAAATATCCCACAGTGTCCTTTGCGAAGAGTAGGTGAGCTTCCTTTGCGAAGAGTAGCCAAATTCTAAATTACTGTCATAACCAGGAAGCATTGCATCAACGGCACAGCCACACCCTCAGCTAATGATACCACCCAGCAGCCTTGTGTTGTATATGTGCATGGTTCACAAAGTGGGTATGCTGTAGTATGTTTGTGGGAAATTCTACATAAAACTATTATGAGGTATTTAGACAAACCATCAATGGTCAGAAATGAAAGTGGACATCTTGGGGAACCGGTAGAAACCGGCAATATCATACTCTCCATTTCCCTGTTATATTAAAGATGAATTAAAGCAACAGAATATGGGTATTGTAACCTTAGAAATGTTACAGTTTGATTGGTAAAATTTTTATTTTACTGTACATTTCTTATGTGACAGTTATTTTGAGTGTGGTGACTCAGAATGTGAACTTTGGTGTCTCTTTTATGTTTTGATGATGTTCTGTCTCCCTATTCGGGTTTTCTGGCATCTACCCTATCTGATGAAATAATGGATTCGTACATAACGCTTCGTGTCCACTGCATCGAGAAAAATAAGGAGTCCAGTGTTGATAATGTTTCTCATGATTTGTATTCCAAATCTCCCTTAATTTCTTGGAAATAAGACAGAGTCTAACGGCAGAAAAATATAGATCAAAATTGTGATCAGAAAAATAAAATTCGGACCAGAAGTTTAAAAAAAAAAAATTCCGTCTTGATTTTCACGTCAGTCCCGTTATGTACGAATCATCAAATAACGCTAACATTAGAAAATCTTGCCGTCTTGCAAACTTCCCCGATTGATGGATATAATAGGCACTTGCAAGCGTGTCAGCACATTTCTATTCGCCGTCGAGCGAAGCGTTTGTCTTCGTGTCCGTGTCTTTGCGAGAGCCGTAACGTACGAATCCAGCGTGAGGACGCCGAGCCGAACGAGGTGACTCGCATTTGTCTGATAATTCTTTATGCTAACCAACGCTAAAATTTTTTGGGTGCTTCATGAGGATCCAAGAGGTAAGAATTATGTTTTTCTTTTCATGTTTAAAGTGATTATTTTCAAAAGTTCGAAAGAAATAGATTCGATTTTAAAGTTATTTTTCACTTACAAGTGTGGCTTTCTTTGCTGCTGAACTCGTCTGTGTTTTCTTCGTAATTTATAACATCGGATTCTCTCAAAATGTGTTGTTTTTTATTTTTCCTGTCACATATTGAGCCTGTTTAAAAAGGCAGAGTAAAAATTATCTGTTTCTTATCCCAAAATATAATATTTATGTTGTTTTTTTCATCTGATTCCGTACATAACGCTGACGCCAAGCTCGAAATTCGAACGTGTATTTACAGTGTTGTATATATTCAGTGGTAACTTTAAAACCGGACGTGCTGCAGGTCTAAAAATTTAGATTTAGCTATTTGAATACATGCAGATTAACATAATGGATTGCATTTCATGTTTCCCTAAACTTTTTTTTTGCCCTTTGTGTAACAGTATGTGTACCCACTTTGTGAGCCATGCACATATGGAAGAAGCAGCAGCAGATGCAATTATATACATAATATGTGTACATTTTTAACTGGTGTATTTTTGAGATAAAAAGTTAATACTACATTTTTCACAAAAAGGAAAAATGATGGATTTGTTGTGCAGAGAATGATCCAATGCCCTGGCATTTAGAAGTACTGTATTGTGATGGCCTTTATGTGCAGATCATGATCCAATACTCATTTGGAAGTATTGTAATGGACTTTATATCTCAAAGAAAACAAGAGCGAATTTTTTTTTAAGCAGCCTGATGGAGTACTGCTCTCCCCTCTGGGCTGGTGCTCCTGCGTCCCACCTTTCTCAGCTTCACGCTGTAGAAACCAAGGCATTTCGGATCATTGGCATCTCCCGCGATGAGGCTGAGTCTTTGGGCCTCTCACTTAATCACAGCAGGCAGGTCGGTGGTTTTTCTGTCTTCTTGCGTGTCCTCTCCAGCCTCGCCCACCCCCCCCCGCTGTGTCTGTGATTTGTCCCCACCATATTTTTGCAGGGCACTCAAGGTCCGCCAACAACCCCCTTCTGGCAAAACTACCAAAATCACGAATCGCTGCTCACCTTCACTCTTTCATTCCTCTTTTCCCCCGCCTTTGGAATAAACTCCGTCACTCTGTTCAATCCCATTCTTCCCTCCAGCCCTTCAAAACAGCTGTTCACCACCACTTCTTATCATCCCCCATCCAAACCCTCAATCTTTTCTACCCCCATTAATCCACTCCAAACCCAACTCCTTCAAATTCCCTGCTTTCCTTCCTGAAAGTCCCTGTTATGTCCATCTTGTATACCTCGTGTTTCCCGCCCCATCCCTCTCCCTTCCACAGATCTCCTAATGTCTTTGATCCCCAATGTTTTGTCCTTCCCACTCCCGCCCCTCGTCTCATGCCCCCCTTACTATGCGTTGTGTGTTAGCTCTCATACGAGCCTCGAGAAGGTCTACAAAAAAAAAAAATTGCACCGCAAAGCGGGCGTAACCCCTCAGCCCCTTGACACAAACCAATTTCTAGATGGTGGCCATATTGAAAATCGCAGCATGCCCATTTTCGAAAGGAACCTTCCTCTACTCAACCCCAACACACCCAGCAAAAATGGATTTAATCGGACAAGGCGTTCTCTTCGAAATTGACGGAAACCAATTTCAAGATGGCTGCCGTGGCGGCCACAGTGAAAATCGCAGCATGCCCATTTTGGAAAGGAACTTTCCTCTACTCAACCCCATTATACCACGCCAGAATAAAATCAATGTGTGAAGCCGTTCTCAAGTTATTGTCCGGAAACCAAATTCAAGATGGCTGCTCTAGCCGCCATATTGGATATCAGATTGCGCTGAATATCGAAAGGAACCTTCCTCTAACCACCCCCATTATACCCCCATGAAAATAAAATCAATCTGTCAAGCCGTTCTCAAGTTATTGTCCGGAAACCAAATTCAAGATGGCTGCTCTAGCCGCCATATTGGATATCGGATTGTGCTGTATATCGAAAGCAACCTTCCTCTAACCACCCCCATTATACCCCCATGAAAATAAAATCAATCTGTCAAGCCATTCTCAAGTTATTGTCCAGAAACCAAATTCAAGATGGCTGCCTGAGCCGCCATATTGGATATTGCATCGCACTGATCATAGTCAGGAACCTTCCTCTACTCAGCCCCAACACACTGCAAAAATGGATTTAATCGGACAAGGCGTTCTCCTCGAAATCGACGGAAACCAATTTCAAGATGGCTGTCATGGAGGCCACATTGAAAATCGCAGCGTGCCCATTTTCGAAAGGAACCTTCCTCTACTCAACCCCAACACACCCTGAAAAATGGATTTAATCGGACAAGGCGTTCTCCTCGAAATTTACGGAAACCAAAAGTTGACAGACCCCCGGACACCCGCCGGACAACGCCTGTGACGACAATACCCCTTTTTCAGCCCAATTCGGGCTGAGGGGTATAAACTACTGGGTTGAACACAGACCATTTACCCACCACAGCAGCACAATTACATTATTTTTGTCTGTCTCTATCTGCCAAATGCAAGCTCACTCAAAAATTCACAAAACAGAAATCTTAACTGTCCAACATAGACTCCAAAGTAATTGGTGTAATGGCACAATGGAACAGAACCTTCATACTCCATCAATCAGAAGGAACAATTCAAATTCAAGATGCAAAAATACATCAAGGGATCTTCCAAGGAGATAGCCTCTCCACCTGCTTCTGTTTGTCTTAACATCCAACCCCTTAAGCAAGATGATCAACAACCAAGGACATGGAAACAAAAACTAACCAACAACAGGGGAAAATTCAAGGGACCAAAGTCACACGCCTCCTGCACAAATAAGACTGAAAACGTTTTGCGCCAAACAATGAAAAAGGAACAGAGCAGCTGAAATTTGTATAACAGTACTTCCAAAATGTTTTTTGACAAAACAAAGGTGCTAAATGCATATTCAAAGTCGGCAAAGCACCAACAACTAGAACGGCACTCAGTGGAGCGCAGACCTCTGCCAGGTTGAACAGTTTATGTTTTGTATCCCACTGAGAGGCCAGAACTTAACCAAAATCTAATCAGCTGGTTCTTGTCACCTCCCCAACTCATCCACCAAGTTTTGTCATAATCTGTCCACAACCTTTTGAAATATTGTGCTACATATCATTTTTGGCCCCATCTCTCAATGGTGAAGAATTACATATAAAAACTCACATCCGGATCCAGATCCAGATCTTCACCAAAATTGAATCAATTCGTCCTCATCATACACCCAAATGTACACCACATTTCGTCCGCATCAATCCATAACTTTTTCAGATATTATTATATTGTTGTGGTTCTGGAAACCGCATGCCTCCAAGGCAATGGCATCCATCATACAGTGGTCCCCGGACAGTTATTTCATTAATATATGTGCAGTTAGACCTTTCCCTCATGTCTAATGGGTCAAATGGGGCAAAGTGCGTTGTGTGGATCTCATAGTTAGGTCTGATTATATCTCGATCTTCATTCCAAGTCTTTTCCTCTTATTCCTGAAATAAATCCAAGTAGGCACCGCACCCAGAGGGCCGCTTCTGAAAACCACAGCAACATCCTCCACGAGAAGGATACATCCTCGCGGAGGCCAAAGAAAGCATAACCGACACGATGGAAAAATCCTCCGCTGCAAGATACGGTCAAAGGGAATAATAGAACCATACATTAAATCCCAACGCCGTACAGGACGCACGCGGCGCGCTCTTTTCAACCCAAATGATATCCAATCCTTTTCTTCAATCCATCGCAGCGTACGGGGCACGAAAAGTGCACCTCTTCATTCGGGTCTGCGCGCTGATTACAATGGCATATTACCATCCCACTGTACAGGGCACGAAGAGCGCACCTCTTTGTTCGGGTCTGCACGTTGGTTCACAACGGTGTCTTACCATCGATTTTCGCATGTCACCGCGGCCACCATTATCTATCGTGGATGGCAGACATCCTCCCGCACCTCCACCTCGATGCAGCCACCACCAAGCAGAGGTATGCTGTACGGCCCGGATCGCTCGGGCTGCATAGCATCCAGATGAGCCAAGCGCATTGATCAGCGCCAACCGCAGCGCAGAGGGGGCACCGGAGCGGGCATGCGGGGCCGACACGGCCCTCGTTCAGCCGCTTGAGCACGGCCCAGGAGTTCGGTGCAAGGATATTCATATCACGGTGTTCGGAGTGAGACAATTCCACAGCTCGGCGAAGTCTAGCCGGATGTAAAAAAAAAAAAAGTCCGCTTCCGGCCGTGGCGGCAGGGCCGTGCGGTGGCCGGGGCCCAATGGGAGCGCCCGATTTGGGTGATGACGCATCGCTTTGGGGCGGTGCCCTGCCCTGCACCGCAGGTCCTAAAAAGGACGGATCGTGAAGTCGTCGCAGTGGTCATACTCATCATTTTTGCCTGGCCTTGGTTCAATCTCTACATATGCCTGCTGCTCCACAATTCCAGTTTGCCACTCCGCCCACTCGCTCTCGATCTCCACCCTCTCTGGAATTTCCACTCCCTCGCTGCTGGCTCTACCCACTCACCTTGTCTGCCTGCCTCTCGCCGCTGGCTCCACCCATCCGCCTGACTCGGCCTTCTCCACCCACTCGCCGCTGGCTCCACCTAAAGTCCCTCCCTCACGCCTGACGGTTTCGCCCAGTCTCTGGATCAGCACAGACGCTGCACCGGCACCGTAGCAAAGCAGTAGACGATGTGCCAACTCTCAAGGAGGGATCGTTCAGTGGAGCATCCCCCCAAAACATAGTGGGGAGCGCAGTCAGACAACGGTGCAAGGCATAACGAAACCGTTAGCCTCACCTCATCTCTTCTATCTTCTCATTAACTCCTCTTTATCGATGTGTGTGTGTGTGTGTGTGTGTGTGTGTGTGTGTGTGTGTGTGTGTGTGTGTGTGTGTGTGTGTGTGTGTGTGTGTGTGTGTGTGTGTGTTGGCACCAGTTCTCGCTTTAAGTTAAAATTGCAGAAGATATATCGGTACAAGTCTGCTATGTGTCTGCTTTAGTAAGTTGCTTGTTCCCACCACACATTTCTTTCTATTCCTGCTTACACACGACAATAAACTACATTCACTGTGCCACATATTTTTCCTTGCCTGCCTATAATAAATCCTTATGTAGAAATATTCCCACCTCGTTTTTGTCTTTTCTTTCATTGATCCAGCATGGTCCGTTTCCGAGCCTTGCAGGGACTTTATTCCTAACAATCCGTTTCTTTTAGCCGGTACGTCCTTGGCAGTGTCGCTCGGCTGCATCTGACCCGGTAAGGTGACCCGGTTCGGACAAGGTGTACAGAGGGTGTGTCGCCCGGTAATTACGTCACATGATTATAATTAGGTAACCGATTTAGATGGAGGACCCAAAGTCACGTGGTTGAGTTATTGGCGTTCACGGTTGGTTCGCGACCCGCCGCGTCACGTAGTTATCTGTGTGCGACAGCCTGCGATTCCGGGGAGTCAGTTGGGAACCCGGGATAGCTCCCCCCCCTAGTGATCTTCTCACCCAGACCCCCCGGGCGCAAAAAAAATGGTGTCAAGAGTTGGATAAAGCCTGAAAATTTTGGTGTCTGGAACGGGATTCGAACATGGAGTGTGCTCCTATTTTGACCTTTTGGCCGATGTGGACCTCAAAAATAATTATTGGTGGTTGAATTCAGTGACCTGATATGAAAATCCTCTTCACATTTCAAGTCAATGGGATGAAATTTGACAATTTTAAAAATACCACCTTAGTTGTTGACCTTGGTACTATGTTGTCCTCAAAATTAATTGGTTGGTTGAATTTAGTCAACTGAAATAAAAATTATCTTCAAATTTCAAGTCAATTGGATCAAAATTGAGGATTTTAGAAATACCACTTAGTTGTTGACCTTCAGCCTATGTTGACCTCAAGAATAATTGGCTGGTTGAATTCAGTGACCTGAAATATAAATCCTCTTCAAATTTCAAGTCAATCGGATGAAAATTGAGGATTTTAGAAATTACACCAGAGTTGTTGACCTTGGTACTATGTTGACTTCAAAATTAATTGGTTAGTGGAATTCAGTGACCTGAAATATAAATCCTCTTCAAATTTCAAGTGAATCGGATGAAAATTGAGGATTTTAGAGATCTCAAAGTTGTTGAACTTTGGCCTATGTTAACCTTTTGGTCCATGATGACCTCAAAAATAATTGGCTGGTTGAATGAATTGACCTGAAATATAAATCCTCCTCAAAATTCAAGTCAATTGGATGAAAATTGAAGATTTTAGAAATACCAACTAAGTTCTTGACCTTCGACCAATGTTGACCTTTTGACCTCATAAACAATAGGCTTCTTCCTTATGACAAACTCCACCATGTGGTGAAGTTTCATGAAGATCGGTTTAAAATTTTGACCTTCAGGCAAAGAAAAATGATGAACAAACAGACAAGCAGACAAACAACAAAATCGACTAACCAATATACTTAAAATATCTTCGATTTTGCAAGTAACAAACAAACAAACAAATAAAAAAAAACAATGTCACCCGCAGGGTGACCCGTATCTTGCCAAAAGGTGACCACGTGTGACTTCTTTAAGGTCACACTGAGGTGAACAGAGCTGCTATTCACCAGGAGCGACTCCTTGAGGAATATCTGCCGACGAGAGATTCCGATGAGAATCGTTCTACAGAGTAACCATGAAAAATATGCGTTTGCCTCATAACGTCACCAAATGACGTCATAATGTCTCAAGCTTGACATATCTAGAAAGCACTCATCGAGGTGTTCAATTTGAGGTACTACACGATATGGTTCCTAAAACTTGAAAATTTGACCTTGGGGTCAAATATGTTTGACCTGAGGCGCTAACCATGAAGGTCAAGCCAATCGCCACCAAAAATTAATCAGCTGAGCGCCAGACCATGAACTATATTCCCATGAAGTTTGAAGACGATCCGATCAAAATTACTCAAAAAATAAGGGTTTCGTCGACTCCGCTGATTTGCGACAAAGTGACCTTGACCTTTGACCTTGACCTTCAAAATTTTGTGCACTGAAAGGGACCTCTATAGGCCTCTGATATGCGAAGTTACAAAAATTTCCAATGATAACTGTGCTCTGCAGAATTTTTTATACGTGATTGCAGACAAACAAACAAACAAACAAACAAACAAACAAACAAAAAACAAAACAAACAAAAAAAAAAAACATACAAGCTGACTAACATATCTTGCAAAAACTTCGTTTTGGCAAGATAACAAACAAGCAGTCATAGACTGGTACTTACGAAATCGTCAACTTGACCTCTGACCTTGTCTAATAAAAGCTGTCTCTAGAGAAGGTAGCGACGCAAACCAGAAGTTTCTACGATGATTCTGTACCAAACCATCAAAAATCGAATGTTTTGGATGTTTGACCTCACTGTGACCTTGACCTTTGACTGATTTTGACCAAAATCTAATCAGCGCTAGCCATCACCCTCCTGAATCACGTGGTGTAATTTGACATTGGTAGCTTCTTCCGTTCTCGAGTTATCTGCACCAAACCATCAAAAATCAAATATTTGACTTCACTGTGACCTTGACCTTTGACCGATTTTGACCAAAATCTAATCAGCACTAGCCATCACCCTCCTGAATCACGTGGTGTAATTTGACATTGGTAGCTCCTTCCGTTCTCGAGTTATCGTGCCTACAAACAAATAAACACACACACACAAACAGAACGGAACTGATCAATATACTTACGAAATCTAAAGATTTCGTAAGTAACAAGCACACAAACAGACAGAAAGGGGTGAAAACAACCTCCTTCACCTTCGGTGGCAGAGGTAATAAAATGTGTCAGACATCATAAAAGTGGGAGAATTAACCCATCCAGGAGGACGGGTACTTTGATGGAGACATAATAAATCCCCAAGACCAAGGGGACACTATTCCAATGCATTGTCAAAGTGTACAGAAAAAGGCATAACTCAACATAGAGCAAAATTGTACACACAAAGGCATAACTATATGCAGAGTGATTCACTGTTATATCTGTAAAAACTTCAATATCCCAGTCCCCATGTAAGCACGAGCCAAGGGCAATCACTGAAAGACGACAGAGTTCTCACATAAGATGTGACCATCCCATTTATTGTGAACAGTGAAAACAAGGCATTGCAAACGGACATAGTGCTCAGATATAAAAAGGAAAGGACAGTATTGTTAATTGAGGTGTCAGTACACAATGACGGTATATATAATGTGGATATTTTTCCAACATTAAGTGTCAAGTATCTGAAAAACAAAGTGAGGAGAACCTGAAGCTCAGGAGCTCTGACATTGTTCTTGATAATCGGAGCAACTCGAGTAATAAAGCAGAATCTCACTGAGATTTCAAAAACTACAACAGGAACTACGAGGAACTACAATTGAAAGCAAAAGTAAACTACAATTGGAAGCTGTCTGAAGTTCAGTGACCATTCATAAATTAGCCCTTGAAAACAAAGATATAAAAACAGAACGCGCTCCAGTGAAAAACGTCAAAACATCACAACATGGTCCTCAAAACATAATCCTATTCATATGAGGGGGGTACTTTGTGTTCTAGGAGGAATATCCATTCCGCATTTTGACACCAGTTAAAGGAGATAACAACCAACATCAGAAGCTGAATATTGCACATCCACACAATCGGTTCTCTGTTTTTCTTTATCCTCCTTCCCTAAAGTGACAAAACAATTATTGTATACAGCTGGACAAGGTTTTGATATATTATTTCTTTGCATTTTATTTTTCACAATGCACTGCATTTGAAAAGGATGACTTTCACATTCTGTTGCGACGTGAAATAACAAACATGCTGCACACATTATATGATAAGAAGAGAGACTGCCGATTCAACTATGTCTATATCTTTAACCAAGACCCTGACATTGACAGTTCCAAGATTCGCGGGTTCCGCGTATTTGCAGTTGATAATTTGCGACATGCTCCTACATTCGTGGAAAATTGTCCCGCGCATTTGTGGTTTTCGCAGCGTTTTTTTTTTCATGAGCCGTGAGCATAACAGTTCGAAAACATAACTTCCACGAGCCATGCACAAAGCAGCTGGATGTACTACAGTAGTACTGTACGTACGCAAAAAAGATATCTTCCATGATCCGCAAACATGACCTGCTTCCTGCACATCTATTGCAGCTTCGCTCATCAGCACTTTCACTTGGGTCATCTCAAGATGAGCCATTCTAACCTCACCTTTTTTGTCCTCATCTTCATCATTTGGAGATTACGTGTGCTGTGTTTGTTTAATAAAAAATTGGAACGGTACATGTTGTTGTTGTTGTTGTTGTTGTTGTTGTTGTTGTTGTTGTTGTTGTGTTTTTTCGTTTTGCGGTCTGGTACGGTATGGTTAAGAGACTTTAAAATGCATTCTTCAATAAATTAGAAGCGATACCTGGTGGTGTCGTTATTCATTTTTGTTTGTAAGCATCTTTAATGAAACTGAAATCATGCATTTGTGGTCAAAAACATTTTAAACTTACAAAATTTCCCCTTTGAACCAGGAACCGCCATGAACCAATAATGTTATCCCCCTTGTCCCCATTGTACCAATTCCACAACTTTGGTGGTGTCACCATTTGCGGACTTTTTCATGAACCAGCAACTGCCACGAACCGATAACGTCATCTCCCTGGTCTCCATTGTAACAGACAAAAAAAAACTCGCATATTTTATCCCAACACATGGATTTTCGTCTATTTCCACAGCATTTTCACGAGATTTTCCCTGACATTCGCGGGTCAGGAAATCACCGGAACCTATCCCCCAATTTCCCATTGAAACAATGCCCCCACATTCATGGTTTCAACATTCGTGGGGTTTTCCTGGAAGACATTATATATATATATATATATATATATATATATATATATATATATATATATATATATATATATATATATATATATATTGTTGCGGATTCGCGCCCGCCGGCGTGCTGACGGCCACGTAACTCAAATCGCGGCACGTCGCCCACCGGACGGACAATCCAGTCGTGACCCTCTCGGACTAACGCCGGGAACCAGTCACGGGTGGACCTTTCGGTCTCACCGCGATCGAGCCAATCAGCCCCCGCGTGGGATAGGGTTGCTCGCCAAATTCGACCTACCTAAGTACCCACGCGGAGGGTAGACCGGGCGATCACACCTCGCCGCAGGTCGACTTCGGACACGGGCCACTTAAGCGACCCGTTCCGTACTATCAGAATAACCGAGCGGTGTTATCGTCGACCTCGACGGTTCGATTAATTATCGGGCGTATTCAGCCCACTACCAACCCTTTACGTGAAGCAAGATGGGGATTCAATAGAGGAAAAGACGAAGCGAAGCGGGAGAACAGTTCAATAATAAAGCACATTTATTCGCGATGAACGGAAAGCGCACATATACAATTCCACCAAAAGCACACAGAAAAGAAAAACACAATTCAATTTACACAAAAAGCAAATATAAAAGCGAAAACACAATGCAGAGCTAATACCGACTACCGAGCACACGGCAACACTTATACAATTCTACTTCACAGACGGCGCCGACAACACATACCCAAAACCAAGGAAAGAATACCCTCAAGGATGAGGCGGGCCTGAGGCCGAGACCGGGTCGCGCCTACCCGTCTGGTGATGAGACGCGGAGCGGCGATGGCGCCCCAACCCCGCGGGCCTCGCGGGCAGTGTCTGGTAGGGGGTGGGAAAGGGGCCCCCTTGGTCGCACTATCTCAGCGCGGGGGGAAACAGGAGGGGGTTGCTGATGCTCGGGGTATAGAGGATTTTTATTATCCCGCGACGAGCGTCTCCACCTCGGCCAGGTCGCGCTGTCGGCCTCCCTCGGGTGCAGCTTCCTGCACGACGCGAGCACCCCCTCGTCTGGTGTCGCCGCCTTTCCACAGCTCCGTCCCCTCCGTTCCGACTCCAACGCACACGACGAGAAGCTCCACCGCCCGCGAAGTCTTGACTCTCTGTTTCCGACTCTCCTACTCTCCTACTCTCCGCCTCTCGACTCCCCTACTCTCTTCTTCTCCTCCTCTGGACTCTCCTGACTCTGCTCTTTCCTTCTGACTGACGAACACGGTCCTTTTATCCCCCCGTAGCTTCGCCTTTGACCCCCTCCCTTTGACCTTTCACCTCGCTCCCCATTGGCCCGAGAAAAAGTGGGCGTGAAGGCTTTTTGATCCATAAATTTGCATATATCGGTCGCCCTGGAGGCGGGGCCAAATCGCCCCTCGCTCACCGATTGGATGGCAAAAAGTGGGCGTGTGTCGTTTTTGATCCGTTTTTGAAGCACAAAATCCGTGATTTTGTACACGCTGTTCAACGTGCGCCCTGCACGAGTCCAACACCGGTACCCACAGGCGGCGCAAGAACGGTGGCGATGCTACGGTTGCGAGGTGTGACGGGAAGGTCGTGGCGGTTGTGGTGAAGCGGCGTTGTGGTTGGTGGTTGATGTTGTGATTGTGGTGGTAATCATGGCGGTTGGTCCAAAATAAAGATAGTAAAAGAAAAACGGCTATCCTGAAGAGTCGCAGCACGCATGAATGACATGTATTCCCACTAGACAACGGGTTTGGGCCTACCTACACATGTACTTACCGAGATACCTCACCTAAGGGACCTGAATGGTGGTTTGCGAATTTGGTAACCACAACAATATATATATATAATCGCAACACAAAGCAGTTCATTTTGACAAGGAATAACTTCCTGCAGTATCGAAGTCATAAAACACCGATAGGATACATAAAGTACATAACAGTAAAATGAAGCATGGAAGAAAAAACAAAACAAACAACAAAAAAAAAAAATTGGGAACCAACCTGGCCATTGATAGATTCTGTTCGAAACTGATATTGAACCTCCCTCGATGCCACAGATGCACCACCTGCAAAAACATAAACAGTAAATTGCTGCCAAAGGACCTTGGTACTGCTGCGTTTTATCCCATATTCAGAGATAATCAAGACATGGGAACTGAAAAAAAGTTGACAATTGCTTTCATATATGTATTATGCATACAACAAAAAGTGTGCAATTTTAATTAACCATTTATAAGAAACGTCACCGAAACTGCTCTAAATTTGGAGTCTGCCTGGCAGACAGAAGACATAGGCCATTATAGCTTGCAGTGTTAAAGACACAAGGAAATTGGACACCGGTGGAAACCATTCAGCTCATTTTGCTTACGCCACATCAACACCACACTAATTTATCAACAAAAGATCAAAATAAAAAAATGCAAAATGTTTTTATTTCCTTGAATTAAGCGTTTTGTTTTTTGTGGTTTTTGGAGTTTTGGTATATTTATTATTTTTTCCCACGGGGAAGGGGGAATGGGCTGGGTTAAAAAAACACACATCAACCACACGACACCCCTTGATGAAGCTCCCACCAACAACAGCACACACATGCACACAATCATCCATCAATGCTCAAACAACCAAAAAGTCCTGTCAACATCCCAATAGCCCTCAATCTCCATAACTTCCAGGTACTGATCTAATTCCAATTAAAACTTATCGACTGTTTCTGCTGCCACTACCTTACCACAGAGATCATTCCATGCATTACCTACTCTCTCAGTTTACATCACTGCCACCGAAATTTAGACCACTTGGACCTTCAGCCAGTGATAAAGAGTGTGAGAAACACTTGAGGGTATCCGTAAGACTCAAGAGTTCAGTAAACTATTGCTACATCAGTGAAGAAGTCTTGGGTTTGAATCCCACAAAGGCAGGATGTCACACGAGGCCCATGTAATTAAATGATATATGTGTGTCTACATATATATATATATATATATATATATATATATATATATATATATATATATATATATATATATATATATATATATATATATATATATATATATATATATATATATATATATATACACACACACACACACACACACATTGTTACGGTTGTGGAAATTCACAGATCACCATTCAGGTTCCCCGAGTTATGTCGATAAGTGTGTGTTCCAGGTTAGATTTACCCACCGATGTATAACGGGCTGTGAATCTTTGAGGTAGTGTTATTCTCTTCTGTCTTTTATTTTAAACAAACACCTCCTCGCCATTTTTTCCACAACCGCCATCATCTCCTCCACGTCCGCGTGAAGCCGGTGATTTCCACCACGTCCGCGTGAAGCCGGTGATTTCCACCACGTCCGCGTGAAGCCGGTGATTTCCACCACGTCCGCGTGAAGCCGGTGATTCCCAACACGTGCGCGTGAAGCCGGTTATTTCCAACATATCCGCGTGAAGCCGGTGATTTCCGCCACGTCGGCGTGAAGACGGTGATTTCCAACACGGCCACGTTTGACAGCAAGAACGGATCAGGAGACGAACAGGGTCGGAGCCAGCTGGGGGTGAAGGGTCGAAGGTGAAGGAGCGAAGCCCCGGGGGCTATAAAGGGCCGCGTTCGCTCGCCGTTAAGAGAGAGGAGTTGGTGTGAGGAGCTCGAACGCAGTGGAGAGCTGTTCTGAGTTGCTGTGCTGAGTTCTGAGTTGGAGTCAGAGCTGTTCTAAGTTCGCGCTGCGCTGGTGTGGTAGAGTTGCAGTTGGTGTGGGGAGCTGGAGAGTTCAGAGGTTGGAGTGCGGGCAGAGACACCGAGAGCCGCCGAACCAGGACCCAGCGAGTCACCAAGAGGGTGGCCAGGTAGCCCGCTCGGTCTCTCGGAGCCCCTTAGGTCATCCCGGCTCCGAGCAATTATAAAGGCTCACGAGCCCGGTTCTTTCTTTCTTGGGTTTTGCATGAAAGTCTGTGGCACCTTCTCCATAAGTAACAAACTGATGAAGTGCATGTACATTACATAATAGACATCGGCTGTAGGTTTTTGCTTGTGTCTTTTTCCTCATTCCCCCATTCATTGCATATGTGCATTTAAAATAAATGTCCCCATTTTTGAATGTTAACCTGCTCGTCATGTCACTTTCTGCCATAATTGTGTTCGGGATATTAGCTGGCTGATTATAAGCCGATAAAACGTACATCTTGTCCGATGGGGCTTGGCGATATAAAACCGCTCGGCAATCGCAAACGGAACGAGCTGCTTAAGCGGCTCGTTTTCGTGCAGGTATAAACTCCCGGCATTTCTGTCTGCGTGAATAATTATGTACATTGACAATTCGGCAATCGACCCTGTAGCACGTGGACAAAAGAGTTGGCTGGTTTATGGTGTATTAAAAACACCCGTAGCTGGGTTTCGGCGTTGATCTGGAAGCTGCGACTAGATTGCCACGCTCGGTGGGCGCGCACAGCCGCAATTGAGCTAAGGGCGGTTGTCCGCACGCTGGAAATCTACAATATATATATATATATATATATATATATATATATATATATATATATATATATATATATATATATTGTTACGAATTTGGAATTTGATTGCACACAACATTCCTTTAGTCAGCTATGTCGATAAGTGCTTGTTCGCTAGATAGCTCACCTTCCATTGTTTAAATGTTCAGAAATCGATTAGATGCGCTGCGGATCGATTTAATAGTTAGAGAACGAACAATGGAGACATCCCTCCCCCTCTTCTGCGAAGAGGAAGAACCACCCTGCCCTCCTGTGACTCATGATGTCAACAACTCCCTCCCACCCATGAATGAGCAGGGGATGGAGCACGAGGGCATGAGGCATGAGTCATGAGTCACGCTGGGAGTGGGGGAAGGGCGGGAGAAGAATAAGGACAAGATCCTTTCTTTGTTCTGGTAAGTAAGCTTTTTGCTTCTGCAGAGACTAGTCATTGGGCAGAGTTGGAGAGGGCAGAGTTGGAAGGGCAGAGTTGGAGAAGGGAGTTGAGGGGAGTCGTTCAGCAGACCGTCGGGTCCTGCTTGGCTTGCGTTAGGGTTGAGGCCTTCGGAAGCTTTTTGCTTCGGCCTGCTCAGTGAGCTTCGGCTGAGGCCTGACTCAGGAGGAGGCTTTTTGGAGGTTCTTTGCTTTGACGGTTCCGTGAGCTTCGGCTTCTGCTTGGCTCGGGAAAGCTTTTTGTTTCAAGCTGCCCTGTTTGGAAGGAAGTTAAGCCGGTCGCTCGGCTCGAGCTGCGAGTGGTGGCTTCTTCTTCTTGGTTTGTGGAGCTCTTTGTTCTCCATTTTGGTTCCCGGCTTGGTGCGACTCATCCACCTCTTCGTGGAGGTGGTTCCTCGGGGAAGCGACGCCTCGACGGGAAAGATCGGCGCCTCATCTCACCAGCACGTGTTGAGAAGCGCGGGAGGTGGTTCTTCGGGGAAGCGATGCATCGGCGGGAAGGATCAGCGCCTCGTCTCACCAGCACGTGTTAAGAAGCGCGGGACGATTCGCGGGAGCTCAGGAAGGATCGCGGCTCGGTGATTGGATCCAGCTCGCTCTCGCTGGAGCCCGGGTCCGAACAACTTGAAGACCACACGAGGTGGAGAGGTTAGAGATAGGCTCTGGGTTTCAGCTCACCTGTCCTCCGAGCTGGAACTCGTGATTAAAGGCCTCTGCCACCATTTCTTGGGTGTGAGTGTGTGTGCTTACGTGTGTCCGTGGGCCCGTCTAATAAGTAGGAACTGCTGTTAAGTGCAAGTGACTGTACATAATAAGTAGACGGTTGTAGTTCTTTTGTCGTGCTTTTGTTGCTTGTATAATTGCATACGTATTTTGCCTTGTTTAATTGCATATGTGCTTTATTATAATAAATGTCCTTGTGTGAATGTAAACCTGTTCGTTGCGTCCATTCCCTCATTGAACTGCCCCATCTTGCACTCGGAATATAGTTGGTTTTTAAATAATCGATAAAAAGAATCGGCTCCGGCGAGGTCTGGCGATAATACCCGCTCGGTTATCCAGAACGGAATGGACCGCTTAAGTGGTTCGTGTCCAAGCAGGCCTTCGCCGAGGTACGGTCCCTCGGTAGGTTACCCACGCGGGTACTTAGGTATATCGATATTCGGCGATTGACCCTATTTCGCACGGGTAGAATACGGACTAGGCCGTGGTGGGATTAAAAACCCACCCGTGACTGGTTTCTGGCGTTGTTCCAGAAAGTTACGACTGGATTGTCCGTTCGGTGGGCGATGCGACCGCTATTGGTTAGACGCGGTCGTTCGCACGCCGGCGGGCAGAAATCGACAACAATATATATTTTTGCGGGCCGGCGGGGTCGGGTGAGAAGTCCACTAGGTGGGGGAAATCTATGTCGATTCCCACCAGACTCCCCAGAATTGAAGGCCATCACTCACGGATAATTCCGTGATACGGCGGGTTGCTTAACCGACCGTGGACGCCAATAACTCAACCGCGTGACCTAGGGTCCTCCTGTCTAGAATCACGTTGCCTAATTAACCATGCAGTTTAACCACCGGGGAACCACGTCCTCACGACTCCTTGTCCGAACCGGATCACTCCACCTACTATGGATCACCTTTCCGGATCAGATGCAGCCGAGCGGCGCTGCCAAGGAGGTACCGGCTTGAAGGAACGGATTGTTGGGAATAAAGACCCGGCGAAACTTAAGGCCCTTTCAAACCTTGACGATTTAGCCAGCGTATGGCAACGTATCAAAATGTATCTAAAACGATGGCGTATGCTGAACTATTGTTGTTTTTTTTCAGTTTTGGGCGTATAATAACGTGTTGGACGTATGCATAACGTATTAGTAACGTACACAGAACGTTTCGATAACTTATAGATAACTTATACCAACGAATGCTTAGCGTGTTGTCGGCATTCACAACTTATACCCAACGATAGTCTAACTTATGCATAGCACGGCAGCGTATCGCCGACGATCACGTGGCGTAGCCTATTAAAAGGCTGCCGCTCGACGATTCAAATCATAACCG
>NC_140962.1:24957247-24964747 GCF_056783735.1 Eptatretus burgeri
GGATCCAAAAGGTCTTGAGTTCAAGCCCCGTTGGGCCACTGAATTAATACACCAGGGGGTTGACTCAGCCAGTCATCCTTCCGAGGTTGGCGAAATGAGTACCAGTGTACTGGGCCCGGTGTATGGCCTAGTTAGAATAGGTGTACCATATCCCTGTGTGTCGTATGAGGTGACCAGGGTTGCGTCAGGAAGGGCATCCGGCGTAAAACCTACGCCAAATCATTATGCGGACAATAAAACGGATTTCCATACCGGCTCGGTCGAGACCCGGGTTACCAACGACCGTCACCGGTACTGTTGGTCAGTGGGGTACCGGTGGAAATTGTGTTACTGCTGGGCGAAGGAGGAGAATGAGACGGGGAAGGCGTGTCCAGAGGCAGTGGGAGAGGGGGAAGGGTAGAAGTGTGGAGGTGAGAGTTGGAACTCTGAATGTTGGGTCTATGACTGGCAAAGGGTGAGAGTTGGCTGATATGATGGAGAGAAGAAAGGTGGACATACTGTGTGTACAAGAGACCAAGTGGATGGGAAGTAAGGCTAGGAGTATTGGAGGTGGTTTCAAACTGTTCTACCATGGTGTGGATGGGAGGAGAAATGGTGTCGGGGTAATCCTGAAGGAGGATTATGTCAAGAGGGTATTGGAGGTGAGGAGAGTATCGGACCGAGTGATGAGTGTGAAGTTGGAAATTGCAAGGAGTTGAGGTGTGGAAGATGGATGGGTTTAAATACTTGGGATCAACTGTCCAAAGTAACGGAGAGCATGGTAGAGAAGTGAAAAAGAGAGTGCAGGTAGGATGGAGCGGGTCGAGAAGAGTTGCAGGAGTGATTTGTGACAGAAGGGTAGCTGCAAGAGTGAAAGGGAAAGTATACAAGACGGTAGTGAGACCAGCTATGTTGTATGGTTTAGAGGCGGTGGTGCTGACAAAAAGACAGGAAGCGGAGCTGGAGGTGGCAGAGTTAAAGATGCTGTGATTCTCGTTGGGAGTGACGAGGATGGACAGGATAAAAAATGAGTATATTGGAGGGACAGCGCAGGTAGGACGGTTTGGAGACAAAGTGAGAGAGGCGAGATTGAGATGATTTGGACATGTGCACAGGAGGGAAGCGGAGTATATCGGAAGAAGGATGCTGAGGATGGAGCCGCCAGGTAGGAGAAGAGGAAGGTCAAAGAAGAGGTTCATGGATGCGGTGAGGGCGGACATGCGAGTGGTTGGAGTGTCAATGGAAGATCTGGAGGATAGAGCGAAATGGAGATGGATGATCCGCTGTGGCGACCCCTAACGGGAGCAGCCGAAAGAAGAAGAAGAAGAATTCCAGTGTTTCTGTCTCCTCGTTAAATTTCTCCATCACCCCCTCGTGTATCCTCCTACACATCTCCCCATCAATTATGGCGTCGCTCGTCGTCCCGAACTTACTTGTCACCATCGCGGGCCCAACACAATTTGCACTCCCTCTGGTCGGTTTGGTCGCTCCGCCACGTGGTGCTGCCATTTTGCAGTCCATTGTCCGGATTTCGCCACGTGCGATCGCCCTTATTGCCTTTTGCCCCGCCTGAAGGTTCAACCCCATGCACTGCATCTCACCCCTCTGTGTTTGCATATCGCCCCTCAGTGCCTGTGCATTCGCATCCATCCGTTGTGCATTTGCGTCCATTTTGCACGCATTTTCTTTCATCTTCCCCCTCAGTGCTTGCGCATTCTCATCCATTTGGCTTTGCATTCGTAGCGCATCTCTCCTTATTTCCATTAACATTTCCCCCAACCGGTTCATGTCAAACGAACCAGACAAAGCCGATTCGCCTCGGTCCGAGGGGGGAATTTGACGGGGGGGGCGGTGTCATACGCCGCCGCTGTGCCCCTTACGGACTCTGAGCTTGGTTGCGGGGGCACCACTTCTTGCATGGGGGTGGTGTCCAACACCATGGATTCGTCTACACCACGATCACTACTCACCTGTTTCAGTCAGTCTTGGTTAGACATGTTGCATGTTGGGAATAAAATTTGATGCTCGCAATTTGGGGGCAACGGGGGGTGGGGGGTTTGCTCCCTACACCACTGGTCCGAATCCCGTGAATTTCTCTACAGAGGCCGAGGGGCCGAATCGCACTCAAAACTACCAATTTGTTGTGGGGCCGAGTTTCGGTTGCGAGCACAACCGCGAGGTGGAGCAGTAGGGTCGACTCTACCGAACACCCGGAATCTAGATCGTCACCGTCGGACAACTCCGAGGGTACGGGTCCCTTAATGGACCATGAATAGTCAATAAATCAACTACGTGGTACAGGGTTATTTGCCAAACTTCAAAATACCTAGAGGCCCACGTGGTGAACCACCGACTATTCACACCCTCGACGGAGCTCGAATGGGACGAGTCGTTTCTGTGCTTGACCCGTGCGTAACCCGAGCGGATGGTTACCGAGGTCCCTTCGGTCCAAATGCACACAACTACGGCAACAACGGCCTTCTTTAATTCCCCAACACGCACCATGTTAAACCAATGAAGAAAACACAGAAACGAACTGATGCATTTAACAGCGGATATATTTACAATCAGGAAAGGGGAGACAGAGCAAAATTAACACCGAATATAGTCATGCAATGTACAAAGAGCAAGCACTTAACAATTTCTACTTACAGACGGGCCCACAAATACACACACACACACACACACACACACATACACACACACACACACACACACACACACACACGAAAAATGGCCCTTCCCGCCTCGTGCGGTTTGGCCGAGATGAGAGCAGAAGAAGCACCAGCGAGATGCGTCCAGCCCAGCGCCGGTGGGATGCGTCCAGCCCAGCGCCGGCGAGATGCGTCCAGCCCAGCGCCGGCGAGATGCGTCCAGCCCAGCGCCGGCGAGATGCGTCCAGCCCAGCGCCGGCGAGATGCGTCCAGCCCAGCGCCGGCGAGATGCGTCCAGCCCAGCGCCGGCGAGATGCGTCCAGCCCAGCGCCGGCGAGATGCGTCCAGCCCAGCGCCGGCGAGATGCGTCCAGCCCAGCGCCGGCGAGATGCGTCCAGCCCAGCGCCGGCGAGATGTGTCCAGCCCAGCGCCGGCGAGATGCGTCCAGCCCAGCACCGGCGAGATGCGTCCAGCCCAGCGCCAGGATTGAACGGAGAACCAGAACACGCGCTCGAGAAGACGGGGCGCAGATCGTTTGTTCTCGGTGCCTTCGTCGTCGTCTTGGGCATGGTCGCTCATGCGTGGCCTGCTCTCATTGGGCGGACCGTGTGTTACGGCTTCGCCCTCTTGCAAAGGACCACCCTCCAACAGGGAGTTGAGTAACTGTATCCCGTGCTGGCTTCCCATTGGCCGAACGCCTCGGCTTTGCACGCACGTCGCTCACTGGGGCAAACTGACGCATACCCTTATTTGGCGCCAGGCCAGAACGAACGCTTTGCGAGCATGCCTCGCATGGACAATGCCGCGAGCAGAGCGTTGTTATTGGTGTTGTGGATGTAAAAATCCTCTAACTCACGCTCTAAAAATAACTCCGCAACGCATGAACATCCAATTCCCACTAGACTAGGGATGGGACCCCAACGAGAAACACACACTTACCGATATAACTGAGCTATTGGGGACGGCTGTCTGTTTGTGTGCACAAGGCTTCCAGATTCGTAACAGTATTATCTAGTGGCAAATACTACATCCCCACCCCTGCCAGCTAAGGTCAGTAGACACACACCATCTATGACACGTATACAAGGTAAAGTTACAAGATGTAATAAACAAACGAGTTAAAATATCGATTTAATTTGTATTTATAACACTAATCCATGTGCCTGCCACACTTTTCTCAAGCCCACGACTCCCCTCCAGGGAAACAGAGTTGAGAGCCTGACTGATCTGTTTAACGTGGTGTTGGTGTAGCACAGGCATGATAGGCCAAATGGTCTACTCCTTCGTCAAAGTTCCTTGATATTCGTTAAGATTTATTGGTTTTGTAATCACAAACTTCACCGCCAGAGATAGATATTGTCAGGTTTTGTAATTGTGTGCAGCAGAATCAGGTCTTTACTTCGTGCAATGTAAAGACGGCACTTCGGTATTTTCCGTGAAGTTCGTAATAGAGATCAGTGATGGGATAATCCCATAATGGATTACCATTTCCAATATTTACCGACATTCTCCTACCTGGCGAGAACGTCGGTCTTGAACCCCAGATACGTAAAATGTACAGCACTGACCTTGCGTACACTGACCTTGTGGCGTCTCTTCTGCATTATCGGAATCCTTCTTCTGCCTGTCAGACAATTAATGCCATAAGTCAAACTTCACAAGTGTAACACCGAGTAGTATAAAAATAAAAAATAAACAAACAAAAAAAAATCACGCAGTACACTTTTTATTGTGAGCATTTCAACTTTTAAACATTAGTGAGTGCAAAATGATCCAAACATTGGCCAGGATGCTGCAGTTTACACATGTTGATGTACCATACCCTTTACAGAGCATCTTATCAACACAGTTCGAGGTAAATCCTTCCTTTATCACGTCAGAATGTTGCAGTATCACACTAACTCACCCCCCCACTCCCCCTCCTCCTCTCCCCCTATCCCCTGGCCACAACCCCATCAAGACATCCTTCTCCCCTCTACCCACCAGTACTTGCACATATTAAACAAGAGTGAGAATTGCTTTGCAATACGTGATCTACCGGTCCGAATGAATGTTCGGACGATAAAAATGTTTGCATTTAATGCACGCTCGAGCCAATACTGGAACCAAAATGAATAAGAAAAAGAAACTCTCACCCAACATGTTTGTGCCCATTCGGCAAAATTACATTTCCGAACACATTGCGTCTATTCGGAAAAACCATTTAAATATTTACTGATATCTTTTGTAGATTAGAAACCAATCAAGCCAACTTGGATAACAAACCAGAGATAAATAGTTTGCTTGAACGCACGTTCGAGCCGATAATGGAAACAAAATGAAGCAGACGAAACTCTCTAACCCACCGTGTTTCGTGAGTTTCTCGGCTTTGCCTATTTCATATTCAAAACAACCCGATGTACAAACATGAACAAAAAACATGCTTACGGCATATGTGCATATATATATATATATATATATATATATATATATATATATATATATATATATATATATATATATATATAAATAATATTGTTGTGGATTCTCACCTCTCCGGCTTGCGGGCGACCGCTCTTAGGAAATTGCGGCCGCACACTCACCGACCGTGGCAATCCAGTCGCAGCTTTCGGATCAACGCCGAAATCCAGCTACGGGTGTTTTTAACCACACAATAAATCAGCTTACTCTTTTGTCCACGCGCGACAGGGTTGATCGTCGAATTGTCGATTTACCTAATTATTCGCGGACAGAAATGCCGGGGATTTACACCTCGACAGGACCCGTACGGACACGAGCGGCTTTAAGCAGCTCGCGCCGTTTACGATTGCCGAGCGGCTTATTATCGCCAAGCCCCGTCGGACACGATTATCTTATCGGCTATTAAAAACCAGCTATTATTCCGAACGCAATTACGGCAGCTCAATGGAGAAAGGGATGCAACGAGCAGGTGAATATTCAAACAATGACATTTATTTATACATGCACATACAAGAGCAAGGCAATGAAGCAATGGGGGGGGGGGGGATGAGGACAAAGACAAGAGCAAGAAAAACCTACAGCCGTTGTCTATTTATTCTGTACATGGACTTAACCACAATTCTACTTAGCGGACAATCAACTCGGACCATTATGTCGCTGGCTGGCGACTTCTCTCCGGCTGCTTCCACCGACCCACAATTCTGCACGGCACTGCAGGCTTCAGACTCCAGACTGCCGACTCAACTCAGCCCTACTCCGAACGAACTCCCCTCAACTGGACCACGAACCAAGACTGGCCTCTCGGCGCGCCCCGCCTTTTATTGGGTTTGGCGGGTGGAGTTTGGTCTTTCACCTCTGACCCTTCACCACCCCTCCCCCCGCTGGCTCCGCCCCTTTTGTCATTCTGATCCGATCTTGCCGTTAAACGCGGACAACGCGGACGTGGTAGAAATCACCGGCCCTCGCCCCAACGAGGGAGTCCCCGCGTCTGTCGGCGGAGATGCCGTTCGTCTATGGATGTCGTTGCTGGCGAAAAGATGGCGGCGTTTGTGGAGATGAAGGTGAGGAGATGTTGTTTGTTGTGGCGAAGATGGTGAGGAGATGTTGGTGGTTGTTGGTTAAGGTGGTGAGGAAGATGTTGGCGGTTGTGGCGAAGGTGGTGAGGAGATGTTTAAAATAACGATAGGAAAGAATAACACTACCTCAAAGATGCACAGCCCGGCTCACGAATAAATCGCGTTAGATATTGGTGGGGAAATCTATTCTGGACACACACTTATCGACATAACTGATCTTCGGGCAACCTGAATGGTGTTCTGTGAATTTCCACAACTGTAACAATATATATATATATATATATATATATATATATATATATATATATATATATATATATATATATATATATATATATATATATATATATATATATATATATATATACATATACACACTGTACATACTAGCACGTGCGCACGCACGCACACGGACACATGCCCAAAAATATTGGCACCCTTGCACTTTTTCAAATAATGCACCATTTCTTCCAGAAAACTGTTGAAAAAAAAAATTGGTATCCACAAATGTATTTCTTTTGTTTGCAGCGAACTACAAAAAAGCTGAAAAAAAATTACGAAACCTTAGCTTATTCTACAGAGAAATCCAAAAATGGCCTGGACAATATTATTGGCACCTTTTGGAAGTTGTTCGAAATAATTACATTACAAGCAGGTGATTCTCCTTTACTTTGGAATTGAACTCAATTGTGGTGAGTTGCATGAGTCTGCAATATAAAAATCACTCATTCAACCAGTTTGAATGGAGAAAAGGAGTCATTCTGCTGTTTTGTGTCACTGTGTGCACTGCAATGAGCCTGAGAATATAAATGAGCAATGAGCCTGTGTGCACTGCAAAATATAAAGAAAACCTGAGAATTGTCTGAGGTTGTCAGACACAAGATTGTAGCAAAACATGGACAATCTCAAGGCTACAAGTCCATCTCCAAAGACATTGTCTCTGTGGCCACCATACATAATGGTATCAGGAAGTTTAAGGTCCACGGCACTGCAGCCAACCTCCCTGGATGTGGCCACAAGAGAAAACTTGATCGAAGATTGCAGCGAAGGATTGTTTGAATGGTGAAAAAAGCACATTGATCAACTGCCACAGATTCAAGCTGGCCTTCAGACACAAGGAACGACAGTTTCAACTCGCACCATCCGTCGCCAACTGAATAAAAGGGGGTTCTATGGTAGGAGGAGAAAGAAAAAAAAAAAAAGAGAGAAAAAGAGAAAAAAAGAGAAAAAAAGAGAGAAGAGAGAAAAAGAGAAAAAAAGAGAGAAGAAGAGAGAAAAAGAGACAAGAAGAGAAAAAAAGAGAGAAGAAGAGAGAAGAAGAGAGAAAAAGA
>NC_140962.1:24969747-25054747 GCF_056783735.1 Eptatretus burgeri
ACATATATATACATATATATATATATATATATATATATATATATATATATATATATATATATATATATATATATATATATATATATATATATTGTTACGGTTGTGGAAATTCACAGCTCACCATTAAGGTTCCCCGAAGATCAGTTATGTCGATAAGTGTGTGTTCCAGGTTAGATTTCCCCACCAAAGTATAACGGGAATTATTCATGTGCCGGGCTGTGTATCTTCAGTTAACCGTTATTCTGTCTCTATCTTTTATTTTAACAACAACGACAACCCACGGCCGCGTTTTACGGTGATCTTCAACCACGTCCGCGTGAAGCCGGTGATTTCAACCACGTCCGCGTGAAGCCGGTGATTTTAACCACGTCCGCGTGCAAGCATGACTTGAAAAACGGATCAGAAAGGCCTTACCCTCTGAAGGAGCTGGCCAATCGAAAGTGAGAGGGGCAGAGCCAGCCGGGGGTGAAGGGTCGAAGGTGAAAGAGCGAGCACCCCCCAAACCCGATAAAGAGCCGTGCTGGAACGCCGAGAAGCCAGTAGAATTGAGTTGGAAGTTGGAGTTGAGCTGGACCGTTGGAGAGAGTCTGGAGTCTGGAGTTCGTGGCTTGCGGTTGGCGGTAGGAGTGGAGAGATGCCCCCTTGGGAGCTGGAGAGTTCGGAGTTCGGGCAGTTGGTTTGCTGGGGGTTCGCCGGCGCAACCAGGAGGCCTGAGGCGACCCATTCACTCCTCCAGCGCGTCGTCGGCTAGACCAGGCCGCAGTGGGGGCCGGACGACCAAGGGAGCCAGTTGGAGCTCGGGGGTCTGGGCAAAGACGCAGAGGGTCGCCGAACCAGGACCCAGCTAGTCACCAAGAGGGGGGCCAGGTAGCCCTTCGGTCATCCCGGCTCCGAGCAATTATAAAGGCTCACGAGCCCGGTTCTTTCTTTCTTTCTTGGGTTTTGCATGAAAGTCTGCGGTGCCTTGTCCCTAAGTAGAACTGATTAAATGCATGTACATAATAAATAGACATCGGCTGTAGGTTTTTGCTCGTGTCTTGTCCCCATCCCCCCATTCATTGCATATGTGCATTTGAAATAAATGTCCCCATTTTTTGAATGTTAACCTGCTCGTTGTGTCACTTTCTGCCATTGACTGCCATGATGCGTTCGGAATGTTTGCTGGCTGATTATAAGCCGATAAAACGTACACCTGGTCCGACGGGGCTTGGCGATATAAACCGCTCGGCAATCGCATATGGAACGAGCTGCTTAAGCGGCTCGTTTCCATGCCGGCTCCATCGAGGTATAAACTCCCAGCATTTCTGTCCGCGCGAATAATTAGGTACATCGACAATTCGACGATCGACCCTGTAGCGCGTGGACAGAAGAGTTGGCTGGTTTATGGTGTGTTAAAAACACCCGAAGCTGGGTTTCGGCGTTGATCCGGGAGCTGTGACGAGATTGTCACGTTCGGTGGGCGCGCGCGACTGCAATTGAGCTGAAGGCGGTCGTCCGCACGCGGAGTGGCGGAAATCAACTACTATATATATATATATATATATATATATATATATATATATATATATATATATATATATATATATATATATATATATATATATATATATATATATATATATATATATATATATATATATATATATATAGGGCTGCAAAAGTAGGTATACAGTAATGAAAAACAAAACGTGCGCACAAAACATGTTTTATTGATTATACAAGCATATCAATAATAACATACCAATAATAAACATATTAATCCCTCAAATGTTAAAATTAAATGAATTCTCATATTAAATGAATCCTAGCACCACATTTATAATACTGGTATAATCCTTACTGTATACCTACTTTTGCAGCCCCCTGTATATATTACTAAAACTCTCACCTTGTATATATGTATGTATGTATGTATGTATGTATGTATGCATGTTCCCGAAATAAAGCCAAAACGGCACACGATAGTGCAAAAATTTTAGGGCCACCTTACTCACCATTCGCCTGTGGCATGCAGTATCAAGTTTCGTTCAAATCGGACAACAAAAAAAAAAAAATTAAAAAAAATCAATTCCCGATTGAGTAAAGTACTCTTCGGGAGTACTTGATCAATGCAAACAAACCTCAGCGGTATAGTTCGCTGGAGCTATCTTGTTTTTTTTTCTTGAAATGATTTTTTTTTTTTTTTCATCAACCGCTGTCACAACGGGAACCCAACAGGTTCACGAGTCGTCTAGCATATACGTGGGATCATTCCAATTGCACTGGGCCATGGACTAACACCAAGGCCAAAGGCCTGAGGCCTGCTGATCTGTGCTGCTAAATGCAATGGCAGCACATGATTTTTGTTGGTTGGAGTCAGGCCAGCTGTTCAGCCAATGGCTGTCAAGCAGTGGAGTGGAGTCAGGGCAGCTGAACAATGGATCTGCTGGTGTGTTATATTTCTTAAGTCTAAAAAGGGCATAACTGAAAAAATAACTCATAATAAAGTCATGGACCAAATTTCACTTGAAGATGTTAAAGGGTATTGAAAAAAAATAAAGGTCTGAAAAACCAGATGTGGGACAGACAGACGGAGAACAAACTCGTACTCCCCTCCGATGATTCCGGAAGGGGACTACTAAGGTGGTATATAAAACTTACAAGACACTGCATGAATGACGGTAAACCTACAGATTTTTTTTTCTATGACCTTTAAAATCATTATTATATTTCAATTGAATTATATACTTTAACTCTGCATGGGGTGAGCCTGTATTCTCTGAAGTCTCGAGCTCTCTGTTCTTCACTGCAAGGCCCGCAAGCCACTGGCGGCCCAAAGTGCAGCCCCTGACATGCGGCTGATAATACACAAATAGGAAAACACCCACCCCCCCCCTCCAACTCATAATCCGCCATAAATACTATCAAATTGACCCAATGGTTTCAAATGAGTGTTCCAACATGTAGCATAAAAGCAACATAACTACATCAGGATATGGCAGTGCACAAACAATTCTGCTTGCAACCCAGTTAACCACAACGAAGGAGGGTACATGGGGGCAGGGCCGAAAAGCAGACATTACGGAGTACTGCAGGCGGTGTGGCGGCCCACACACCGATATTTTATCGGAAAAAGTGGCCCCCCTCTAAAAAAAAATGGTGAAGATCACTGCTCTCGTTGATCAAATTTGTGAATCACTTTGCCAATGGCATGATTAGCACCATTCAACTGTATGCTGAAGATTCCAAGTTTCTGCACCAACACACAATCAGTCATCTGATCTGAGTATTCAACAAAATTTGGACAAGAGAGCAAACTGCTCAAAAATTGTGGCAGCAACCTCTCAACTCCACAAAATTTTAAGAATGTGCATTTAGGTAGAAACGACGCAATACACACCGAGTCTTTGGACTGCACTGATCTTGAGGTGACTGAGATGCAACTATGCATGCCATTTGATGGTGGGCTGAGTTTTCATCAGCATATCTCCACTATTGTGAACAGAGCCAGACAGGCTTTTGACCTCATCAAAAGTGCTTTCAGAAACATTACCTCTGACCTCCTGCTTTTAGAATATGGGAGGGAACATTGCCTGGAACCCCAGACATGCATTGGATGCACATAAAGTTGAGGCAGTCCAGAGAAAGTGACCAAGTTGATACCAGAACTCTGCAGTCTACCATACAACTTGACAGATTGAGATGAATAAATCTGTATTCACTGGATTACAGGAGAAGGTAAGGGGAGATATATATATATATATATATATATATATATATATATATATATATATATATATATATATATATATATATATATATATATTGTTATGGTGGTGGAAATTCACAAAACATCATTCAGGTTCCCCAGAGATCAGTTATTTCGATAAGTACGTGTTTTAGGTTAGAATCCCCACCGATGTGTAAAGGGCTGTGAATCTTTGAGTTAGCCGTTATTCTTTTCTATCTTTATTTTAAAACAAACACATCGTCACAACAACGACAACCCACGGCCGCATTTGACGGTGATTTCCAACACGGCCGCGTTTGACGACAAGAACGGATCAAAAAGGCCTTACCCTCTGACGAAGCTGGCCAATCGGAAATGAAAGAAGCGGATCCAGCCTGGGTGAAGGTTCAAAGGTGAAAAGGGGGAGGGCGCTGATTTCGGGGGAAAAAGCCCACGGCGGCCCCTCCCCTTGGGGCGATAAAAAGCCGCGTTCGCCGGCCGAAAAGGCAGTTGGTGTGGGGAGTTCGGAGTCCGTGGGAGTTGGGAGTGGAGAGACGCCCCGTTGAGAGCTGGAGAGTTCGGAGGTGGGAGCTAAGTTCGGAGTTCGGAGTGTTGGAGTGCGGGCAGTTGGTTCGCTGGAAGGTTCGCCGGCGCAAGCAGGAAGCCGGGGTCGAGACCCGTTCACTCTTCCAACGCGTCATCGGCTAAGCCAGGCCACAGTGAAGGCCGGACGACCAAGGGAGCCAGTCGGAGCTCGGGGGTCCGGGCAAAGACACCGAGGGTCACCGAACAAGAGCCCATCGAGCCACCAGGGGCAGCCAGGTAACCTTCCCCGGCCTCTCGGAGCCCCTTCTGTTATCCCGGCTCTGAGAAATCATAAAGGCTTATGAGCCTGTTCTTTCTTTTTTGGGTTTTGCAAGATTGCGTGTTTTTTGTGGGCGCGTGCGGCCGCAATTGGGCTAAGCGGTCGTCCGCACGCCGAACGGGTGGAAATCTACAACAATATATATATATATATATATATATATATATATATATATATATATATATATATATATATATATATATAAATATATAAATATATATATATATATATATATAAATATATATATATAAATATATATATAAATATATATATAAATATAAATATATATATATAAATATATATATATATATATATATATATATATATATATATATATATATATATATATATATATATATATACATATATATATATATATATATATACATACAGTGGGGAGAACAAGTATTTGATACACTGCCGATTTTGCAGGTTTTCCCACTTACAAAGCACGTAGAGGTCTGTAATTTTTATCATAGGTACACTTCAACTATGAAAGACGGAATCTAAAACAAAAATCCTGAAAATCACATTGTATGATTTTTAAATAATTAATTTGCATTTTATTGCATGAAATAAGTATTTGATCACCTACAAACCAGGAAGAATTCCGGCTCTCACAGACCTGTTAGTTTTGTCTTTAAGAAGCCCTCCCATTCTCCACTCATCACCTGTATTAACTGCACCTGTTTGAACTCGTTATCTGCATAAAAGACAGCTGTCCACACTCAATGAATCAGACTCCAACCTTTTCACAATGGGCAAGACCAGAGAACTGTATAAGGATATCAGGGACAAAATTGTAGACTTGCACAAGGCTGGGATGGGCGACAGGACAATAGGCAAGCAGCTTGGTGAGAAGGCAACAACTGTTGGTGCAATTATTAGAAAATGGAAGAAGTTCAAGATAACAGTCAATCTTCCTCGGTCTGGGGCTCCATGCAAGATCTCACCTCGTGGAGCCTCAATGATCATGAGAAAGGTGAGGGATCAGCCCAGAACGACATGGCAGGACCTGGTCAATGACCTGAAGAGAGCTGGGACCACAGTATTGAAGAAAACTATAAGTAACACACTACGCCGTCATGGATTAAAATCCTGCAGTGCACGTAAGGTCCCTCTGCTCAAGCCAGCGCATGTCCAGGCCTGTCTGAAGTTGCCAATGACCATCTGGATGATCCAGAGGAGGAATGGGAGAAGGTCATGTGGTCTGATTAGACCAAAATAGAGCTTTTTGGTTTAAACTCCACTCGCCGTGTTTGGAGGAAGAAGAAGGATGAGTACAACCCCTAGAACACCATCCCAACCGTGAAGCATGGAGGTGGAAACACCATTCTTTGGGGATGCTTTTCTGCAAAGGGGACAGGACAACTGCACCGTATTGAGGGGAGGATGGATGGGGCCATGTATCGCGAGATCTTGGCCAACAACCTCCTTCCCTCAACAAGAGCATTGAAGATGGGGCGTGGCTGGGTCTTCCAGCATGACAACGACCCGAAACACACAGCCAGGGCAACTAAGGAGTGGCTCCGTAAGAAGCATCTCAAGGTCCTGGAGTGGCCTTGCCAGTCTCCAGACCTGAATACAATAGAAAATCTTTGGAGGGAGCTGAAAGTCTGTGTTGCCCAGCGACAGCCCCGAAACCTGAAGGATCTGGAGAAGATCTGTATGGAGGAGTGGGCCAAAATCCCTGCTGCAGTCTGTGCAAACCTGGTTAAGAACTACAGGAAACGTCTGATCTTTGTAATTGCAAACAAAGGTTTCTGTACCAAATATTAAGTTCTGTTTTTCTGATGTATAAAATACTTATTTCATGCAATAAAATGCAAATTAATTATGTAAAAATCACACAATGTGATTTTCAGGATTTTTGCTTTAGATTCTGTCTTTCACATTTGAAGTGGACCTATGATAAAAATTACAGACGTCTACGTGCTTTGTAAGTGGGAAAACCTGCAAAATCGGCAGTGTATCAAATACTTGTTCTCCCCACTGTATGTATATATATATATAATTCTGCTTGGCTGCATAATTGTCTGGGAGGACAGTGCATAATTTGTGGCAGTGCCGGTTACCAGTAGGCTGTTACTCATTTTGCCGACCTCGAAAGGATGGCGGGCTGAGTCAACCCACCTGGTGCTAATTCAATGACACGCAGGGACTTGAACTCGAGACCCGAGGATCTTCAGCGAGCAACATTAACCATCAAGCCTTGCAAGGGGATATAATCAAGGTTATATACAACTACAGCAAAAGGAATTGAGAAAATTGACCCATCTCATCCCTCCCAACCCCCACCGACAACTCATGGGCACTCCACGGAGCCAGGAGGCGGCACAACGTGAACAGAATGAGTCACGACTTCAGGAAGCGAATCATAGACGCATGGCAAGAGATCTGTAATGTGGACGAACTTTCAAAAGGGGACTTAAACCCACACTGGACAGAGCAAGGATGTAGCATGTGCTGACTCCCTGCAATGTGCCATGATGTAGCAACATAACCTATGAACCAGGCTGGGAGATCAACATGAAAATATGTTACACTACTTACTGTACGACGACTACTGTGTGTGTGTGTACGTACGTGTGTACGTGTGTGTGTATACGTACGTGTGTGCGTACGTGTGTGAGTACGTGTGTGTACGTGTGTGTGTGTACGTGTGTGTGTGTGTGTGTGTACGTGTGTACGTACGTATGTATGTGTATGTGTGTGTACGTGTGTGTATACGTACGTGTGTGCGTACGTATGTACGTGTGTGTGTACGTGTGTGTGTACGTGGGTGTGTACGTGTGTGTGTGTGTGTGTGCGTGTGTGTACGTACGTATGTGTATGTGTGTGTACGTGTGTGTGTGTACGTGTGTGTGTGTACGTGTGTGTGTGTATGTGTGTATGTGTGTGTGTGTATGTGTGCACGTGTGTGTGTATGTGTGTGTGTACGTGTGTGTGTATGTGTGTGTACGTGTGTGTGTACGTGTGTGTGTACGTGTGTGTGTATGTGTGTGTATGTGTGTGTATGTGTGTATGTGTGTGTGTATACGTGTGTGTATACGTGTGTGTGTGTATGTGTGTGTACGTGTGTGTGTATGTGTGCACGTGTGCGTGTACGTGTATGTGTGCACGTGTGTGTGTACGTGTGTGTGTACGTGTGTGTGTATGTGTGTGTACGTGTGTGTGTATGTGTGTACGTGTGCACGTGTGTGTATGTGTGTGTGTGTGTACGTGTGCACGTGTGTGTGTGTATGTGTGCACGTGTGTGTATATGTGTGTGTACGTGTGTGTGTATATGTGTGTATGTGTGTGTGTATGTGTGTGTGTACGTGTGTGTACGTGTGTGTGTATGTGTGTGTATGTGTGTATGTGTGTGTACGTGTGTGTACGTGTGTGTGTATGTGTGTGTGTGTGTGTACGTGTACGTGTGTGTGTATGTGTGTGTGTATGTGTGTATGTGTGTATGTGTGTGTGTGTATACGTGTGTGTGTATACGTGTGTGTGTATATGTGTGTACGTGTGCGTGTACGTGTGTGTGTGTGTATGTGTGCACGTGTGTGTGTGTATGTGTGTACGTGTGTGTGTATGTGTGTGTGTACGTGTGTGTATGTGTGTATGTGTGCACGTGTGTGTGTGTGTGTGTGTGTGTGTGTGTGTGTGTGTGTACGTGTGTGTACGTGCGTGTGTGTACGTGTGTGTGTATGTGTGTACGTGTGTTTTTCGGGAGGTCGTTCTGGAATCCCAAACACATCTGATGGTGCAGAAACGTCTACACAATATCCCAAAATTGAATCCCTGATGTGGCCAAGCAGGAAAAGTTTGAAATCACCAGCAGGGCCTGTCCCAGCCATAACAAACGGGACGGATGTTCCACAACACCAGCTCTTGAAACGCCACGAAACTTCGAGCAAGGAAAAATTCCGCCACAAAGGTCCGTCCAAGTTAAACAATGAACGAAAGTGTCAAATGCAAACAACAAGGAAAAAATAAAAACAAATAAAACCCTCTGGAGACCACACACACACACACACACACACACACACACACACACACACACACACACACACACACACACACACACACACACACACACACACACACACACACACACACACACACACACACACACACACACACACACACACACACACACACACACACACACACCTACAAAGAAAACCAGACAAATTTACAAAACAAAATTACCGCACTCACAAACACAAAGTATAGTTTCATTGAGCGACTTTTGCTTTGACTTAAAGATGAACGAGGCGAACGCAGATAAAACCACGAAAGACTCCGTTCGCTCGTCGCTCACCTGTTTTGACCTAGCATCTCGACGCAGGCTCCGCGAAGGGCGATTGATAGAAAGGTCCTTCGGACAGGCGCGCCAAGGCCTACTCACCCTCAGAGATTGGGGTCCTCGAGTCACATTCAGCACATCGCAAACGAGAATTGATGAAAATTGACATTTATTCTTGTAATTTACTATGCATGTCATTTATCTTTATTCCCTATTAATAGCGCAGAAGATGTAATTCTGAATTTCTAAACAGCAATGCTTGATTTTGAGAATGTTAACGATGGTGTATTGCAATCGTTTTACTTGGTGATACTGATTTCTTATTTCTTTCATACGACGTTTATAATTCTTAAAAATACGAGTATGGATTTCCAATAAACATAATCTTCACGTGAGCCGAGTTCAAAAACATTGCTTAACGTTAAGTAACACGATTACAATCCGTTCAAATGTGTGAAACATTTAGGCAGTGACATCCACGATCCACATCACAGATGCGATATTGTCAGTTGCCAATTCAAGTACCAAATAGCGCTCAATGTGGCGGCACGAGAGAATAACAAGTGGAAATTCAGACTCCTTTCTCCGAAACAGTGAAATATGAAAAGGTGCGCAGGTTTCGAACTTTCCTATTTACACTTTGTCGAAGAGAGAGATAGGGACACAATTAGAAAGACAGGGACACAGATAGAGAGACGTGGGCGGAGATAGAGAGAAGGGGACGCGGACGGAGAGAGGCACGGGGATGAGGACAGAGAGAGAGAAAGAGACACGAATGGAGAGAGGGACGGGGAGGGGCACGGGGATGAGGACAGAGAGAGAAAGAGACACGAATGGAGAGAGGGACGGGGAGAGGCACGGGGATGAGGACAGAGAGAGAGAAAGAGACACGAATGGAGAGAGGGACGGGGAGGGGCACGGGGATGAGGACAGAGAGAGAGAGAAAGAGACACGAATGGAGAGAGGGACGGGGAGAGGCACGGGGATGAGGACAGAGAGAGAGAAAGAGACACGAATGGAGAGAGGGACGGGGAGAGGCACGGGGATGAGGACAGAGAGAGAAAGAGACACGAATGGAGAGAGGGACGGGGAGAGGCACGGGGATGAGGACAGAGAGAGACACGAATGGAGAGAGGGACGGGGAGAGGCACGGGGATGAGGACAGAGAGAGAGAAAGAGACACGAATGGAGAGAGGGACGGGGAGAGGCACGGGGATGAGGACAGAGAAAGAGACACGAATGGAGAGAGGGACGGGGAGAGGGACGGGGACGAGGACGGGGACACGGACGGAGAGAGTGATGGGGACGCGGACGTAGAGAGTGATGGGGATGCGGATGGAGAGAGGAACGGGAACGAAGAGAGAGAGAGAGAGAGAGAGAGAGAGAGAGAGAGAGAGAGAGAGAGAGAGAGAGAGAGAGAGAGAGAGAGAGAGAGAGAGAGAGAGAGAGAGAGAGAGAGAGAGAGAGAGACAGACAGACAGACAGACGGGAACGTGGACGGGGACACGGACGGAGAGAGTGATGGGGACGCGGACGTAGAGAGTGATGGGGATGCGGATGGAGAGAGGAACGGGAACGAAGAGAGAGAGAGAGAGAGAGAGAGAGAGAGAGAGAGAGAGAGAGAGAGAGAGAGAGAGAGAGAGAGAGAGAGAGAGAGAGAGAGAGAGAGAGAGACAGACAGACAGACAGACAGACAGACAGACAGACAGACAGACGGGAACGTGGACGGGGACACGGACGGAGAGAGTGATGGGGACGCGGACGGAGAGAGGCACGGGGACGTGGACGGAGAGAGGAACGGGGACGAGGACGGAGAGAGATATAGAGGCACGGGGACGAGGATGGAGAGAGGGAGACGGGGACGTGGACGGAGAGAGATAGAGAGGCACGGGGACGAGGATGGAGAGAGGGAGACGGGGACGTGGACGGAGAGAGATAGAGAGGCACGGGGACGAGGATGGAGAGAGGGAGTCGGGGACGTGGACGGAGAGAGATAGAGAGGCACGGGGACGAGGATGGAGAGAGGGAGACGGGGACGTGGACGGAGAGAGGGACGGGGATGCAGACGGGGACGAGAACCGAGAGAGAAACGGGGACGTGGA
Organism: Eptatretus burgeri; assembly: GCF_056783735.1. Lineage (NCBI taxonomy): Eukaryota > Metazoa > Chordata > Myxini > Myxiniformes > Myxinidae > Eptatretus > Eptatretus burgeri. Next base: position 24,980,718 of record NC_140962.1, read on the forward strand.
CGGAGTGAGAAACGGGGACGTGGACGGAGTGAGAAACGAGGACGTGGACGGAGAGAGAAACGGGGACGTGGACTGAGAGAGAAACTGGGACGTGGACGGAGAGAGAAACGGGGACGTGAACGGAGAGAGAGACAGGGACGCAGACGAAGAGAGGGACGGGGAAGCGGACATGGAGAGAGACGGTGAAGCGGACGTGGAGAGAGACGGTGATGCGGACGTGGAGAGAAGCGGTGAAGCAGATGGAGAGAGAGAGATGAGGAGAGAGACAGGGACCCATATGGGGAGACAGAGATATGCATCATGGTGAACATGATGCATCTCTCTGTCTTTCAAGAAGAGGATGCAGAAACAGGCAGAGTTTTGTTGACAACACCACCAGAGATCCACTCAGGTCGGAAGATTATAGAGTTAGGGTGACTTTGCTTATGTGGAGAATGATGTCGCTGTGATGTTGAAGGTTGTGAGCTGTCTCTTTGCTGCAACCTGTCTCGGTTCTTCATGAAACCTTGATAGCATTGTTTGTGGTACCCCACAACATCCAGATCCACACCTTTTAGTGTCAGGATATCTGACTGCACACTGATTCCATACGATACTTTGAATCAGGTGGTTCTGCCAGTCAGATGGTTCTCGGATTTCAGGCAGAGAGGTGAGTTTCTCAACTGGATCATCTCTGATATTTTGCTTGGGATCTTCTCAACTATCCACAGGCTTGGGATCTTTGGGTCCTGAGTTGTAGCCTCCACCATTGAATTAACACCAGGGGGTCGACTCAGCCTGTCGTCTTTCTGAGGTTGGCAAAATGAGTCCCAATGTACTGGTAATAGGGGCATTGTATCAGTGGCACAGTGGTGCCCTCAACCAATGATGCTACTCATAGCCATGTGCTGCATTTGAAGGAGGAGGAGGACCATCCACGGCAGATGCGCACACCATCAAGAGAGTAGAGAATGAGAAAAGATCGCAATTGTGAGTGAAAAAATGAATGGCCTTGAGAAGATTGGTTGATTGATTGTGTGCTCTACCTGTAGCCAAGTCCTTGGCTTCTAGGTAAGGGTGATGCTGTGTGGTTTGTCATTGCCTTCCCAGCAGTAGGTCAGGGCAGGAATTTGTAATTTGACCACGATGCCGGTGAAAATTCGCTTCTCTTGGCGAAGGATACCGTGAGATCTTTAACATCCCTCAACTAATGATAGCAGATGGTACATCCTGCCTAACATCCATTTGAGGGACGGCACAACCACTGATGAATCACCCGAGAGCAGATGGAACACCTCCACCAGCAACGTAGTTTGACATGAAATCGTACTAAGTTTGAACGAAGAGATGGGAACCAATCAAATGGGAACTAAATCATGAACTAAGTTTCATACTAACTGTAACAATAACGAAAATCCACAGACTGCACCAATAACTAATATGAGGACAAACACTCACTTTATCTCATAATTTCAAGATTTTGTAAGATGTGATGTTTACGATGAACTCCAGAGACAAGAACAAGATGTTGATAACACTGTAGTAGTTAGTGGATTTGTGAAAACAAAAATAATCTTTTTAGATATACACATCTTTATATCAGATCCTCTTCAAGCCTCTTCTTATATTGATTTACCAAAAGAGATAAAACTTAAGAAGGTGGTTATTAATATTCAAAAAAAAAAGATAATAAATGTTTTCTATGGTCTGTTCTTGCTCACTTACATCCTCCACAATGGAAACCTGAAAGGGTTGAACATTATAAGAAATATGAGAATACATTCAATGTTAAAGATTTAAAGTTTCCAATGTCATTGAGAGATATTCCCAAATTTGAGAAAATGAATAATCTATCTGTTAATGTATATGGATTAACGGATACAACCAAAGTTCAGGTATTAAAAATTTCAAACAACGAAAAAAGATGAAACACACATTGACCTTCTCTACTTTACTTAAAAGGAAAAATCACATTATGTTTTCATCAAAAATTTACCAAGATTAACCAAATCACAACTCTACCAGAGAAAATGTAAAAGGTATCCTTTGTAAGAGATGTTTCAACTCCTGTCAGACAAAATAATGATCAAATCAACATTTGAAATATTGTAGTAATCATAAATCAACCATAATCAATTTACCAAAACAGGTTCAAGCAGATCATTCAAAGATTTTAACAAATCTAAAAAAATCTGTTTGTGATATATGCTGATTTTGAAAAGTATCCTTGAAAAGATAGATACTGTTTCTCCAAATCCAAATAAATCATGCACAAATAAATATCAAAAACGTACTCCTTGTGGTTTCTGTTATTATATCAAATCATCTGTTGGTAATGAATACAAGTTAGAACTTTATAGAGGAGAAGATGCCTCCGAGGAGTTTGTAAGACAATTGGAAAAAGACTGCATAAGACGAAGAGAAATAATGGTGAAAACCTATAAACAAATGTCATTAACAAAGGGAGAGAAAAAGGAATTTAGAAAGAACAGTATCTGTCATATTAATGAGGAGAAAATTGAGGGAGACGTCAAAGTTAGGGATCATTGTCATCTTACTGGAAAATATAGAGGTCCAGCTCATTCCCATTGTAATCTTAATGACAAGCCCCCAAACTTTATTCCTGTCTTTCTTCACAACAACGCTCACTATGACACACATCTATTTATGAATGAACTTTCAAAGACATCTGGAGATATTTCTGCCATTCATAACACAGATCAAAAATACATCTCATTCACAAAAACAATTCATACATCCCCCATAACCCATATCAGATTTCTTGATACAAACAAGTTTATGGCAAGTCCATTATCGAACTTAACATCAAATATTAAAAAGTTACCTAATGTTAAATCACATTTCTCAAATCAAGAAGAGATTAATCTCTTATCACAAAAGGGAATATATATATATATATATATATATATATATATATATATATATATATATATATATATATATATATTGTTGTGGTTGACGAAATTCGCAAACCACCATTCAGGTCCCTTAGGTGAGATATCTCTGTAAGTATATGTGTAGTTAGGCCCAAACCCGTTGTTTCGAGGGAATAAATGTCATTCATTCGGGCTGCGACCCCTCTAGATAGCCGTTTTTCTTTTACTATCATTATTTTGGACCAGCCACCATTACTACCACCACAAACCACGTCTCAACAGCCATCACACAACAACCACCAACCGCAACGCCGCTTCACAACCACAGCCACGACCTTTACCGTCACAACTCGCCCTCGCAACCATCGCATCACCGTCATTCCCGCGCCGCTTGTGGGCACCGATACTGGACTCATGCAGGGCACGCACCGAGCAGCGGGTGCAGAGGCACAGCCTTTCCGAAGAAAACGGATCAAAAACGACTCACGCCCACTTCTGTTCCGTCCTATCGGCGAGCGTGGGGCGATTTGGCCCCGCCTCCAGGTGCGTTGGAGTAATATCACTGTATGCAAATTCATGGATCAAAAAGCATTCACGCCCACTTTTCCTCGGTCCAATGGGGAGCCAGCCAGAGGTGAAGGGTCGAAGGTAAAGGGTCGAAGGCGAAGGAGCGAGGCCCCGGGGGCTATAAAGGGCTGCGTTCGCTCGCCAAACGAAGCAGTTCGGAGTCGGTGAGTTGGGAAGAAGGAGCAGTTCGCAGTCGGTGGAGTTGGGAAGAGCCAGTCAGGAGAGGAGTCGGAGAAGGCGGTTGGACGGAGCTGTGGAGAGTTGGAGAGGTGGCGGCGGCGAAGGCGGTCGAGGGGGTGCTCGTGTCAGAGTCGGGGAGCTGCGGAGGGGAGAGGCCGGCAACGCGACCGAGGTCGTGGTGGAGACGCTCGTCGCGGGACCCGAGACAGGGAGATATCCTCCTTCCCCCGAGCATCAACAACCCCCTCCTGTTTCCCCCCGCGCTGAGATAGTGCGAGAAGGGGGCCCCGTTCCCACCCCATACCAGGCAGTCCCAGCGAGGCCCGTGGAGTCGGGGCGCCAGCGCCATTTTGCGGCTCATCACCAGACGGGTAGGCTCGACGTGGTCTCGGCCCCAGGCCGTCTGCCCCCTCATAGTGGAGGATGGTCACTTTTTCTTTTGCTTTGAGTATATGTGTTGTCGGCGCCGTCTGTGAAGTAAAACTGTATAAGTGTTGCCGTGTGCTCGGTAGTCGGTTAGCTCTGCATGGTCTTTTGCTTTTACATTTGCTTTTTGTGTATTATTGTGTGTTTCTTCTTCTTCTTTTACATTTGCTTTTGGTGTAATTGTATATGTGTGCTTTCCGTTCATCGCGAAATAAATGTGCTTTATGTTGAACTGTTTTCCCGTTTCGCTTCGTCTTTTCCTTTATTGAATCTCCATCTTACTTCACGTAAAGGGTTGGTCGTGGGCTAAAACGCCCGATAATTAATCGAACCGTCCAGGTTGACGATAACACCGCTCGGTTATCCCGATAGTACGGAACGGGTCGCTTTAAGTGGCCCGTGTCCGAAGTCGACCTGCGGCGAGGTGCGATCGCCCAGTCTACCCTCCGTGTGGGTACTTAGGTAGGTCGAATTTGGCGAGCAACCCTATCCCACGCGGGGGGCCGATTGGCACGATCGTGGTGAGGCCGAAAGGCCCACCCGTGACTAGTTCCCGGCGTTAGTCCGAGAGGGTCACGACGGGATTGTCCGTCCGGTGGGCGACGTGCCGCGATTCGAGTTACGTGGCCGTTCGCACGCCGGCGGGCGCGAATCCGCAACACTGGTGTCAGGTCGTGCGATATAAACTCATCGCCCTCCTCGCGGCACTGGTATCGGAGAACGGGAAAACGGGCTGTCCTGTCTCCAGCTAAATTCACGGGAATCGGTCCAGGGGTGAGAGGAGCGACCCCCGATTCCCTCCAAATTACGAGCATTCAAATTAACCCTTTACGAGAAATAAGATGGCGTCTCAAGGCGAGCGGGAGCCGGGGGTATTAGAAATGGATTTAGAATGTGTAGAATCCATGGTCCAGGATGAAAACCCCGAGCAGGAAATGTTGGTTGTGCAGGAACACGAACTCGTCCAACTGAACCCAGAGCCCGAAATAGGTGCGGCGGCGGCCGCGGTGTATGACACCTCCCCACCCCCCCTCAGCCAAAACCTCCCGATCCTGGCCGAATCGGCTCACCCAAGCGCACCCGACATGGCCTAGCTATTCGCCATGCTGGCGGTAATGACAGCGAGGATGGATACAAACACAAATGAAATGAAAAACTAAATAAAAGGCATGAACAAGCAAATGAACGAAATGAAAACGAAAATGGAAACAAACGCACTCGAAATGAAAGAGCTGCGGGGTGAGACGCAGAACATGGGCCAAAGCCTGCAGGCGGGCATGAAGGCAGTAACCGGGGAGCTCAAAATGGCGACTCCACGTGTGGGAGCGAACGAGCTGGGAGGGAGTGCAACGGCTGTCGGGCCCGCGGTGGAGGCGGGTAAGGAGAAAATAATTCGGGAGACAAGAGACGAGGTGAAAGTAACTGGGAGGGAGAGAAAAGAACAATTAAGACGGAAAGCAAGGATGAGGTACGCGGAGATCGTGAAAGAGCAAGGAGTGAAAAACAGGGAAGGATGGGAGCGACTTAAGGAGAAAGCAAGGTTGACCTACATAAAGATAAGGGAAAGACGCCAGAAAGAAGCAGAGACTAATAGACACGAGGAGATGACAGAAAGAATAAAATGTATAGAGACACGGGAGATAGAGGGTGAATTGGACAAGGTTAGTGACGCACACACACACACACGGAGGTGGTGGAGGATAATGGGGGTGAGCTGGCGGACTGGGTAGAGACCCAGTGCGAGCAGCGGGATAGCCTCCTCCAGGAACGAGGGGAGGGAGTATGCCCCCTTGAGGCGAGTCACGACTAGGTGGGTTCGGTCGTGCTTTGCGAGGTTGAGGGGACGAGTGCTGTGGACGGGTGCACGCGGAGCTTGGGGGGTATAGAGGCCCCGGAGACCCTTGTGGGGACACGAATCCCAAGTGTGGTTGTCCCGGTGTGTGTGGTGTCGAGGTGTGTGTTCACGAGTGTGGCGAAATGCGTGCTGCAACGCACGCATAGCGCGGGTGCAAGGGCGTGTGTGAGAGCGACCGGGTGGGTGAAAAAGACCCCGTGTGTGGAAGCGACCCCGTGTGTGAGTGGTGTGGTGGTAAGTGTGCAGAAGGGCGTGCTTTCCAGCACGCCGTGTGTGGATGAGGCACCGCGGATGAGTGCCCCCGCGTGTGTGAGTGAGGCACGGTGTATGAGTGAGGAACCGCGGATGAGTGCCCCCGCGTGTGTGAGTGAGGCACGGTGTGTGAATGAGGCACCGCGGATGAGTTCCCCCGCGTGTGTGAGTGGTATGGTTTGTGTGAGGGAAATGGCACGAGTGAGTGAAAGGCCGCGAGTGAGTGGAGCCACGTGTGCGAGGGAGGCGGCATGCGTAAGTGAAACGGCCAGTATGAATGGAGCACCACGTGTGAGTGGTATGGGTAGTGTGAGGGAAATGTCATGCGTGAGTGAGCGGCCGAGTGTGAGAGAGACAGCGTGTGCAAGGTCGTTGTGTGTAAGGGAGATGTCGGTCGGCATGTGTGAACATGCAGCCGCGTCTCCCGGTGTGAGTTTAATGGTGAGGTGTGTTGGCGTCGTAACACGCGGGAGTGCGTGTGTGGAATGGAGACGGAGACTGCGACAGAGGAACGAAAGCCGAGTAGCGGCTGTAGTTGTTTCGGGGACCGTGCCGGGTTCACCCAGCATTGAGCACGAGGTCCGTGCTGTGCAACGCACGAGGCCCCCACGTGCTCGCTTGCGAGAGTGAAGTCCCGGTCCGGAAACGCCAGCGGTGGATTTGCCGATCCCGCGGACGGACAAAGTGTAGGCAGGATTACGGATTTGGACCGAACGGGTTCTCCACACGATCGTGTGTGTTAAGCTCCAACGGGCAAAGCACATGTGTTCGCGTGGGGAACCCCTCGAGACGTGGGGCTTGTGTTTTTTTTATGCGCACGGTGACGCCATGGCTGCACGTGGGGTTGGAATCCGGCAGGATGGGTATCCCTGCCGGATAGTACCGTCCAAGGAGGGACGAACACGTGCAGCTGCATGACGTCACGGGCAGGTGCAAAGTGCGCGAGCTGTGAGTTGCCGTGCTGGTGCTGCGCATGTAAAAAAAAAAAGAAAAAAAAAAGCAAGCCTCACTTTCGGGTGCACAGGATTCCTGGGCAAGGGGTGGAAGACCCCCTTGACCAGGGCACAGGATGGAAACTAGTTAGGGGGAAGGGTTAGCTTAGCTAGACCGACTTCATGGGGCAGGGGTAAGTCCTCATGGAGTCCGTGAAATGGATGAGTTAGAGGGATTGTAGCGAGATTTAGGTTGGGAAATTGATTAATGGGATTATTTGGAGACAGTGACAGACTTGTGAATGTGTAGAGGGGACGTAGCTTAGCTACGTAGTGTTAAAAGGAACGTGCTGTAGTTTAAGGGACGACGTGGGAGCACGAGTTAGTTAGGGGATGTAGTTAGGAGGATGGCAGAGTTCAGCGGTGAGTGTGTTGAAGAGTTGGTGAGTGAAGTGGAAGCATGTGCTTGGTGAGTGAGTGAGGCCAGCGGGTCTGTGTGTATGGAGCGAATGGGGACTGCATGGTGCGATGAGTGATTGGGGGGAGGAGTGACTCCCGCCCAAGGGACCCCCGGGGTCAGTGTAGAGTGAGTTAGCTGGGTTAGTCAAATTAACAAAAATGGAGGTCGTTTTGCTGTTGGTGGGAATGTAGGCTCGAAACCCATTTGGAGGGGTGCAGGAGCCCTGTTGACGGGCTTGGGAGCATGGCTGCGAAAGGTGAGTATCGCTGAGTGGGTACCCCGGGCACCAGGCTAGTCGGCCGTGGTAGGCCAAGGGCCCATGGGGGGCCGGGATAGCGTAGTGGGCACGGGTGCGCCTGCTTGGTGCGGGGGCCCGGGGCGCCATTAGCCGCGTGGGCAGTGTTGTGGGCACGGGTGACCCTCGGGAAGGGGCCCGGGAAGCCAGCCTGCCACGTGTGCGTTTCAGGGGAGGTGCCATGGGGGGCACTCCCCGGTGTTTAGGGAGCTGGTAGGCTCGGAGGCAGTGTAGTGCCCGGGGGTGCCATAGCCGGAGAATCGGCAGAGGGTCGTGCCTGCCAAAGGGAGCCACGTGTCCCAGCCATGAGACCGTGTGAGGGCACGGAGAGAAAATTGGGGGGCGAGGCCCTAAATTGTGAGGACACCAACACAGGCGATGGGAATCTGGGTTGTTAGAACCAATAGTTTAAGCGAGAGGCGCTTGTTGAAAGCCCCGGGGTAGTTTAACAGTTAAATGGTTAGGGTAGATAGGAAGTGTACCCCTCCGCACCATCCATCCCCTCGCTCTCGTTGTGGGCCGCTGGACCCACTTTGTGTTATAGATCGCTGAACTCTGGGGAGGCCATCCTGAGGCTTAGATTGGGCCTCGACACAGGACGCTAGCTCTCCCTTATTCCCCTCCGGGAAGGGAACGTAGGGGTTGGGAGTAGGCTAGGTGACAGGATAGGTTAGCCGAACAAGGACGATAAAGGGGGTTAGGGGACGATTTATAGTGGGGAAGTAAAAAATAAAAAATAAAAAAGTTGGGGCTAAATTGGGGTTTGACAAATTAAGGGAGTGGGTATAGACAGTGACAGGCAAAGGCGATAGGTTGGGAGGGAGACCGTAGGGTAGGTCCGAGCCCGCCTTCCGAGTGGCCAGCACCACCTTACTCCCTCCACCAACCTCCACTGAACGGCAAAGGCTGGCCAGCTTCATCTGCTGGCTGCGTTGCTGCAAGGCAGAGGCCGGCCCACTTCATCGGCAGCTGTTGTTTTGCTGCAAGGCCTGTGCCGGCTGGATCGTCTGCAGCTGCTGTGCTGCAAGGCCTGTGCCGGCCGGATCATCTGCAGCTGTTTTCTGCAAGGCCTGTGCCGGCCAGTTCGTCTGCCGGCTGTGTTTGCCTGCAATGGCCTTCTTCTGCGGGCTGTGTTTGCCTGCTACCTTTGCCATGCCATGCCCACTGCCCCTGTTCACCAGGCCCGTTCAATTTTTGCTCTGCCCCCCCCCCCCTGTTCATTGCCATGTGCGCCAGGATCAGAAAGCAACAGTTTGCAAGCTGCAAGAACTGCCCTGTTGGCAGCTACAACACGGGCCTGCAGTGGCGGCCCGTGCACCGTGTTTGTGTTCATCAATCCATTCGTTGTGTTCATTGCGTGTGCCACTTGAGCTGGCACGGAGACTGCGTTTGTGCAGCCCATGCACCGTTGTGGTTCACTGCATTCAGTTCAAAAGGGAAGGCCTTGGACTGCGAGTGAGCAGCCGGCCACGTTCCCTGTCACCTGCATTGTTTGAGCCAGAGACTGCATGCGAGCAGCCTGGCTCCCTGCTAACTGCTTTCTTTTTGCAGAGTCCATTGATCCTGGGCCATGGTTTAGTGTAAAATTTGTAAGTCAAGGTTAAGATGTACTGTAAATATGAGTGCGCCCCCGGCATGTCTGTCCTAGCGCCGGCAATTTTATTTAAGTCGTCCGTGTGAGTGAGTTTGTTTAGGTAGTTACTCAGCCCTCAGGTTATTTATTTTGGGGACACGAATACCATGAATGTCGCACTCAGGGATCCGTAGGTAAAATGTACTAGGGGAAAACTACACATGATGGCACACGAAAATTTGACGACTCGGGACGAGTCTGTAAAAAGGGGAGGGGGTAGTGTTGTGGTTGACGAAATTCGCAAACCACCATTCAGGTCCCTTAGGTGAGATATCTCTGTAAGTATATGTGTAGCTAGGCCCAAACCCGTTGTTTCGAGGGAATAAATGTCATTCATTCGGGCTGCGACCCCTCTAGATAGCCGTTTTTCTTTTACTATCTTTATTTTGGACCAGCCGCCATTACTACCACCACCAACCACGTCTCAACAGCCATCACACAACAACCACCAACCGCAACGCCGCTTCACAACCACAGCCACGACCTTTACCGTCACAACTCGCCCTCGCAACCATCGCATCACCGTCATTCCCGCGCCGCTTGTGGGCACCGATACTGGACTCGTGCAGGGCGCGCACCGAGCAGCGGGTGCAGAGGCACAGCCTTTCCGAAGAAAACGGATCAAAAACGACTCACGCCCACTTCTGTTCCGTCCTATCGGCGAGCGTGGGCGACTTGGCCCCGCCTCCAGGTGCGTTGGAGTAATATCGCTGTATGCAAATTCATGGATCAAAAAGCATTCACGCCCACTTTTCCTAGGTCCAATGGGGAGCCAGCCAGAGGTGAAGGGTCGAAGGTAAAGGGTCGAAGGCGAAGGAGCGAGGCCCCGGGGGCTATAAAGGGCTGCGTTCGCTCGCCAAACGAAGCAGTTCGGAGTCGGTGAGTTGGGAAGAAGGAGCAGTTCGCAGTCGGTGGAGTTGGGAAGAGCCAGTCAGGAGAGGAGTCGGAGAAGGCAGTTGGACAGAGCTGTGGAGAGTTGGAGAGGTGGCGGCGGCAAAGGCGGTCGAGGGGGTGCTCGTTTCAGAGTCGGGGAGCTGCGGAGGGGAGAGGCCGGCAACGCGACCGAGGTCATGGTGGAGACGCTCGTCGCGGGACCCGAGACAGGGAGATATCCTCCTTCCCCCGAGCATCAACAACCCCCTCCTGTTTCCCCCCGCGCTGAGATAGTGCGAGAAGGGGGCCCCGTTCCCACCCCATACCAGGCAGTCCCAGCGAGGCCCGCGGAGTCGGGGCGCCAGCGCCATTTTGCGGCTCATCACCAGACGGGTAGGCTCGACGTGGTCTCGGCCCCAGGCCGTCTGCCCCCTCATAGTGGAGGGTGTCCCTTTTTCTTTTGCTTTGAGTATATGTGTTGTCGGCGCCGTCTGTGAAGTAAAACTGTATAAGTGTTGCCGTGTGCTCGGTAGTCGGTTAGCTCTGCATGGTCTTTTGCTTTTACATTTGCTTTTTGTGTATTATTGTGTGTTTCTTCTTCTTCTTTTAAATTTGCTTTTGGTGTAATTGTATATGTGTGCTTTCTGTTCATCGCGAAATAAATGTGCTTTATGTTGAACTGTTTTCCCGTTTCGCCTCGTCTTTTCCTTTATTGAATCTCCATCTTACTTCACGTAAAGGGTTGGTCGTGGGCTAAAACGCCCGATAATTAATCGAACCGTCCAGGTTGACGATAACACCGCTCGGTTATCCCGATAGTACGGAACGGGTCGCTTAAAGTGGCCCATGTCCGAAGTCGACCTGCGGCGAGGTGCGATCGCCCGGTCTACCCTCCGTGTGGGTACTTAGGTAGGTCGAATTTGGCGAGCAACCCTATCCCACGCAGGGGGCCGATTGGCATGATCGTGGTGAGGCCGAAAGGCCCACCCGTGACTAGTTCCCGGCGTTAGTCCGAGAGGGTCACGACGGGATTGTCCGTCCGGTGGGCGACGTGCCGCGATTCGAGTTACGTGGCCGCTCGCACGCCGGCGGGCGCGAATCCGCAACAATATATATATATATATATATATATATATATATATATATATATATATATATATATATATATATATATATATATATATATATACATATATATATACATATATATACATATATATATATACATATATATACATATATATATATATATATACATACATATATATATATATATATATATATATATATATATACATATATATATATATATATATATATATATATATATACATATATATATATATATATATATATATATATATATAATTCCAGCAATCTCTGTGTGTGTCTGTCTGTTTGTCTGTCTGTCTGTCTGTCTGCGACCGCCGTTTCTCGACGACTGCCAGTCCGATCTCATTGAAACTTGCCAGGAATATTGTCGGGGACCCGCAGATGTGCCTTTTCGAGGTTTGATATCGATCGGACGAGCGGTTCCAAAGTTACGGCCATTTTACTGCTTTTTCAGTGTTGAAAAGGTGTATATATGGCAACTGAAGGTGTCGTTCCACCTTCTCACCTTATCATGCCAATTTTTTCCCAAATTATTAATAACCGGACGACCACCGGTCCGATCGGATTGAAACTTGCCAGGAATATTGCCGGGGCTCCGCAGATGTGCCTTTTTGAGGTTTGATATCGATCGGACGAGCGGTTCCCAAGTTACGGCCACTTATATGTTAACCAATGACAAGACATGGTGCTAGGACATCACGAATGACGTCACAATTAATGTTTATTTATTTATTTATTTATTTTTGCACGATTGACGGTCCGATCTGATTGAAACTTGTCAGGAATATTGCTGGGGACCCGCGGATGTGCCTTTTCAAGGTTTGATATTAATCGGATAAGCAGTTCCCAAGTTATGGCCATTTATCTGTCGACCAATGACAAGACACGGTGCTATGACGTCATAAATGACGTCACAATTAATGTTCATGTATTTATTTATTATTATTATTTTTTTGTACGATTGACGGTCCGATCTGATTGAGTCTTGCCAGGAGTATTGCTGGGGACCCGCGGATATCCCTTTTCGAGGTTTCATATTAATCGGACCAGCGGTTCCCAAGTTATGGCCATTTGTCTGTCGACCAATATCTGCGAGAGAGGGGGGCGGGAGAGGGGAGGATGAGAGTGGGGGCGAGGGAGAGGGGCGAGAGAGGAGGGGGTGAAAGGAAGGGCGAGACTAGGGGGGAGTGAGGGGGGGCGAGAGAGAGGGGGAAACACAATTATTCTTCATTTGATATGACGTCACAATTGCCGCTGGGGACCTGAGTATGTTTCCCAAGTTATGGCCATTTATGATACGGTTGGTCTAATCTAATTGAAATAATGCCCCAATCCAGTTGTCGTTTACTCACCTACGGGCCCGTACTAGTATATATGATAAAAGTAATTATAAGTCAGGTGGTGTGTTTTTTTCTTCAAAGAATAAAAAGGTTATTGGTAAGTTTAAAGATGAATTGGATGGGAAGGTCAAGAGTGAATTTATGGGATTGAGATCGAAGTCTTATGCTTTTACGTATGTTGATAATAATAACATTGAAAGGTGTGATAAGAAGCTAAAGGGAACGAAGAAAAATATAATCAAGGAAACAATAAACTTTAAACATTATTACAACTGTTTAACCTTAAAGAAGGAAGAGTACAGAAAAATGAATACAAGCCGGTAGGCGACGAGGGATTCGTAAGGATCGAAGCGCTGGATACGATGCTTTTCATTCTGACTGATCCACCGACGAAGATTCATTGCCAAGACGTATTGGTTCACATACAATTGTTCCTCTGCCTGGCAAGATTTTTCCTATTGTATATTTTGCCAACTGGCACTCCTCATAAAAAAATGACGGTAAATAGACACCCTATTTTTGAAGGACTACAATTTGAAAAATAATCGATTTGCTGGTTTGTGCTGTGGAGCCTCGCGTTGCAGACAGACACACACACACACACACACACACACACACACACACACACACACACACACACACACACACACACACACACACACACACCCACACACAGAAAACCCGATAAACTTCTCTCAATGCTCTTGTTTGACCACACCTCTGCCATGTGATGGCAAAACCGAGCAAGTCTGGTTTTGGTCAAATTTGAGTTAGATCCATATTTGGACAGGAAAAACCTAGTAAGTCCAGATATGGGTCTAACTCAAATTTGACCAAAACCGGACTTGCTAGGTTTTGCCATCACACGGCAGACCTCCTGAGCCACACAATATTTTTCATAAGCCACGCCCACTATACACAAGCCACGCCCACTTTCCTACGCCACTCCCACTTTTCATCAACCACGTCCACTTTCCCTAAGCTCCGTCCACTTTTCTAAGCCCCTCATAAAAAATGACGATGAATCGACACCCGATTTTTGAAGGACTACCATTTGAAAAATAAAAACTCAATCAAAAATCAGCTCAAGTAAAATTTTCACAATATCTCGAAGTGTTTAATTCCGAAGTCTCGATTCTCTACATTCAAAACTGAAGGACAAGTATTGAAAATACTGTACGCGGTTTTTGGCTGCTGCACAGCAACAAAATTCAAACGCGCATATTCCTAGACCATATTGCACATGTTTGCAAAGTTTCATCAAAATCGGTTCTCTGGTTTGTGCTGTGGAGCCTCGCTTTGCAGACACACACACACACACACACACACACACACACACACACACACACACACACACACACACACACACACACACACACACACACACACATACACACACACACATGCACACACACACACACATACACACACACACACACACTTTATAAATATCTCGAAGTGTTTAATTCTGAAGCCTCGCTTCTCTACATTCAAAACTGAAGGACAAGTATTGAAAATACTGTATGCGGTTTTTCGGCCGCTGTACAGCAACGGGTGGTTGCTTGGCAACGAAATTCAAACGCGCACATTCCCAACAAATACTGCACATGTTGGCAAAGTTTCATCGAAATCCGTTCGCTGGTTTGTGCTGTGGAGCCTCGCGTTGCAGACACACACACACACACACACACACATACACACACACACACACACACACACACACACACACACACACACACACACACACACGGAAAACCTGACAATAAGGGATATCTAGCATATATAGTGAATCCAACAATAAGAAGTTATAAACATCAATTATATACAGAAGAGATAAATAAGAAAGCATTTGGAGCTTTTGATGATAAAAGATATATTTTAGAGAAAGGGATCAATAGTCCCTTCTGGTTATAAATATAAGTGTTAAGATATTGGGTTGGGAATTTTAACAGGCTACCGCCGTCTTTTTACTGATTTATAAATGATAGAACCAAGCAATAACCAAACCAAAGAGTGGAGATGTAATCAGCCTTTGTATTTAAATGGGAAACATAAAGAATGTGAGAAGTGTCAAATAAGTCTTATTGAAGAAATAACCGGGGTAAAAGTGGATAAAACAAATCGGCAGATAAATTTATTTACAAATAAGTTGGAGGATGTAAAGAAAAAAATTAATATGCTCGAATTGATTAAAAACTTTGATGGTTATCAATTGAACAATTCGAAAAACAAATTACGACAATCTCAAAATGATATGTAGCTCAGGAGGTGGTCAAATAACAGCATTAAGAGAAGTTTATCATTTCTTTTCTGCTCAACAAAGACACTTAAACCAAGAACCAAGTTCCAAGTTATTCTTTGTGAATATACTCGATGGAAATGAATGTTATAAGAAAATTAAGTTATTCCCTAAAGTAGAACATGGACAAATATTCGTTGGTTCGCTCTGAGTATAATGAAAATATGAAAGGGAAGAAGTGCTTTAATCAGTAAGTCTTAATCTTTCATAGTCTCAATTTTACATTTGCTTGTATGGGAGGGGGGGAAAGGAGTCTCCCATTTTGAGCTTTTGAGGCTTGTGTCAGAAAGTTTTTCCCCTTTCCCCCCATTCATTTGAATGGGCGTCTCAGAAATCCCATTTATCATCAACTCTCATTGTCAAGTACTCCCAGTGAGTAATAAGATATGTTGATGATGATGATGATGATGATGTAATCCGTGCCTTCATTATGACATCATAATTTGAGAAGTACGACGCTTGATCTAATCAGTATGACAAAAAATTCCTCTGCAACTGTTAGTCCGATGGACACAAAGTTTTCAGAATATGAGCGGCCCCGGCCCACAACAGTATACCCTGTGTCTCTTTATTCTGAGTGAAACATTTGCCTTTATTCCTCTATTTTGAATTTTGCATTGCATTATTGGATTTACATACGATACTGTGGGTTGAAGAGTGGGGTGTGTGAATTAGGATGTTAACGTCGCTCGGTCACATCTGACGGCTGATACAGCGCGACCGCACATGGGGTACGTATTGGTCTCCCGAGCACGTCAATCAGGATCTCCGGAGCAATAGGCGGTACCCTGAGCCCTCTTCCCAGGGGCCAGGTCGTAACACTACCTTTTAACCGATATCTATGTTTGAACTTCCAGGAGTAAATTTTGACTTACTTGTCTGTACCTTTTAAAATCCATTTCCCACCTCATCTCAGGTTGGTGCTTCACACGTATCAATGAGTGTCCAATCCCTCAGATGGATATTAAGTTTAGGATGCATTAGTTGATGGACGTTAAAGATCCCACAATACCATTCGTCGAAGAGTATATGAGCCAATTCATTAATTAATTAAGAAGCTTAAGTAGGTAATTGGCAGCTGACATCCTGTCCAAATTCTAACTTTCTTCCTCAACTGTGGGTAGACATTGGTCGGACATTTATCAACACTAGGTTATTCGGTTTGCTGTTTCAGTATATGCTTCCTGTATGGACAATAGCTACTACACTTTAGAATAAATCAAATAAACGTCCCTCGGTGTGTTCACATGTCATGTGCGAACCTGTGATCCTTTGGAACAACAGATCATTCCATCATCACAAAGATACTTCTAATGAAAAAAAAATGAACAACAACTTTTAAACTGTCTAATAAACTATGAATTCACAGTTCTTAAATTTCTTTCTCTTGTGTATCCAAATAATGGCTGTTTGAGGGAATAGTCCCAATCAGGAAATTGGAAGTGCAGCATATAATGTTACAATTATCATCACATGAACTGAGCGATGCTGGAAATTCACGACCAAGTCACGTCTCTCCTGAAACTCTGTGCATGTCTGCACACGACTTATGCCAATGCCCTGTATACGCTTGCTCCCCATGTATTCCAAGACTTGTAATCCCTCGTGGGGATCGTTATGCTGTCACCCTTGCCAGAAGGAACTGCTTTTCAACAGCACAATTTCTCCAGAATGACCTGCAAAGACCACCCATCCATATAGTACGATGTCCAGAAGACAAACGCTCTGCATCACTCCCAACACAGCACCATCGACAGGAACACATAGAATTGGGGGATACAACATCACGACTGGAGGGTGAACTGTTGGGGCAATGTTTTTTTTTTTTTTCTCCAATTCATTTATATCCTATCACATATGAGATTTGTACTTGTACTATTCAGATGATTGGACCATCCATACTGTCCAAGATGATGGCTTACACAGGTTTCTGGGTGTATATCTGTGAAAGCTGGGTTAATATGAAAGTTTTTTGGGGGGAATTTACCTTCGTTGCAGGTTGGTGCAATTGTATTGCTGCACACATCAGAACTTTCACTTGGAGATCATCACTTCCCAAAACAAGGCTCAAATTTAATGACAAGCTCAGTTTTACAAGAAGCCAAAGATATAGAAGTAGATTGAATGAACATCCAAGTAGAGACTAACTGCAGGATCAAAATACAATCATCGAGGCATGTTCCATAAAGAACTTAAAGCGGAATGAATCTAAAGATCAAAAGCTTTCCCCAGCAATCCCAGCATGGCTACACGGCCGGTCCTAAGTAGGATGAAAGAAGACATCTCATATAGCCCTGTAGAACAAAGCTCCACTCAGTGATCCCCCTCACACAGATGGTAATAACATCTCACAAATGACATCGTTTCAAGAAAATAAACCAAACAAACTCAAAAACTCCGAGTTGGAGCATAGATCTAAAAAGTCTCCTGAGAAAAGCCTGCCATGGAAATATGATTAGAATGCCCATGTGATTATACAATTTCAGAATAATGCCTTTTAACGTTTGGATGACATCAACTCTCCTGGATATTTCAAGTAGTATCAAATATTTGGCCAACCCCAAAAGCCTCAAGACCAGATAGGCAAAACGTAACAAAATCCCATAGGTATAAACAGCTTGTGATTTTAACACAACAGAATGAAACTAGACATGATTGTCCCGCAGTAAATGAACACTTATTTCATGACATAGTCATGTTTCATAGTAATATACTGAGTAAAACCAATTGGATTGTTCTCCCTGATTGTTTGCATCTGCGAACACAGTTTATGATTTATTATAAGCTCCCACGTTAAACTCCCATCCACAGTATGGATTTCTTCCTCGTATCCTAATATCCTTGTATTTCATTGAAGGGTACATTAAAATCTTCTCCTGTACTTGTCCTTCAAATAATTGGTTCGCGGGCACCAGTAGTGACCACTATTTTCGTTGTGTCTGTCTGTCTGTTTGTGACTCTCTCCAGAGCATAGCTCTGTGACGTTTGATGCGATCTTGATGAAACTTGGACACAAGCTAGATATCATGGTCTAGGTTGTGTCTTTTTGTATGAGGGGCGTCCCACGCCCCTTGTGGGCTGAGCCACGCCCACTTGAACTTTTTATTATTTATTTTTTTCTCGATTTTTTTTCTCGCAATTTCATTTCCTGGAAGCTGTGCGTAATGTCCATAAGTACAACATATAAAAAAATCCGATTTCATTTGGTCAATTTTGATGGAAGAGATAGGTTTTTACGGTAGGGCTTCCTCAAAAACTTCCACTAACTCAATTGTCCCTATCGTGGCATTGTTCAATAATGCCCGCGAACCATCGTCGCCTCCCGGCTAGTATATCTACAAGCTTTATCCTTAGCTTAAGAAAACATAGTAATAACAACTAGCAACTCTGTCCCGTCCTGTAATAACAACTCTGTCCACAACGGGCATGGGACGCCCCTCATACAAAAAGACACAACTAGACTATGATATCTAGCTTGTGTCCAAGTTTCATCAAGATCACATCAAAAGTCATGGAGCTATGCTCTGGAGAGTCACAAACAGACAGACAGACACACAGACACACAGACACAACGAAAATAGTGGTCACTGCTGGCACCCGTGAACCAATTATATCTACAAGCTTTATCCTTAGCCTGAGAAAACAGTAATAATAATTATTGGAAATTATCCTTAATGGTGATGGCAAATATTGAAAAACAACCTTCAACTAAAAAGCATCTTCAAATGCAAAGCTTGTCCGTGTTTTACTTTGCACTCCAACTTATATGACGAAAACAACAGCTAAAACTAGAAGGGCACTCGGTAGAATGCATACCTCTGTCACGTAATACCTGATCCACGAGATCATATCGGGCCCAATACATTTTTGAAATATGCTATACATCGTTTGAAATATGCAATACAGCGGACAGCTAATGCGGTCATATCATACTTACTGTGACTTTGTCCTTTGATGTTTTGACCCAATTATTAATTAGTCTTCCCCATATTCTCCTACTAAGGGTTTGTTAAAAAATTGATGACAAAATCTCAAATGGTTAAAAAAAAAACTCATGGCTTGGACAGACACATTGACACGGACACGCGATTGTGAAACCCAGTCTTGCACGCCAATTTGAAATTCCTAGTGTTACGATTTAAGCTCAAAAAGCTTTTATTTCCAGAAATATTTATTCCTCAAATATGCCATAAATGAAATATTCGGAAGAGTTTTTTGGAATGATGTCTGAAGGAGATAAAATGTAAAGTGCTGTGTTTCAACAAATGCTATCCAAAGATGAGTGGGGACATTGGAGTAAGAATGTGGTATCAATTACTGTTGCTCGAAATATTATTTATCATTCCTGGACTGAGCTCGAGAGAAGATCTCTTTGGTAATTGAGGGTTGTAAGGAGTTAAACTGAGCAGGAAGAGAGGGGAAAATTGGAAAGGGGTGGGGGGGGTGAGCTTAAAAACACCATCATTCTTCAAACTTGGACTGCTTTTGGTTTTATAATCACATTTTCGCAAATAGAGCTGAATGTGGAGCATGATTGGAAAGGATCCAAATATAATGTACATTGCTTTGTGCAATTTAAATTACATCCCAGAGGATAAAAATCATCAACAAATGGCAGGTGTTGTAATATTGGTTTTCTGCACACTCAAATTAAATTTCAGCACTGAAGCTGACATGCAACAACCAGGCTAACAATCCTATATGACCAAACCAAGGAGGTTTGATTCCCATCTTAACCATTACCTTTCAGAAGAGAGCATCGTGGAATGGTTATCAGAAACGAAATCCAATATCTCACTTTGGTGGTGGCAATTACACCACCAAATGAGAAATAGTTTTATGAGCATTAACGGGATATTTACCACCGCCACTGAAAGTGAAGGAGGTTATGTTTTCACCCCTTTCTGTCTGTTTGTTACTTGCAAAATGGAATATTTTTCAAGTATATTGGTTAGTCGATTTTGTTATTCTGTCTGTCTGTCTGTCTGTCTGTTTGTCGCCGACAGGTCACAATTCTAAACCGATCGTCATTAAACTTCACCAAGTTGTAGAGGTAGTCTCAAATGAGAAGACTTGATTTTGAGGTCAAAGGTCATCTTGAGGTCAAATCGTAATTTTTCATCCAATTGACTTGAAATTTGAACAAGATTTGCACATTGCGTCACTGGATTAGAAAACCAACTATTTTTGAGGTCAAAAGGTCAAAGGTCAACTCAAGGGTAAACTTCTAAAATCATTAATTTTCAACTGAAAAATTGTCAATTGTCATCATATAAACTTGAAAGTTGAACACAATTTGCATAGTCCATCACTGAATTGGGAAAGCAACTATTTTAGGTCAAATGTTAAAGGTCAACTCAAGGTCAAACCTCTAAAATCATAAAATTTCATCTGAAAAGTCATCAATTTTCATCTGATTAACCTGTGAATTAAGTAGCATTTGCATAGTCCATCGCTGAATTTGGAAAGCAACTATTTTTGAGGTCAAAGTTCAACTCAAGGTCAAACTTCTAAAATCATCAATTTCAATCTGAAAAATAATCAATTTTCTTCCGATTGACTTGAACTTTGATTCAGATTGTGAATTTTAATCTTAATGAAATGGATAATTTGATGTATCCATGGAAACCTTTGGAAAAGGGTGTGGATTTTGCAAGTATCATGCTTTGCACGATGTCCATTTCTTGATCCTTGCAAAATGGAAGGTTTTTCAAGTATATTGGTCAGTCGATTTTGTTATTTTGTCTGTCTGTCTTTGTCTGTTTATCTGTTTGTCTGTCTGTTTGTTGTCTCCAGATTACAATTTAAAACCAATCTTCATGAAACTTCATCACATGGTAGAATTTGTCAGAAGCAAGAAACCTATTGTTTTTTCAGGTCAAAAGATCAACCTAGGTCAAAGGTCAACAACTAAGGTTGTATTTCTAAAATTCTCAATTTTCATCCGATTCACTTGAAATTTGAAGAGAATTTATATTTCAAATCAATTAATTCAACCAATCAATTATTTTTGAGGTCAATATCGACCAAAAGGTCAACATAGGCCCAAGGTCAACAACTAAGGTTGTATTTCTAAAATCCTCAATTTTCATCCAATTGACTTGAAATTTGAAAAGGTTTTCATATCAGGTCACTGAATTCCACCACCAATTATATTTTTGAGGTCCCCATTGGCCAAAATGTCAACATAGGCCAAATTTCTAAAATTGTCAATTTTCATCTGATTTGAAATTTGAAGAGGACTTGCATATTTGTTCACTGAATTAAACCAGCCAATTATGTTTGAGGTCAACAAAGACGAAAAGGTCAACATCGTACCAAGGTCAACAACTTAGGTGAGATTACTAAATTCCTCAATTTTCATCCGATTGACTTGAAATTTGAAGAGGATTTATATTTCAGGTCACTGAATTCAACCAGCCAATGACTCTTGAGGGCAACATCGACCAAAAGGTCAACATCGGCCCAATATCGTCCGGGAGCAAAATGCAGATATTTTAGTGAACCTGGTTTTTCCGGATAAAGTTTTTTTTTTCTATGCTGTTTCTTGTAGCCTAGGGGTAGCTCTTCATGATTCAGGGGGGTGACCGTTCGTAACCGTTGGGCAATTTGCTTTATTAACCCTTTTATGCCAGTTACACCCAAATGCACCCCAAAGTACTATTTTTTGCGATATCTTGTAAATAGCTGTGACCAAAAGTCATCACATTTCTTTTTCATCATTATTATTCACAAGGCAAGTATTTTACAGCTGATTTGGACACAATTTGCCCAAACTTGATGATTATTAACCCTTTCCTGGCATTCGTAGGGGATCATATATACCCCAAACGTAGGCCTACATTTCCTGCTTTGATGTTTATCACTTATGCATATTAAGATGAAGTATTGGCTGAGAGACTTCATTAGTTGGTTAAACTGACAAAAGGTGGCACCATTGCATTGTTTCAGATATTAGAAGCACATGGCTGGGCACCACTCCCACTCTGCTGTGCAGGTTTGTCATGGAATAGGCTACCAGACTTCCAGTTGTCAAGCTTTATATGAAGTAGTTAGTAAAATAGAATCTCCAGATTAAAATACTATACAAATTCAGATTGTATAAATTTCGTTTTTACAATGACAGTTATCAAAATGGGCATGACAGTTGTTGTTGGGTGCTGCCCTCTTTTAGCACGGAACCGTACTAATAAATGTGAACCTTTGTACGGTACTAGTATTCAGGCACAGTTATAAAATGCTTTCTCCCAGGTTAGAATCTAATTTTTGAGTTATTTATTTTTAGGGTTGACATTTTATGGAGTCCAATCAGGAAAGATCACGCTCAAGGAGGAGACTCTTAAGGTTTGGGCACTTAGCCACCAGCTGTGTTGTAAGATTGAGACCGGTTTGGACGAGATGGACGAGGATGGTGCAGATGGTTGCAGCCAAACATCCCACAAGGAGGAATCCAAGGTGAGAATAGCTGCAGACGCCAAAGACAAATATGGGATCCGTCAGTAGCTGGCGACCTGCATTTACCCATTGAATCCCAGTGACCATCCCGACGAAATCATGAATATAAGCAGTGGCAAGATTGGAGATTCCAGTGTGAATGTGCACAAGTCACTTAGTATCGGAGAAGACCTGCTAGCAGAGTTTGAAAAAGGTTGGCCCCAGGGTTTCTACGCCACCAGAACAAAAAAGATGAAAACTATGGCAGCAACAGCAAAGTCAGTACAAGTTGGCAGTTCAAGAGTGACTGATCTTGATGCCATATATGTGAGAGTGATAGCTTTGTTGTCAAGTGATCGGGACATTGACGTTAGAAATGTAATATCGCATGAACTTGCACCCGTTCCAACGTCAATGTTCACTAAGGACGGAATGCGCACAGCAAAAGCGAAATCGGTACTCAAACGTTCACTACAGGTGGAGGTATCCAGTCGTCTCTCAGGATGTGCAGATGTGACAGTCATTGATGGCTGAGCTCTTCTATGGACAATTCATTGGCCAGCAAACGGTACCGTAGCAGACTATGTCTCAAATGTGAAGACACGGGTTGCTAGATACCTGAAGGACAGTGATGTCTACTTGATATTCGATATCATGCATAATTTCAGCATAAAGTCAGCACCATGAGTCAGCACCACCAATTTCAGCACCATGATTTCAGCATAAAGTCGGTCACAAGGGATGGGAGAGAAACAGGAATAAGCCGCACCCACCAACTGCACCTGACAACAAAGCTGCCAGCGCAAAAGGTTGTCTTGTCTTCTGTGGACAATAAGAAGCAACTCATCAAAATCATCTGCGATGAACTGGCTCGAGATAGGTTGTTCCACACCAGTAGCACCAGGAATCACAAGTTGGTAATCACAGGAGAAGACCCTTGCCCAGTTCAAGTGTCCACTGAAGACATAAGCGTAAGACATGACCTTGAGACATCCCACGAAGAGGCTGATATCATTATTGTACAACAGGCGTTGAAATGTGCAAGCGAGGCCAGCAAACTGTCAGTCGTGTCAGATGACACGGATGTCTTCGTGCTCCTTGTCCACTTTTACAAGAAGGCCAATCTCACCCTCCAACTTACCATGGAATCCCCAAGTAAAGAGAAGACCATTGTGGACATAAAGCAGACGGTGGTAAAACATGACAAAATTGTTAATGAACTTCTCCCTGCCCATGCTCTTTCAGGATGTGACACAGTTGCTTGCTACTTTGGGCTAGGGAAGGGCTGTGTACTCAAAACACTGAAGGCTGGCTATGAGTTATTGGCTGGAGGCGACATTGAAGCACCATTCACAGCTGTAATGCAACAGGCCATAACCTTCATCTCTGCATGCTATGGTATGAAAAAAGCCAAAGACATGTCCGAGACAAGATTGCTTGTCTGGGGTAAAAAGAATCGGAAGGGTCACACATCATCACCCAAACTGTGCACCCTGACACCGACAAAGGAGGCTTTCAGAGAAAATATCAAGAGTGCTCACTATCAGGCAATCTTATGGCGAATGCTTGAAACTAGCCATCCACCGGCACTGGACCCTGAGGAATATGGATGGATGAGAGATGTCAAGAACAAGTCACTGTCACCAATTACAGTCCCAGATGATGTGAAACTGGCCCCAGAATATGTTCTTGAAATGATCAGGTGTGGTTGCAAAAGTGAAAGTCCCTGTAATTCGAGAAGGTGTGGTTGTCAAGTCAGAGGTCTGCCTTGCACAATTTTTTGTGCCTGTTATGCAGTTGGCTGCTCGCGTGTGCAGTAGCAAGGTTTGAGTAGATTGGGGAAGCAACTAGTAGTAGCAGATTATTTGTTTGTTTCACAAATTTATTTGATCTTACGGTAGGTCAAACTAAACACATTGAGTGTCTAGACTAGAATATTGAGTGTCAAAATAGACTAAACCCAGTCTATTTTGCATCGATGTCAGCAGGTCGGAAAGCAAGAGATGACATTAAAATCCCATGCCATAATTTTGGAGTGGTTTTTGTGCAATAATTATTATATTATAATGCGTTATTATAACGTCAACGTTATTATAACGTTATTATAACGTTATTATAACGCATTATAATGCGTCAAGGACCCCTGTTGTCTATAGATGTTCAAATGTGTTTTGCTGGGTAAAATCAGTCAGGAAAGGGTTATTATTGAGTATTAAGTCATTATTCTATCATTTAAGTTGTTTTTGGTTACCTTATTTGTGACTAAAGCCGCTGTCACACCTTGACGTTTTAGCCACCATATGGCAACGTATCAAAATGTATGTAAAACGCTGGCATACGCTGAACTATTTTTTTTTCCAGTTTTGGGCGTATAATAACGTGTTGGACGTATGCATATCGTATTAGTGATGTACACAGAACGTTTCGATAACAGATAGATAACTTATACCAACGAAGGCTTAGCATGTTGTCGGCATTCACAACCTATGCCCAACGATAGCCTAACTTATGCATAGCGCGGCAGCGTATCGCCGACGATCACGTGGCGTAGCCTATTAAAAGGCTGCGGCTCGACGATTCAAATCATAACCGCACTAGACATCGAAGTGTCAAGCCGCTGTCACACCTTGACGTTTTAGCCAGCGTATGCCGACGTATGAAAAATTTGCCGAATACGCTGGCACACGTCGAATACGTTATGGATAAGTTTTCTATACGTTAAGAGCACGCAGAAGCACGCTGGCATACGTCGTAGTACGCTGAGTACGTCGACAAATTTTAAGCATGCTGAAAATTTCTCGACTCGCACGTTCCGCATACGCTGGCCATAAGTTGTAGGCACGTTACGTGATCGTTGACACACGTCGACACACGTTACTTGTAAGTTACTCATAAGTCGAAACACGTCGAGGTAATGTTTAGCGTACCCGAAACTTATTTCTAACCTATGAGTAACATGCTTTGAACCTATGTGTAACGTATCTCCAACGCATATTGACGTATGTAGATGTATTTGACGTCTTCCGGATGACCACAGAACTTACTGAACGTGTTACTAACTTACAGCTACCGTATAATGGCGTATTGGCAGTGTTTAGGGGAATTGGTATATAAAAATGGGGTTCGCACAGGAGGAACCCGTCAGTGTTCCAGACTCCATGGTTTTTTTTTTAGTTTTTTTTTTTCTTCAGCATGGCGGTGATGTTGACACTTCGATTTCTAGTGCGGTTATGATTTAAATCGTTGAGCGGCAGCCTATTAATTATATTATATTATAACCGCACTAGAAATCGGTGTCAATATCACCGTCATACCGAAGAAAAAAAAACAAAATAAACCATGGAGTCTGGAACACTGACGCTAAACATTACCTTGACGTGTTTCGACTTATGAGTAACTTACAAGTAACGTGTGTCGACGTTTGTCAACGATCGCGTAACGTGCCTACGACTTATGGCCAGCGTATGCAGAACGTGTGAGTCACACGCTGGCATGCGTCGAAAATTTTTGAGCATGTTAAAATTTGTCGACGAGCTCAGCGTACTACGACGCATGCCAGCGTGCTCTTAACGTATACAAAACTTAACCATAACGTATTCGACATGTGCTAGCATTTTAGACAAATTTTTCATACGTCGGCATACGCTGGCTAAATTCGTCAAGGTGTGACAGCGGCTTAAAGTAAGGATGAGGTGGTTATTGTGCAATCATATGTTGTCTGTGTTCAAATTTTATGTCCTGGATTAAAATAGCCCAGAAAGGGTTAATACTGAGTAATTCACAATTGTTTTATATGTTAAGTTGTTTTTGGTTACATAATTTGTGAAAAAACATCGACACAAGCAAATGTGGTGATGTTGGTTGAGTTCATTGCAATAAATAGTGAAAAAAAACTGATTTTTTTTCATTATTTATGTGTTTACCCGCACAAAAGGGTTAATATAGCAAATTGCCCAAGGGTTGCAAACGGTCACCCCCCTGAATCATTAAGAGCTACCCCAAGGCTATAAGAAACCTCAAAGAAAAAAACTTTATCCGGCAAAACCAGGTTCACCCCCACTGCTCCCGGACTAATAGTCCATGAGCCAGACATCAAAAATGAAGTGTTGACGACCAAATTGAGGGACTAAAAGCCACTATACTTTTTCAGTTACCTTGATGTCTGTAGAGTATGGAATCGTGTGATGGACGCTTCTCATGCCCAGCAAAATGGTATTTTGGTGGCCATCTTTAAAAATGGTCACCACTTTTCAATGACCTTGATATATGTCAGTAAATTGGCCATATCTCCACAATGGCTTAACATAAACACATGATGTCACATTCATATGATTCAGTATAAAATTCTGCATCTTTTAGTGTGTATTTTGTTCAGTAATGTTAATTACTTTTTTATTTATGAACACAAATGTTGTGAAAAAGTCACCTTTTTTATCATTTTTTCCACATTTTTTCACCTATTATCACCATATATACATCAAGGTTTACTTATTTCACGGTATTTATGCATGACTTGGATATTAAACAGTAATATTAGTGATTTAGAGTCCTAATTATACCATTGTTTCACTTTATATACCTGAGAATTGAATCAAATATAACGGCCAATTGCAGTATTAGTCATTACGTTTGTCCAATAATATCAGTGTAATTTCTGTTCAAGATGCTCGCATAAGATGTAACTTATATAGGTAAACATTTCTTACACCTTTTTGGATATGTTCACAGGTTCAATGATGATACCTTTACATTTTCTCCTGCTAAGCAGGTCTATATAAAAATATGAACAAGCTACCACTTTTGCAGTATCAGCTGTTTTATATTTTGATTATGTTTCACCACATATTGTACATCTGAATAACATGATATAGACTGTATCATCGTTCATAGAAAGTAAGAATAATTCTAATTGATTTTTATCAGTTATTTTCTTGCATGAAATTAGTTTATTATAGGAATGCTAAACAGCATATTGCCAGAATAGAAAGTACATGTGTATGAGATTGCTATTAATCATCGTCTTCACTGTCACACGTATCTGCTGCATCCTGGTAGTGGTCATCACTGTCTTCATCAACCATGTTAGCACATTCCATAAGCTTACATGCTGCTGTACACTTAATTCCATTCAACATGCATGTGCATTTTGATGGTCGGCATGCTCGAGTGCATCTGCATGAAATTAGGTCTATGACCATTTCAGGTGCTGGTGAAGTGGTCATCCAGTTGATCATGAGAGATCCGGCCTGACATTTGGCCCAACCATGACCCTCTGTAGGATCTGGAATGGCAGGGGAATTGTCTAAGCTCCTCCGCCATATTGCAGCCTGGTAGTTTTCCTGGCGTGTGTGTTGCAGGAGGGTATTTTCACATGGTGGCAGCTGGGCAGAGTCAATTTCCCCTCTGTGGCATCGGAAAATGTCATACCCTGGTTCATTTACTTCATGCACTTTGGAATTTCTGCTGTACAGCTTGCAAATGAACTCTTGAATGGTATTAAACACTTCTGAAGACAAATCCCATTGGCTTCCTAGTGAAGTAAATGCATCCCTGTACTTCTCATTTGGGGTGATGAGTTTCAGTCCTTTCAACTTTCCCTGTCCTGCCAGTGCACTCACTGTGTCACAGCCAGTCCAAGGGTGAAGTCCCAATAGTGCAGTGCACACTTCAACTCCAAGTGCAGTGGCTAATCGTGAGATGTTGACAAGCCTAAGACGAGTTTTGTTTCCACGCCTTATAGACATTTCACTGTTGATTTGCCTGCACAGACCAAGAGCAATGATGAACACATATGTGTCATCTGCTATTATGAGTAATGCAGGATAACTCACTGAAGCATGCTTGGCATCTAATAAGAGCCGAGTGTCAGCCTCCTCTTGGTCTGATTTAAGAGTTTCTATCTCCTCATGGCTCTCTTGGGTGAACTTGATACATTTTTCACCACATGTGACAAACATTGTTTTGTTGCTAAGTTGTTGTCTTCGCTTGGGATCTTTCCAGCTGTCCTCTAGAAACTGTATCAGGTGGTTCTTACTCTCAGCACAGGCCAATAACCTTCTCCAGTTTTTTATTTTATGTCCTGGTCGTATCTGACTGAAGGTTATTCCTTCCTGTGTACCGCGGTTGACACGTTCAGCAGATTTGATTGAGTGGTCTCTGTACACATCAAATACTACATCAGTTCTACTACTTCCATGGCTGGTATGGAGTATCTGTGCTAAAACACGATCAGACAGCTCAGCAAAGATGTGATTCTCTCCATGCATCTTCTGAATGAGCCCCATTGCATCAATCAGTGTAGCATTTGGTTGAGGAAGTTCTTCAGTGGCTGATACTTTTGTCTCCAGATGCTTTGCGATGACAGATTTATTGGTTTTCTTCACTGTACCATCACAATTTGCAAGTGCCCATGGCAGAGGACCAAGAGGGTGACACAAAATTTTGCACATATCTAGTTTTCTGTTCTGGGCAATGAGGATCATGTTGCCAAACAATCTCCTATCAGCTCTCAAGATAACTTCTTTAGTTGATCCTTTCACTAGCTTCATATTCACTGAAGAAAATGTTTTCAGCCTAAGTTTTTTTCAGTGTGTCATAGAACCCTTTACCCTTCTCAAGTCTCTGCACCCTGAAATTCTGGTAGGCTTCTTCTCCTTTCTTCTGTGCCTTGAAAATGTCATTAGATATTTCAGGAGTGGCCACTGCTCCAGTGGACAGGTCGATGAGATCTGATGGATCCTGATAAAAAGGATTTGACCAACTGTTCTCCAATAGATCAACCATTGATGTAACATCAGACTCATCTCGCATGATTCGTGAATGCTGTAAATCTGTATGACTAAGTCCTCCACATCTTGCAGATACATGTTCACGCAGTTGTCTCGATGCCATAGCTCGATGTTCAGTTGTAAGATAATACCTGGCAACAGTTCCTGGTTTCAGGCTGAAGCCACATGTTCCTCCTGCAGTCTGGGTGTCCTTATTGACAGTCTCTTCAGTTGTTTGATCCACTGCTATTCAACCAAATGGATTGAAGCTGCTTAGCTGAACTGAAAATCCACCCCCAACAAAGTGAGCATACAACTCTGGGCTTGTCTTCTGAAGTTGGCACATCTGGGCATAGTAGACTGGAAGATACCTTGCATAATTGGTTTTGTCCATTGCAAAACACCATGGAATCATTTTTCTGATGCATGCAAGATGTAGTTGCCAGTCACCTTCTCTGTCGGCACGAAGAAGCCCAAGCAAAATTTCGATCATTTCCACATATGTCATCCAAAATGCTGCCAATGGGCCTTTATCAGTTTTCAGAACCTTTATATTAAGTAAGCACTAAATATCTGCAAAATTCTGTTGCATGATTCATCCTTAACTGCAGCATCATAAGTTGCTACACTTGTGTCATTACATAGCATGTGGACTTCCTGGATGGTATGATTCAACTTTTCAAGATCTTCAGCATGATTCTCTTCAAGCCAGTGTACAAAGCTTCTCCATATTAACCTCATCATTTCTTCATTGGTGAGTTTGTGGAAACGCACTGCCCGGTTGTACTGCTTTCCTTCAAGGACATTATTTATAGATCCTTCAGCAATGACTCCTGCTTCCACAGCCAGGTCATGTAGCCCAGCATCTCTAAAGAGCTTGCCAATGATGGACAGAAAGTTGCACATCACATGAAAATCTGCTTCCACAGCCAGGTCACGTCGCCCAGCATCTCCAAAGAGCTTGCCAATTCTGGACAGAAAGTTGCACATCACATGAAAATTTCCGAGCATCAGAACAATGCTTCCATATTTACCTGGATATTTCCAAGCCACTTCTGTTGCTTTGGCATATTGAGTTTGATCCATTACTACTGCTATGTTTTGGAGATGAAGCAACTTTTGGATATTTAGTGACTGATACATAATTTCTTGAACAGTTGCCATTTCTGTAGCTGGGGCATTTATAGTTGGTAGGTAACCCACAGTGTCTTGTGAAATTACAACATCTCTTCTGGTTTGTATATTAAATCCAGTCCATGAAGCGATCATCTTATTGTCAGTCTCTTGTTCCCGTGCTATCATCCAAAGGTGATTCTTTTGTGAAGCTTCCAATGCTGCATTATTTTCAGGAAGTTCAGTCACTGGTAGTGATGGTGGTCCTTCTCGTTTTCCAGAGATATAATGAGGAAGCTGTCTCTCATTTGGACAGATTGATCTTCTTTTGTCTTTCTTGTTTACTGTCATAACTGCTTTTTGTGGCTGACGTGATGATGATGTTGGCTGAATGATTATGCCATTCACACGATGAGAAGTTCCAGCTCCACTCAGTACTTCCTCCTGTCTATCTATGTTGTCAAATGACAGTGCAGTTGGGATGAAGGAATGTATATTGGAAGGAAGAGGGAAATGATCATCTTCTGCACTCTTTAGCTTTTCAATACACAGTGCAGTTTCAATCTCCTCTAAGGTGGAGTAAGAAGATGCATGTCCCAGCCGGTTCATGAATATTATCAGTTCTGCATTTCCTGTCAGAGTCTTTATAACCCATGGAATCAAAATATGCTTTGAGGTGATTACTTCGCCTGCTGATACAGCTGTGACAATGTCTTGGGCAATGGACCATGAAAGCCTCTCATTAAGGGAGGATGCTGCATTCTTACCATTAAGTAAGAGATTCAGGAACTGCACAAGACAATCAGGGAAGGATATGTATGTGATATTAAGTTCTCGAGGGTCAGGGGGTCAAGGCTGCTCTTTGATTCCACATTTTACTTGTTCACATAAAAGCTGGACTACTTGAGTTATCATAGATTTTAGATCTTGCTGCTTCACAAGAATGTCATATTCTTCCTTTAACTGAACATAGTCAACTGCAATGGAGTCTACTGTCAAGTTCTCTGGCCATATAAATATATATATATATATATATATATATATATATATATATATATATATATATATATATATATATATATATATATATATATATATATATATATATACTCTGTGGGCAACTGTGAAGAAATGCAAAGAATCTCCAAACTCTGCATAGAGATTGCGTCGCATGTGATTTTTGGTTGCCTCTGTAACTTCAAACCCATTACTTTCCATGAAGCATACAACTTTGGCAGTGAGATCAGACAGTGCAACAATACGAGGGTTTGAGAAGACATCGATACGGATATATTCACACACCTTGTTGAATGCAGCCCTCTCCTGTTTTTGGTAAGGATTGTCTGCACCACTGCATTCAGAAGAGATTCTTTCAGTTTGTCCCCTCGTATAATTCCTGTAACATGTTTTGTGATAATGTGCTTCAGCAGCAACAATATCTCGAGCAGTAATAGATAAAATTTTGTCATCCTGAAGTTCAGTTGCAATATCACGAATGGTTTTGTCAGCCCTTAGCTCAACTGCTGGCTTCAATGGTTCCCGGCTATTAGTTCCTTTAATGTATTTGCTCTTGCTTTGGCAAAAGATGCATATCGTATTGTATACTCTTGATTGTGTACTAGATGCTTGCCTTGTTAAATGTCTAGTCCTTAAAGAGTCTTGTTCATTTATGTACTCTTGTTTCTTCACAATTAAAAGTTTCTTTTTATGGGTGAAATTGGATCTGCAATCCCTGTGATATTTAATATTGGAAAACTTGGTTTCACTGTTTTCAGCAGTATGGATAATTGGCTGAAAATGTTGAATCTCAGCAGCTTGGCACAGGGTTTTCCATGATTCTTCATCTCTTTGGGATGATAAATCATAAAGTGGAGATTTTCCCCCACATATAATGCATGTACCGCTCTCTGTCTTCAAACGTTTCAGCTCAACTTCATCTTCTGCCATGCTGATATGGTAAGTGGCAACAGGTTTCTGAAATATTAAAAATAAATCAGTGCCAGAAGCTGCAATGATATGATTTATCAACAATGCTATGTTATTTTAGAGGGCCTTACAAGGGGTTTTCGCTTGGATCCCAAATATTAAAAAAACAGGACACATATGACAATATTTGGATGAAACAGCAGTTTTAACAATGATAATGAAATATATTTTGTTGTTTATATCTGGTAATATCATAAATACCACAATCATATGAAATAGCACAAATCATGTGGCCTGTATATACATGTATTTCTGCAAATTTAGTACACGGTTTTATTTACTTAACTCATGGTTGGCACTTTTGGCTCCCAACAATAGTGTACTAAGGGGGTTTTACTGTGTTATACTTACATTTCAGTTGTTAGCTAATCTTGAAACATCTCACACACCCCATTTGGCTGCATCACTTCTGTGACCTAAATTCTGTTCGTTGGTTACATGCTGTCATCATTTCTATTTTAGCACTGCTTCACTCTGAAGGACTATCTCAAAGGTTACAGTGATGAGGGGACCAGATCAAATATAATTACTTTAATACATTTATCTATGAATTAAATATGAAAGCAGCCTAATCCATGGGTTAACATATTGAAAATAAAATTGACCCTATAAAACTGTTAAGAAAAGTATTAAAAATGCAAAATAATATGAAAAAAATAACTGATCAAAACAATTAATTTAATTGAAAGTAAGTCAAGATATTAGAAAAACCCTACTGGATAGTTGTTAATGAATTATATAGGTCCCCTGAACTGAGATTACAATGTTACAGTGATAATACTGGACAAAAACGACAACTCATGCGAGATTTGACTCTCGTGTATATATTTCAATTCCCTGCGATATGATTTGAAAGAGTGCTATGATTAGGACTCTATATCACTAATATTAATGTCAAATAACCAAGTCATGCATAAATACCTTGAAATAAGTAAACTTTGATATTTATAGTGATTTTCGGTGAACAAATATGGAAAAAAAATGTTACAAAACGCCACTTTTTCACAACATTTGTGTTCATAAATAAAAAAGTAATTAGCATTACTGACCAAAATACACACTAAAAGATGCAGAATTTTATACTGAATCATGCGAATGTGACATCAGGTGTTTATGTTAAGCCATTGTGGAGATATGGCCAATTTACTGACATATATCAAGGTCATTGAAAAGTGGTGGCCATTTTTAAAGATGGCCGCCAAAATACCATTCAGCTGGGCATGAGAAGCGTCCATCACACGATTCCATACTCTACAGACATCAAGGTAACTGAAAAGCATAGTGGCTTTTAGTCCCTCAATTTGGTAGTCAAATCTGGTCTGGCTCATGAACAACAAGGTCAACAACTAAGGCTGTATTCCTAAAATCCTCAATTTTCATCTGATTGACTTGAAATTTGAAGAGGATTTTCAAATCAGGTCACTGATTTCAACCACCAATTATTTTTGAGGTCCACATTGGCCAAAAGGTCAACAGAGGCCGAATTTCTAAAATTGTCAATTTTCATCCGACTGACTTGAAATTTGAAGAGTATTTTCATATGAAGTCATTGAATTCAACCACCAATTAATTTTGAGGTCCACTTTGGCCAAAAGGTCAATGTAGGAGGAATTTCTAAAATTTAAAATTTTCATCTGATTGACTTGAAGTTTGAAGAGGATTTGCACATCCGGTCACCAAATTCAACCACCAATTATTTTGGAGGTCCAATTTGGCCAAAAGGTCAATGTCGGAGGAATTTCTAAAATTGTCAATTTTCATTCAATTGACCTGGAATTTGAACCGGAGTTGCATATTTGGTCACTGAATTAAACCAGCCAATTCTTTTGACGTCAACATAGACCAAAAGGTTAACATAGTCCCAAGGTCAACAACTCTGGTGGTATTTCTAAAATCCTCAATTTTCATCCAATTGACTTGAAATTTGAAGAGGATATATATTTCAGGTCACTGAATTCAACCACCAATTTTTTTTGTAGGTTCACATTGGCCAAAAGGTCAACATTGGCCGGATTTCTAAAATTGTCAATTTTCATCCAATTCACTTGAAATTTGAAGAGGATTTATTTTTCAGGTCACTGAATTCAACCACCAACTGTTGTCGTTCCACAGAGGCCAAAAGGTCAACATCGGCTGAATTTCTAAAATTGTCAATTTTCATCTGATTCTCTTGAAATTTGAAGAGGAGTTGCATATTTGGTCATTGAATTCAACCACCAATTATTTTTGAGGTCAAATTTGTTTGATGGATTTTGCAAGTATCGTGCTCTGCATGACGTCTTCTTGTTTGTTTGTTTGTTTGTGTGCAGAATATCTCAAAAGGTTGTGGACGGATTTGGACGAAATTTGGTGGAGAGCTTGTTTATGTGACCAGGCCGAAATTATTGGATTTTGGTGAAGATTCGGATCCGGATCTGGATTTTGAGAATTGTTTAACTGATTTTTTCACCAATGAGTGATATAGCTAAAAATGATATATCGCAGGATATCTCAAAAATCGGTGGACGGCTTCAGACAAAACTTTGTAGACAGGTTGGGTATCTAACAAGGAATAAATGATTCGATTTTGGTGAAGATCTTTATCCGGATCCAGATCTGGATCCGATAATTTCTTAAAGTGATTTTTCACCATTGAGTGATCGGGCCAAAAATGATACATAGCACGATATCTGAAAAAGTTATAGACGGATTCGGACGAAACTTGGTGGATGAGTTGGGTAGATGACAATAACAAGCCGATTCGATTTTAGTTCTGGTCCGAATCCAATCTGGCTTATCAGTGGGAAACAAAACGTAAACTAATCAGCCTGGCAGAGGTATGTGCTCTACCTGAGTGGCTGTTCCAGTTGCCTCTGTTGTGAAGAACCATCATTCATTAAGTAGAAAATTCATAGATCAACAAATAAATGTTTACTATTCACTCTTTTTCTAAACTACAATTTCCCATCACTTTTTAATATGAATTGCCTTCAATAAACAAGTCAAGTGTTTGTTCATTTGGACTTTTAAAAAAAAAGTATGCTCCTGTCATGAGCCAGGACATCTGACCCTCCCAAGACCCTTTTGGTACTTTAAGCTCACAGCGTACAAATGCACTTGAGCAGCTGAGTAGTGTTTACCCCTTAGTTCTGTTTATAAAGAAATGGGCCCTAATTATAAGTTCTGTTGTGTGTACAGTCTGCTTAATTCAAACGAAACACTTGGAGCATCCCAGTTTTACAATAAAATGAACCAGTTTATTTCTGGCTACTTGAACCACACAAGAAATAATGATCCAATTAAACATCGCTTATGACAGGATAGTGTATATGTAACCAACTTAACCTTTGAGCTGTCTCGTCGGGATTTGATTCCCAGTCTAGCTATAAACTATTAGATTGGTGCTTCAATGCCACCAGCAGGGAAGCCAAGTTTAACGTCCAACCGAGGGACGGCACACGCATTGATGCCTCTCCCTTCCTGCGAGATACCAGGATGAGAGTTTGCACCTGCGCCAACATTCCAACTTAGACGAGATGGCTCAGATGCAAGTGTGAGCTGGGGTCCTGTTTGCGATCATTAGTTGGTGAATGCTAATGAGATCCCACGTGGTGTTTTTCGACAAAGAGTTGGTGGGTTATTGCCAGCATCCTGGACAAATTCTGAAAAGAACCAGGACTTTTAGAAGTGGAAAAGGGTGGGGTTGGAAGAGATGAGTTGGGTCCCTTGGCTGAAATTGGAGACAGGGAGTAAGTAAGACCAGAGGAGTAACCTTTGAAGATGAAAATACCACAAATTAGTCTGCGTCGAGAAATATTAAAACCCTTCACTTAAACATCTTGATATTTGATGCAGATGATTTTCTAAACCTTGGCCTCCACAGCCTCCAGGGACAAGATTGGCAGGGTGCGCGTGCAGCAACCAACAACGGAAAACAATACTCCATTGTGCTGCGAACAAATGTTTTACAGGCTGAGATCTGTTCTGCAGAACCAAGGAAAACCTTTGCCTGATGCAAAATTCCCAAGTTGCCCCTGACTTTAGCAGCCAGATTGGGGGTGTGGTCTGCCCAAGAGATGGCATAGCTGATGTTGAGGCCCAAAAGTTCAATGGACTGAATTTCTTCAAAAGTTGTTCACAAAAGTAAAAGGTGACAAATCTTATAAAATCAATGAAGCGTTCAATGTGGAAATGTCCCCAACCCCCCCACCCCCCTCAGTAACCATTCTTCCTTATCATACCCAACTGCTCATGGACTCTTTTGCACCTGAGAAGGTAGAGAATGTTATTTCAACTCTCAACTCTGACTCCACTACTGGACAGGACAGAATCAGCTCGCATGTCCCAAAAGCCTGCTCCGTTGCTCTTGCACATCCCCTCTCTGCCCTTTTCACAGGTCATCTTCCATCTACTTGGAAATCTGTCAACATCACTGCATTACATAAAAATAGGACCACTGGACCTGTAGCTTCTCTGGGCCCCAGCCTAATGTTTTCACCCAAATGTGGTAGCGTTATGACTGGTGAGTCCAGAAAATAAGATTTTAGAAGGAATTTGCACGACCGCTATTTTAACACACTTCCGGTCAGGTGATCAGAATGGGCTCTCCAATTTAATATCAGGACCCTATCCTAATGTTGTAATCCAAATTTGGTATCATTATGACTGGTGAGACTGGAGAAAAAGATTTTTGAAGGAATTTTCGGGATTTTCCCAAAAGTTGACTGAGTCGGCCATTTTGACACACTTCTGTTCATGTGATTAGCATAACCTCCGCAATTTAACATCCCTACCCTGAACTAATGATGTAACCCAAATTTCATAGCATTCTGACTGGTGGGTCTGGAGAAGAAGATTTTTGAAGAAATTTACTAAGTCGGCCATTTTTACTGACTTAAAGTCAAGTGACGAGAACGAACTTTGCAATCCCTGTTACCAGTCAGGAGAGGAACGTTGGGAGTTCTGTGGAAGGGATAAGGATCCGGTGCATACACGGGGTAAGTAAGTTGGCCACCAAAGGGACTTTCAGGAAGGAAAGCAGGGAATTTGGAGGAGGTGGATTAACGGGGGTGGAAAAGATCATGGGTTTGGTTGTGGGAAGATATGAGATGGTGTTGAACAGCTGTTTTGAAGACCTGGAGGGAAGAGTGGTATTGAAGAGAGTGTGAGAGTTTGTTCCAGAGGTGGGAAAAAAGAGGAATGAAAGAGTGAAGGTGAGCATTAATTCTTGATTTTGGCAGTTTCATCAGAAGGGGGTTGTTGGCGAAGCTTGAGCGCACTGTGGAAATATGGTGGGGACAGATCACAGAGAGAATGGGGGAGGGGAACAAGGCCGGAGAGGAGACGGTAGAAGATAGAAAGACCATCGACCTGCCTGCGGTGAGAGAGTGAGAGACCCAAAGACTCGGCTTCATCGCGGGAGATACCAATGATCCTAAATGCCTTGGTTTCCACAGCATGAAGCCAAGAGAGGTGTGAGGCAGGAACACCAGCCCAGAGGGGTGAAGGTGAGCAGATGAAAGCTTCGTATGTGGTGAGGAGTTCAGGTGTGCCAAGGACTTTGCACGATGGAGGATGTCCAGTCGGCAACTGGCTTTGGAAGCCAGCTTGGAAATGTGGTTTTCCCAGGAACGATCATGGTATATAGTGAGATCCAAAAGCTTGAATGAAAGGACTTCTTCAAGAGAATTGTTGAAAAAGTAGGCCTTCAACATTTTTCATGAAGGCATGATGCCATGAAAACCAAGGCTTTCAAGATCATTGGAATCTCCTGTGCTGAAGCTGAGTCGACGGGTCTATCACTTTGCCATCGCAGGCAGGTCAGTAGGCTCTCTGTCTTCTCCTACCTCACTTCTGTTATTTCACCCTCTGCTCTTTCCATGCTTTGTTCCCCCTCACGTTTCTACAGGGCTCACACGGTCCACCATCAACCCCCTTGTGGTGAAACTTCGTAAATCCAGGATCACTGCTCACCTCCACTCACTTGTTCCTCTTTTTAACCGCCTGTGGATTCAACTTCCACATCCTCTTCAATTTCACTCTTCCCTCCAGGTCTTCAAGACAGCAGTTCACCACCATCTCAGATCGTCCCCAATCCCAAACCTTGTTCTTTTCTACCCTCAATAACCCCACTCAAATCCCTCCTCCTTCCAAATTTTTCATTTTTCCCTCCTTGGAGTTTCCTTCTGTATCCATTTTGTCCACCCCATGCATGCATGTTTTGTGTCCTGTTTTGGCCTGTTACATCCTGATCCGTTCACTGTATGAGCTCTTCCATGAGCCTCGACTATGTACTGTATACATATGTATAAAAACAAATCTTGTGATATGCACACCATCATAGCTTTCGCACAGCATGGCACATTTCCAGAACTAAATGTTTATTTTTTAATCAAGAAATACAATATTGTATGAATTCGAAGAATCCCCATGCATTGGCAAGCAAACACATAAGATGAACATGCAGAGAGGAGGAGGAGGAGGAGGAGGAGGAGGAGGAGGAGGATGAATTGTCACACTTGGAGGTTCATCAAGTTCAAGTGTTCTGCAACATAATGCTCTCTATTGGAGTCGAAGCTGTAAACTAGCACACCCAATAGCTCATCAGGTCACAGCTTCGTGGTAAAAACAAGTTCCACCACATGAGGAGAATAAGCACACATTCATAGACCATGTACCTCCTCCACAACAAGTGATACTCTGCAAACCTTGTCACCCCATGGATTGTGCCAACGAGCACTGTCCAGGAATATCACATTCAGTAGAACAAGCACTCCATGGAAGAGTTTGTATGAGCAGGAGCAGAAGAGCTCGCACCCCAATTTCAAGGAATGCCCGTGACACTCCAGATTGCCAGTCTTTGGAGTTTGTGAGAGGCATAGTCTCAAGGAGTCAAACTACACTTGCTGTGTCACACCAAAGAGGGCAAAAAAAGTTAGGAAATCTTACAAAAGACAATCCTCATGCCTGTGCTAGCATCACCTCTTATATCAACCTTCACCTGCGATTCCATCTTGAGACTCATCATCGCCGACAAGGCGCGAGCCTCCCTGGCATCCAAATAACTGTTTTGTCCTTGATCGCAAGGTTCATCAGTAAAATCCTTTGTTTTAATAATTGGAGTGCATTTGGGACCCAACACCCCACTGGGCAGAACGAAAAGGTGTGAGGTTAAAAGCACTAAATTTGGCTTGCCTGATCGCAAGTAATCTGCAAGCCAGACGAACCGGTACATTTTGATTTGGCAGTTTGAGATCCATAGTTTCCAAAGGCATCTGGCAAGTTCTTCATGTTATTTAATGTAGTCCATTCGGCCGATATAGCAACAGGGGTGAATCATGGGTCAGAAGAAGCCTGGTGTTAGCCTAATGGTTAAGATGGCTGGCTTAAGATCTTAGGCTCTTGAGTTTGAGCCCTGCCAGCTATTGAATTAACACCAGGTAGAGTTGGCTCAGCCTATCATCCTTCTGAGGTTGGTGAAATGAGTACCTGTGTACTGGTAATCGAGGGCACTGCATCAGCAACACAGTTCTGCCCCCAGAATATGATGCAACTAGCAGCCACAGCCTGCAAACGGTAGCTTGCTGTGGGTCAGAAGGACCATACCGCTAAATGGAGAGGCAAAACATTACTCCTGTACAGGCTGGCCAGAGCCTCCTTTTGGCCTATGTTGACCTCAAAAATAATTGGTGGTTGAATTCAATGAACAAATAAGCAACTCCTCTTCAAATTTCAAGTCAATTGGATGAAAATTGAGGATTTTAGAAATTTGACAAAGTTGTTGAACTCTGGCAAATGTTGGCCTTTTGATCTTTTGACCTCAAAAAGAATAGGCTTCTTGCTTATGACAAACTCTACCAGGTGGTGAAGTTTCGTGAAGAATGGTTTAAAATTGTGTCCTGTAAGAGATTGACATATAAAACAAACAAACAAACAAACAAGAAAGATGTGCAAAGAATGATACTTGCAAAATCCATAAAACAAATTTGACCTTAAAAATAATTTGTGCTTGAATTCAATGACCAAATATGCAAATCTTCAAATTTCTAGTCAATCGGATAAAAATTGACAGTTTTAGAAATTTGGCTTATGTCTACTTTTTGGCCTATGTTGATGTTTTGGCCTATCTTTATCTCAAAAATACTTGTATGTTGAATTCAGTGACCTGATATACACATCCCCTTCAAATTTCAAGTTAATGGTATGAAAATTGAGGATTTTAGAAATTTCAGCTATGTTGGTGACCTTTGACCTGTGTTGAGTGTTTGTTCAATGTTGACCTCAAAAATAATTGGCAGGTTGAATTCAGTGACCTGAAATGTAAATTACCTTCAAATTTCAAGTCAATCGGATGAAAATTGTGAATTTAGAAATTCGACAAGGTTGTCGACCTTTGGCTTATGTTGACTTTTTGACCGCAAAAATGCATGAGATTCTGTGGGACCACCAACCTCGCCATTTGGTGAAGTTTCATGAAGATCGGTTTAAAATTGTGACCTGTAGGCGATTAAAGGTGACCGGACAGACAAACAAATGGAAGCGATAAACACACTTGTCAAAATAATATACATTGCCAACTAATAACACACGCGCAGAACTAATATATTTGAAAATTCTTCGATTGACAACTCCACCATTTCGTTAAGTTTCATGAAGATCAGTTTGAAAATGTGACTTGTCGGCAATTGACATACAAACAAACAAACAGACAAACAGACAAAGCAAGTAAAAATGACATAAAATGTCATAGCCCCCATTGTTTTAGTAATTTTGCTGTATGGAATTAGGCCAAAAAAAAAAAATGTTGCATTGGCGTAACGGGTCACTGAAAAATAGGGTAGGTCGGTCGGGATCTTTTTTTTTTTTTTTTCCTAATAAATCCCTCCCAAAATCTCCCCCGGCTCGAGTACCACCCTTTTTGTCGGCGGGTTCTGTCCGAAACACTTCCGGGTTTTTGCGATCGCGATCGCAATCAACAAGATACTTGAAAACGATAGCAAAACAACAAAAATAGCAATAAAATAGGGTCGGCAAAATTTTTCGATAGCAAAAAAACAAAAAAAAAACGTAGGGTCGGCGGAATTTTTAGGGTCGGGCGGGTTACGCCAATGCAACATTTTTTTTTTTTTTTGGCCTTAGGTATAACCAAAATGGCCATTTGTCTACCAGTCAGCTCGCTATCTTTGATGACATCGCAAAATATAGTGAGTGGCACATGTATGCCATCATGTACTGTGTTTGAACAAAATCGGGACATGCATGGCTGAGAAATGGTTGCGGACACATTTAAGAAACAAAATCGTCACCAGTCGGAGGCATTGGATCTGATCTCAAAACAAAAGATGTGCCAGGTATATGTAAGCCACCATTCATAATTATGTGTGTGCAAAGTTTGAGCAACATCGGTAAATGCTTGCCCGAGAAATGGTTGACGACATGTTCAACATCAGGTTTTTTACAACTAAAATGGCCGCCAGTCAGCCATCTTGGATCTGATCTTGAGAACACATTATGTGCTTATGAAAGCCCGCATTCTTTGTCCGTGTGCCATGTTTGAACAACATCGGTAAAAGCACGTCCGAGAAATGGTTGAGGAAATGTTCAACATCGGGTTTCTTTACAACTAAAATGGTGACCAGTCGGCCATTTTGGATCTGATCTCGAAAACAAAAAAAGACATGGATATGTATACCATCATGTGTTGTCTTTGTGCCAAATACGGATAAAATCAGTCCATACATTTCCGACATATGGTTGCGGATGCACACACGCACCTGCTTTTCACTTCTTGCAAAAAAACACATTAAGAGCTAATGGATAATTAACGCTGCATACGTATGTATAAATATATATATTTTTTAAACAAAACGTGTGTTTGTGTGTGTGTGTGTGTGTGTGTTGTTCATAAAGCATATATCTCTCTCTCTCTCTCTCTCTCTCTCTCTCTCTCTCTCTCTCTCTCTCTGTCTCTCTCTCTCTCTCTCTCTCTCTCTCTCTCTCTCTCTCTCTCTCTCTCTCTCTCTCTCTCTCTCTCTCTCTCTCTCTCTCTCTCTCTCCTCTCTCTCCTCTCTCTCCCCTCTCTCCCCTCTCTCTCCTCTCTCTCCCCTCTCTCTCCCCTCTCTCTCTCTCTCTCTCCTCTCTCTCCTCTCTCTCCTCTCTCTCTCTCTCTCTCTCTCCTCTCTCTCCTCTCTCTCCTCTCTCTCCTCTCTCTCCTCTCTCTCCTCTCTCTCCTCTCTCTCTCTCTCTCTCCTCTCTCTCTCTCTCTCCTCTCTCTCCTCTCTCTCCTCTCTCTCCTCTCTCTCCTCTCTCTCTCTCTCTCTCTCTCTCTCTCTCTCTCTCTCTCTCTCGTTTGTCTCCGGATGTGTCCGGGCAGTGTTTGGCTCTGGCCAGCTTGGCTCCAGACGCCTCTGGGCAGTGTTTGTCTCTGGACGTGTCCGGACAGTGTTTGGCTCTGGCCAGCTTGGCTCCAGACGCCTCTGGGCAGTGTTTGTCTCTGGACGTGTCCGGACAAGAGTTTGGTTCTGGATGTGTCCAACCTTCTTCAAGGTTGTCCGGGCAGTGTCTGTCTCCGGCCAGCTTGGTTTCAGACGCATTCAGGCGGTATTTGTCTCTGGACGCGTCTGGGTGGTAATTAACGCTCCTCCGCACATGTGCGTTCTCTTCCTCTCACCTCACCCTGTCTTCCATTCCTCCACCCCTCCTCGATCCCCCACCCTTCTTTGCGACCCAACCTCCTCTCTCCCTCTTCCCCCCTCTTTTTCTCCCTCCCCCCTTTAGTACTCCTGTTAGCGAAGCGATGGGTGGTATTTGCTAGTGTATAAATAATTATATATTGGTGTCTGAAAGTCTGGCGAGAAGCTGAAGTCTAGTTTAACTGGAATGTGGGTGAAGGTGTCTCTTTCCAGATGTCTCTTTGAACTCCGATCAACTTCAGATCGTAAATGTTCCCCAGCCCTTTGAATTCTAGCTGACCTACGAATGGCCGCTGCAAAAAGGCTTTGAATGATCTCTTCCCCAAGCCCCAAAACTATTGCCTCAGCATGCATTCTGTCTCGAAAATGACCAGAGATTGTCCCATGATCTCACCCTTCCCACGTTTTGCTTATTATATAAGGAACTCAAAAATTCATGTGCTACAGAATCAGAGGATAGAGCATGTTTGCTTGCTTGTGTATTGAATCTCCTCTGGTTCTCGATATATATATATATATATATATATATATATATATATATATATATATATATATATATATATATATATATATATATATATATATATATATATATATATATATATATATATATAA
Organism: Eptatretus burgeri; assembly: GCF_056783735.1. NCBI lineage: Eukaryota > Metazoa > Chordata > Myxini > Myxiniformes > Myxinidae > Eptatretus > Eptatretus burgeri. The sequence continues at coordinate 25,024,404 of NC_140962.1, forward strand.
TGGTTCAAATGTACAAGAGGATTTGAGTATTCTTTGACAGCGCCAATCAGAATCACAACCCGAGAAATGTAGGGAGGAAGAAGGGAGTGAAAAGAGTGCAGAGCAGAGCATAGATATTGGTGCTCCCCACCTTACACAGATGTGTGCAAGCACATACCACGTGCCGACTCATGCAGCTTGCAAGCTCGTAACATGTGCAGACTCTTCCAAGCTTCCCCTTGGTGGTTCTTGCGGTCTGAACAAGCAGACGTGAGCGCAGGCTTGGCAAAAGGACTCGTGGTATGGAGAGCTTGATAGATGGGAGTGAGACTAATCAAAAGGTCTGGCGCCTGATATGAGATGTGTCGAGAGTCGAAGCGTTTGGCAGATCGAGAAACTTGACAGATCGAACGCTTGGTAGATCGACCGCTTCGTAGATCAAACACTTGGTAGAACAAACGTTTGGCGGACCGAGAAACATGACAGATCGAACGCTTGGGAGATCGACCACTTAGTAGATTAAACATTTGGTAGATAGACCGCTTGGTAGATTAAACATTTGGTAGATAGACCGCTTGGTAGATCGACCACTTGGTAGATTGAGAATTTGGTAGATAGACCGTTTGGTAGATCGACCACTTGGTAGATTGAGAATTTGGTAGATAGACCGTTTGGTGGATCAAATACTTGGTAGAACGAACGCTTGGTAGATTGAGAATTTGGTAGATAGACCGCTTGGTAGAACGAACGTTTGGCAGATCGAGAAACTTGACAGATCGAACGCTTGGTAGATCGACCACTTAGTAGATTTAACATTTGGTAGATAGACCGCTTGGTAGATCAAACACTTGGTAGAACGAACGTTTGGCAGATCGAGAAACTTGACAGATCGAATGCTTGGTCGGTCGAACGCTTAGTAGATCGACCACTTGGTAGATTGAGAATTTGGTAGATAGACCGCTTGGTAGATTAAGCATTTGGTAGATAGACCGCTTGGTAGATCAAACACTTGGTAGAACGAACGTTTGGCAGATCGAGAAACTTGACAGATCGAATGCTTGGTCGGTCGAACGCTTGGTAGATCGACCACTTGGTAGATTGAGAATTTGGTAGATAGACCGTTTGGTACATCAAACACTTGGTAGAACGAACGTTTGGCAGATCGAGAAACTTGACAGATCGAATGCTTGGTCGGTCGAACGCTTGGTAGATCGACCACTTGGTAGATTGAGAATTTGGTAGATAGACCGTTTGGTAGATCAAACGCTTGGTAGAACGAATGCTTGGTCGATGGAACGCTTGGTAGGTCGAACGCTTGGGAGTTAGAAAGCACGCTTGGTGCAAAGAAAGGCTGCTTGAATGTCTCTTGTCCATGGTCTTCAACAGAGGTTAAAACCATCGGCTCTCACAACCAACTTGATGCACTCTCTGCACATCTGCTCTCGCTACAGAGGTCAGATCATCTGTCCTGCACGGACGTTTGCTGCTCTGCTCTGCATGAAGGTGAAGCTGCTCTGAGCTTTACAAAGGTTAAAATTCATCTGCTGTTGCACTGAGGTTAAACTACCCTGCCCTCTGCAACTGACTTCAATCGGTTTCTGCATTCTCTCGCTACTGATGCCAAACTTGACACTTCTTTACAACCACTTGGAGAGGACATGTTGTTTTTCGTGGAATGCATATGACATGCACATGATGCCAGCTGCTCGTTGAGTCACAGCTACCACATTAATTATCTTTTAGCTCTGAATGTATTGTTTTGCAAGTAAACAAAAGAACAAAAAGACCACTGCAGGGCTAATAATTGCCACTATTGTGTCCAAATGTTTTTTTTTGTTGCAGGGATTGAAAATAACCAGTCTATCAGGGTATACGCCTTGTAGTCCGGGAGCCAACCTGTGTACGAGGCTGTTTTAGGGTTGGACCTTACAGCCTCTGCTATAAAATTTTACACCCCCAGGATGTTTAGATATATGTTTGCAGTTCATGAAAACCAATGTTGGCAATTCATAAGCTGTTGCGAAAAATTTTGGCAGACGTTTTTGTTTGAGGAAGATTTGAAAAATTTGATAAAACAGCAATTGTCAATAAAATTTCTAAAAAAATTAAAAAAATCACATTCATGAAAAATAAATGTGAACTAAATGTAAGAATTCAATCAGTGCATTGTAAAATGACAAAAAAAAATTGCCTTTGTGGAAGTAAACCTCGTAAAAGTACATAATTTTGTGAAAAATGCCTTAAAAATAACGTTTTTTGAAGATGGCCTTTAGAACTTTTCTTATCATAGGCAGATGCTGCATTAGAATACTAATTTCTCTTAATGTGATATGAACATGGTATCCATGGCTAATTAAAACAGCAAATTTGAGTGAGTTCTATCAATTTTTAGAGAGAAAATTAACATTTTTGTCAACCAAAGTTACCCCTACCCCCAAAATCCTCTTACTCTATTGAACACAGTTCGGTTAAGGTTTGCTGGATCCAGGTTGGGTACTTCACAGTTCACTCTTCCAAAGGAAAATTCAATGGTGTTTGGAGTGACATGGCCCTGGAGCAGACATACAACAATGAAGGGAAGACATCTCTGTTCAAAGGCATATCTCAGGCACCAGCTGCTCGAGATAAATATGTGAAGACAGCACCATTTCTCACAGCTGTATCAGAGAACATAAAGTCTATGGCTAATCTCGGCCAACAGGAATCTACTCATCATGGAGAAACACAGAAGCAGGCAACAGAAGAACATATGCATGTTGAGGAGATCAAGAAAGTGATATGCCAGCAGATGATAAACCCATTCCAGTGTAACAACCAAGTGGATCTGCTCAATAGAGCAACTGGTGAGAAGGATGCTTCAAAAGACTTGGTCCATGCTCAAGCTAAGGGCATGGAAGCCATTATGAAAGCAGAAGAGGTGGTCTCTATTAAGATTGAACCACTGAAGCTGGTAACTTTCTCCTCACAGAAGAAATCAAACCCATCAAGGAAACAGAGTTTAATCAGGATCTATCAAGATGAGACTGCAGCTACACGTGTGCTGTGTTTCTATCGAGATGCCGACCCAGTCACAAGACAGATTGCATTTTCCCATGAGTGGACAGACTACCCATCATCCCTGTTTGAGGTTGATCCACGCTTAGCACAGGGGCTTGTAATGCGCAAAGGCAACGAGTCTGATTTCGTGGCAGTGCTAATTGCTGAAGTGGAGCTGGATGTTGTTTTACAGCTGCCATCATTACCACAGAGTGACCTATACACAGTTTATCTGGTAGACACAATGGCATTTGTAAATAAATACCAAAAAATGGGTGTGAAAACATTTGGTGAACTTCCCCAGCTGTATCTTCGCAAGCTCCTGCAGTTGAAACCTGAAATGTGCAACTGTGTCAACATCATTGGTGATCAGTATGATTTTGATGATAGCCATACTTTGAAGGGTGATGAGCAGCAGAGGAGAAACCAGACAGACCAGGCAAGACAATTCTCACCATCCAAGAGTCTAGAAATTCCGGACTGGAATTTACTCATGAAGAATCCAAGAAATAAAGGAAATCTTCAGAACTTCATTGGCACTTCCCTTTGTGAGAGTCCTGAAGCTATTCCGGATGGAGTGACCATCATTCTTGGTGGTATGATGGAAAACAAAGGTCACACTCTTTCCATCACATCAGCATCAAGTTCAGTTCTGGACTTACCTTGTGAAGAACATGAAGAGGCAGACACAAGGATTATTGCTCATCTTGCATATTGTGTGGAATATCTTGATCACCATCGAGCTGTTGTGCATGCAACAGATACAGACATAATTATGCTGTGTATATATCACTTCTGCTGCTTGAACACATTGCAAGAACTCTGGATACAACGGCAGAATCAATACCTACCTATTCATGAGCTGGTAGAAGTGTTGAGCAAGAAGTACCAGAAAATCCTCTTGATGTCGCACTACACTTCTGTGCACATATGTGTTGTGTGGATGTGACACAGTGAGCTACCCATTCAGAAGGGGAAAAGAAGAGGTCAGGTCAGGTATGGGAGCATGTGCCAGAACAGCGCGTCGCTGCGTCCACTTTCCGCCGGTACTCCAGGGGCCTCCATCTGGCCATCCCCCAGGCAGATGCCAGGCCCATCCCCATCTCCTTGAGATGATGGTCAACCTGCTGCAACCATGAGGCACGTGGTCGGCCCACTGGCCTCCCACTCATGAGACTCCCTCGCTGAGAGAATCTGGTGAGCAGGATCAGCGTCAGGAAAACGAGCCACATGTCCATACAGCCGCAACTGACGCTCACGGACTATGCAGGTAACAAATCTCATCCGAGTCTCTCTCAGCAACCGCTCGTTGGACACAAAATCCGACCAGCAATAGCCAATGATTCTCCGAAGAGACCTGGTACCAAAGGAATTAAGTCTCCGTCTCAGATCCTTGGTCAAAGTCCAAGTCTCGCACCCATAGAGCAAGACTGGAAGTACCAAGGACCTGAAGACTCAGACTTTCGTCCTCCCGCACAGGTACCGGCAGCGCCACACCCCATGATCCAGTGAATCCATGACTCCCCAGGCCCGACCCAGACGTCTATTGACCTCCGGCTCACAACCTGCGGAGACATGAATATCACTGCCAAGGTAAGTGAATCTATCCACGACCTCAACATCCTCACCACAAACAGACACAGACAGGACAGCAGCATCCAAGATGTCACCGAAAGCCTGGATCTTAGTTTTGACCCAAGAAATCCGTAATCTCAACGGCTCCGACTCCTCATTCAGCACCTCGAGGGCCCCCAAGAGGATGTCTAAAGTCTCCGCAAAGATGACTGCATCATCTGCAAAATCAAGGTCCGAGATCTTGACATTGCCAAACGATGCACCGCAACTTGATCTCTCCGACATCACTCCCTAAAATCCAGTCCATACAAGTGCTGAAAAGTGTGGGGGCAAGTACACATCCCTGACGAACTCCAGTAACAACTGGAAATAAGTCAGAGATGGTACCACCACACTTCACAGCACTCTCAGTACCAGGTAGAGTTCAGACATCAGATCGATCAGTTTTGGTGGCACCCCACGAAGACCAAGAATCCTCCAGAGGACATCCCGATTCACTGAATCGGCAGCTTTACAGAGATCAACATAGGCTGCAAGCAGCCTCTGCCGAAAACTCCTGCGTCTGCGTTCGGTGAGGACACGAAGGGCAAGGATACGGTCAATCGTTGACCTCTTTGGTGTAAAGCCTGACTGCTCTGGACGCTGGTGCTCAAGCAGATGGTGGCGAACCCTATCAAGAATTATCCGAGCAAAGACCTTGCCCGGCACTGAGAGCAGCGTCACCCCTCGGTAGTTGTTGCAGTCTTGGCGATCACCCTTCCCTTTCCAGAGAGGGACAACAAGGCCCCTCTTCCAGTCAGTTGGGATGATGCCTGTGTTCCTGTGAAAAGAAGAGCGGCACAGGTTTCTCTGGGACTGATAGGAAACCTTCCCACCTTGTTGATTTTGGAAGAGATAGTGAAATGGCAGCAACAGAATGTGTCATTGATGAGGCCAGAGTATACTGGACTGCTCTGTATGGCCAAAAAGGGTTCAGCTGTTTGGATACCCTCAGGCAGCATATGTTTGTCTCTTCAAAATTAGACCTTAGGTCACTGCCAGCAACAGAAGATGCGTTTTACTTCCTTGTTTTAAGAGCATTGTATCAATTGCTTCTGTATAGACGTGCACATCTCAGTGACCGAGCACTTCCCCCAGCCACAACATTTGGCAGAACCCTTATCAATGGAAAACTGGTCCCAATTCTCATGTCTAAGCCAGCCAAGCCAAACATAGACAAAACGGTGTCTTGCATGTGCAAATTATCCAAATGTCTGAAACGATGTTCATGCAAAAAGGCTGCTGTGCCTTGCTGAGTGACATGCATATGCCTTGGTCAGAGAGGTTCATGTGGTGGAGTTGTTTCAGAGAGTGACTCTTCCTCTGAAGAGGATGTTTCATGTCACAATATTGTGTTAATCCATTTCTAATTTTATCTTCCTTAAAACCATGGCATGTAAAAGTATGTTCTTGTTCCTGACCCCATTGATATTCAAGCATTTCTGAGTTGCATAAATCTTTTGTTGTTTGACATATAACCTTGTCAATTGTAGGTAGGTTAAATCACCAATTGTGATATAGGAAATGAACTCCTCTTTAATATGAGGGGTCATTTGTGTATATAGGTTTAGTGGTTATGATTTTAGGACAATATGAATTACCCCTACCCCCATCCTACATCTTCGCTTTTGCCAACATTTTGTTATCAGAGGGGGCTCGCATAAGTGTTGACTGTGTTGTTGCGCAAGAGTTTCACCATTGCCAACATTGGTTTTCATATACTCAAAGGGTGTCTCTTTATGAAAATCAACACAAAAATTTTATAGCAGACCGGGCAATTTTTTTTTAATTTTGATCGGTTGGCTCCCGGACTATTGGAGTTTCCTTCCCTTCAGTGTACGTATGATGTTCGTCATGCCAAACCAAGCTCATTCTCTAACGACTGCAATCCAAGGTTTGCACTTCATGAGTATGGACGGTCATACCGGTCGGTTACCAGTCAAATGGATCTTTGTCTTTTGGGGTCTATGACTTCTGAGTGATGTTACAGTGACCACATCAACAAAGTAACGTTTTTGAAACTTGTATTTCAAATAAACAGATGCAAAGTCAAATGAAGTTCACCATGACATACAATGTCCAACTCTGATCCCCACGTTGAGTTGTTTCTGCTCAGTGTCCCTGTCCTGCCAGCTCAACTCACATGTGTTCACCTCATCCTCCAGGGCTGTCAAACAATCAAATCCTGGCAGGTCGTTCTCTCTCGTATGCTGGCCCATCCAGGATGACTGAAGAGATCAAAGGAATTCTCTCCCGAAACACAATCTTAATGAGTTTTCACCAACCTGATTATAATGAGCTCATGCATTAACAACCACTCTGGACATGAACACCTCGTTCACTCATCAGCGTTAAATCGAGCATGGGGACGATCAAAACACACGTCTCATCACTTGTCACCCGTCTCTCTACACTTCCCTCTCGCGGGTTTATAGAGTAACACAGAATGATATCGTGCCTTCCAGGAAATGTGATTCTCATCCACACTGGAAGTTTCATCTCAGAACGTTCCAGCATATTCACAAATCTCACCAGGCAGTTTACAGTCCAATACTGTCATCCACAGTCAAAATTAGCTCGTTACATCAAAGGGTTTATAATACAATTAACCAATGCATCCTACAACCACTGATAACACGTAACCGTCAATTTTAATCGTTCATTTATAGGCATTTACTAATGCTTATCCACAAATACCACACCATCGAGCGTTTAACTGACAAAGTCCATTTATTTTCCACATGCACAAGTACCTGCTTAATCTTTTGTGTGGGTCAAAAGGTAATTCTGGTCCATTGTTCTGAAGTAATGGTGATTCATGATGTGTCGGCGGTTTCGGGGGATAATTTGTGGCGTGATGGTTGGGGATGGTTTCTGATGTGGAATGGAAAAGGAGGGAGGGGACGGTTTGAAGGGCAAATAGCGAGGTCATGAAGAATGGCCACAAGTGGTTACGGGCTTGAAAGGTGAGCATGGCGAGATACTGGTGATGCATGTGAGAGTGGAGCCATAGAAGAATCCAAAGATGAAATTATAGACTGAGGGATTAAAGACAATCTGAGCATTCTAACTAATGATGCATATCCCTTCCAAAGGCCCACTGCACAAAAGGAAGGCTTTCTATCTCATATAAACTAAACAAATATCTGTCTGGGGAAAATTATGTCTCTGAATGCATATGGGGATCTTTTTCATAACCACAATTATATATATATATATATATATATATATATATATATATATATATATATATATATATATATATATATATATATATATATATATATATATGTATGTATATATTGTTGCGAATTCGCGCCCGCCGGCTTGTGAACGGCCGCGTAACTCGAATCGCGGAATGTCGCCCACCGGACGGACAATTCTGTCGTGACCCTCTCGGACCAACGCCGGGAGCTAGTCACGGGTGGGCCTTTCAACCTCACCACGATCGTGCCAATCGGCCACCCGCGTAGGATAGGGTTGTTCGCCAAACTCGACCTACCTAAGTAACCACGCGGATGATAAACCGGGCGATCGTACCTCGCCGCAGGTCGACTCCGGACATGAGCCGCTTGGGCGGCCCGTTCTGTACTATCGGGATAACCGAGCGGTGTTATCATCGACCTGGATGGTTCAGATTAATTACCGGGATGTTTCACCCACTATGAACCCCTTACGTGAAGCAAGATGGAGGGTCAATAGAGAAAAGACAAAGCGAAACGGGCAGAGTTTAACAAGCAAGCATTTTATTTCCCGGCACACGGAAAGGACGTATATACAGACATACAGAATCAAAATGCACATAAAGCAAATGAAAGAGCTAAAACTGACTACGCATACACACGGCAACACTTATACAGTTTTACTTCACAAACTGCGCCAACACACATTTACACAAAAGCAAAGGAAAGAAGCCACCCTCACAGACAAGGAGGCAGACAGGCCCATAGGCCAAATGTGCATGTGACCTGGAGGAGCGGCCAGGTCCGCGAGACCGGGGAGGTCTTACCCGCGTCCTCGTGATGCGTTGGCGGGCAAGCCGCAAATGTGGCCACGCCGCTGTGCCCCGACTCCGTGCCCCTTGGTGGGTTTCGTTGGCACAACGTTTGGGGTGGGGTGGGAACGGGGCCCCCTTTTGCACTTCTCTGCGTGGGGGAAAGGGGGGAATTGTTGATGCCCTGGGGGAGGGGAATGGCTGGCTGGCTTGGGTCCCACGACGAGACGAACGATCCCCCACACCCAACCTCGTCGCCGACCGCCGTCCTTCCTGCCTCGGACCCGAGCTCCCTTGCTTGCAGTTCCACCGCACGCACTCGACTCAACTCCACCAACGCAACGCTCCTTGTCCCCAAAAGCAACTTCTTGACGACACTCTTCCAGCAACTCCAACACCCAACTCTCCCCAATTCGCCTTGCGCTCGCCTTTTTATAGGTGGCAGGAGCAGCCAATATGCAAATTTTAGGATCAGAACGCGATTGGAGGCGGGGCCACGCCTCCCCCCCCCCCGGTCAGCCATTGGTCGGGCAAAAATGGGCGTGAACCTCTCATGATCCTAAAATTTGCACATACGGACTTCACATCCACACGCTTGGAGGCGGGGCCAAGCCGCCCCGCGCTCGCCAATTGGACGGAAGAGAAGTGGGCGTGAAGCATTTCTGATCAGAATTTTCCCCTCGGAAAGGCCGCCATTCGCGCTCGCGGCTCGGGGCGTTTGGCACCAATCGCCGAACGGGCCCGAGACAGCCCGACGTTCAGTCATCACAGGTGGTGCGGGAATGGCCGTAGAAGCGATGATGTGGGATGAATTCGTGAAGGTAAAGGTGAAGGTGGTGGAGGGTCTTCTGTGGTGAGGGTTGGCGTTGTGGTTGTTGTCTGCGGGTTGGAGCGTGGTTGTAGTTGGTGACGATGGCTGGCGTGGTGGTTAAGGTGGTTGTTGTGTGATGGCGGTTGAGACGTGTTTGGTTCAAAATAAGGACAGAAAAGAAAAAATGGCTAACTCAAAGCGTCGCAGCCCGGATGAATCATATAAATTCCCTCTATGCAACGGGTTTGGGCTAACTACACATGTACCTATGAAGATATCTCACCTGAGGTCCCTTTATGGTGTAATGCGAATTTCCACAGCCGTAACAATATGTATGTATGTATATATATATATATATATATATATATATATATATATATATATATATATATATATATATATATATATATATATATATATATATCTTCTTCTTCCTCTTTCGGCTGCTCCCGTTAGGGGTCGCCACAGCGGATCATCCGTATGATCCGCATCGTGATTTGGCACATGTTTTACACCGGATGCCCTTCCTGACGCAACCCTGGTCGCCTCTTACGACACAGGGATAATATATATATATATATATATATATATATATATATATATATATTGCCAGAAAGTGACCTCGTGTTTGCCATAATGGCATGTAGGACTTTCAAAGTTGCCATTGGCCTCTTGATGGCCTCTCTGATCAGTCTCCTCCTTGCTTGGTCATCCAGTTTGGAGGGACAGCGTGATCTCTGCAGGGTCTTGGTCGTACCATACGCCTTCCACTTCATAATGATTTTTCTTGACTGTGGTCCAAGGGATATTCAAGGCCTTTGAATTATTTTCATACCGATCCCCTAATCTGTGCCTTTCCACAACTTTATCCCAGAGGTCTTTTGAAAGCTCCTTTGGCTCATAGTTGAGGATTTGCCACGAAATGCACGACCCAGCAGAGGAAACCTACAGGAACAGCTGATTTTATTCTGAAATCATCAGAATCAATAAAATTTGACACCGGTGGAGGCCATTCATTTGGTTTGTGATTTTGAAGGTGATTGGTTACATCTGAGCAAATTTACAATTGCTATTGTAAGGGTGGTGGACACACATTTTCAGTTTATGTCAATTGCATGCTGGTCAAAATTTTTAACCCATCTTCACAAAACTTCACCAAATTGTTGAAATTGTCATGAGCAAGAAGCCGATTGAATTTGATGTCAAAAGGTCAACATAGGCCAAAGTTCAACAACTTTGTAAAATTTCTAAAATCATCAATTTTCATCTGATTGCTTGAAATTTGAACAGGACTTGCATATAAGGTCATTTAATTCAACCACCTATAATTTTTATGTCAACATCGGTCAAACGTTCAATGTCGGCATAAGATCAACAACATCGGTGGCATTTATAAAATTCTCAATTTTCATCTGACTTGAAATTTGAACAGAATTTGCTTATCGGGTCACTGAATTTAACCAACAATTATTTTTATGGTCAAATTTGTTTTAGGATTTTGCAAGTCTTGTGATCTGCTGGACGTGTTTCTTTATTTGTTTGTTTGTGTGCAGGATAACTCAAAAAGTTGTGGATGGGTTCAAATTAAATTTGGTGCAGACGTTGGGTGTGTGACAAGGACGAATGGATTACATTTTTAAGAAGATCCGAATTTGGATCCAGGCAGAGGTATGCACTCTACCGAGTGCCCTAATAGTTGTGTTTGTGTTTCCTAGGGAGGAAAATGCTTTGTTTTGTGTCTGAGTTGGACATGATTAGGTGTGAGTTGTGTAGTTGTTGGAGTTTCCATTGCGTGTTGCACACACATTGATGTGGTGCTAGGGATCGGGTAATGATGTTTGTTGCTCACCTTATCCAGCTGTTTACACCATACAGTTTTCACTATTTCTATCAGAGGTGTGCATTGTGAGGGGATGTCCACAGTCTCCCCAGTTAGACCACCCTCTCGGCTCTTCACATGCCATGCTTCCAGTATCAACCTGTGTCATTTGTTGGCAAGCCTGGTGTTGGCTTTGTGGTTAGTGTGGTGGCTTGGGATACTAGGGTCCTGAGTTCAAGCCCCATTGGCTGCTGAATTAAAAAATACACCAGGAGGTTGACTCAGCCTGTCATCCTTCTGAGGTCGGCAAAATGAGCACCAGTGTACTGGTAAGGGGGACACTGCATCAGCGGCATAGCCACGTCCCAACTAATGATGCAACCAGCAGCTGTTAGGGAATTTGAAAGTGTGGGAATTTGAAAGAGGTGGGTTTGGGGTGGACTAGCGGGGATAGAAAAGATCAAGATTTTGGATGTGGCAAGATGTGGCTGCACTCGATGGAGAGATTTGTTGGACGTTGTGTCGAGGACACGGGTCCCATCAAAGTCAAATTTGTGGCCAGATTCCAGGTGATGATGTGCTATTGTTGACTGTGTCACCTTTCCAAGCCTAACTGCTCGATTATGTTCATCCAACCTTTGTTGATAATTTCTTCCAGGTTCATCAATGTAGAATTGGTCACCGTTTTTGGATTGGAGGAGATGGTAAACTCCTCCAGATTTATCACCAGTTAATATTGTGTTCTTTAGTTTTGAAATAACATTATGGATGGTGCACAGAGGCTTGTGGGCTACTCCAATCCATGTGCTGCTTTATATCTTGCCAATCCTTTCGGAAAGGCCCGGGTAGAATGGCCGTACACAGTGCCCAAGCGTGTCTGACTCCTTCCGTTCTGTCCATTTTGTTTCTTTCAAGATGGGGAGTATCCCTTTGCTGTCCCCATTTTTGAGCAGGACTCCTCAAACTAATCTAATTTCTTTAATTGCATTGGCCTTGGAAAATGACTCCATCCATGCCCAAACTGCCAAGGTCCATGCTGCACTGCGTTTGTGGGCGATTGGGTTGCAGGAGCTACAATCCCGTAATCTGACGGTGTGGGTTGGTTTTCTGAAAACCAAAGTCTTCAGGTAGCCATCAGGCTTACGGTGAACCTCCACATCCAAAAAGACCAATTTGCTATATTTTTTATTTCAGTTGTAAAGCTAATACTGGGGAATACCCAGCCAATTTGCTCAAGAAAGTGGTTTGCCATGTCTGTATGCATAATTGCGAAAGTGTCATCCATGTACCTGTTCAATCATCGTGTGAGCCAATTCTCATGAGACTCAAACATGTTCTTTTTTTTTCGTATACCATGTCGAGGCTCATGTAAGAGCTAATACACTGAACATATTACAAGGCAGGAAACAAGAGGGGCAGGAGAGAAAAGCACAAAATTGTGGGGAACAGTGACAATAGGAGCTTTGTGGAAGGGAGAGGGATGGGGTGGGCAACATCGCATAAACGAGATGGTAATACAGGGACTTTCAGGAAAAAAAAACCTGGGAATTTGAAAGAGGTGGGTTTGGGGTGGACTAGCGGGGATAGAAAAGATTAAGATTTTGGATGTGGCAAGATATGAGATGGTGGTGAACAACTGTTTTGAAGATGAGGAAGGAAGAGTGGGATTGAAGAGAATGTGGGAGTTTGTTACAGAGGCAGGAAAAAAGAGGAATGAAAGAGTGAAGGTGAGCAGTGATACTTGATTTTGGCAGTTTCACCAGAAGGGGGTTTATGGTGGACCTTGAGCACCCTGCTGAAATATAAGGGAAACAGAGCACAGACAGAGCAGTGGGGGGGGGGGGGAGGCCAGAGAGGAGACGGTAGAAGAGAGAAAGACCACTGACCTGTCTGTGGTGAGAGAGTGCGAGACCCAAAGACTCAGCTTCATCGCAGGAGATACCAATGATCCTACAAGCCTTGTTTTCCACAGCGTGAAGTCAAGCTTGGTGTGAGGCAGGATCACCAGCCCAGAGGAAGAGCAGTACTCCATCATACTGCGGATGAAAGCTTTGTAAGTGGTCAGAAGCTCAGGTGTGCTAAAGAAGGACTTTGCACGACGTAGGATGCCCAGTCACCGACTGGACTGGCTTTGGAGACCAGCTTGGATATGTGGCTTTCCCATGAAAGATCTTGTCAGATATTGAGCCCCAAAAGCTTGAATGAAAGGACTTCTTCCAGGGGATTGTTGAGAAAGTAGATGGGGGTGGGGGGGGATGTTGCAGATGGTCCTTTCGGAGAGACATCGTGAGGGTGTGAGTTTTGTCAGAATTGAAAGACATGTTCCAAGTCTTTGAGCAATTAGTGATTTTTAGCAAGGTCTGCAGAGAGTGAAGAGGTTGCTGCCTGCCGACCTGAGGGATGAGAGATGGTACAGCAGAAGGTGGAGTCATCAGAAAAGAGAAAAGGTGATTTTCCAAAGAGTCTGAGAGATCATTGATGAAAACCAGAAAAAGCACAGTGCCAAGAACACTGCCTTGAGGAATTCCAATCTTGACGGGAAAAGGAGACGAGAGAATTGCATAAAGAGCCACGCCTTGACTGTGACAGAAGAGGAAGTCTCAGGAGTAAACTCCTTTGAGTAACACATGGGAGGGAGCCATTTGAGGTGAGAGAAGGGATGGAGGGGGGACACACACCAGAAACAGATTTAACCAGACACCACCAGGATTTGGAGGAGGGAGACAGGTTTCAGAGTTCAGACTTGAGATGAGCCATGAGTGGACATTGCCCTGGACACCATAAGAAGAGAGTTTGGTGAGCAGGGTGGGATGCCTGACCATAACGTATAGATAACTTATATCAACGAATGCTGAGCGTGTTGTCGGCGTTCACAACCTATGCCCAAAGATAGTCTAACTTATGCATAGCGCGGTAGCGAATCGCCGACGATCACGTGGCGTAGCCTATTAAAAGGCTGCGGCTCGACGATTCAAATCATAACCGCACGAGACATCGAAGTGTCAAGCCGCTGTCACAGCTTGACGTTTTAGCCAGCGTATGCCGACGTATGAAAAATTTGCCGAATACGCTGGCACACATCGAATACGTTATGGGTAAGTTTTGTATACGTTAAGAGCACGCTGAAGCACGCTGGCATACGTCGAAGTACGCCGAGTACGTCGACAAATTTTCAGCATGTTGAAAATTTTTCGACGTATGCCAGCGTATGACTCACACGTTCCGCATACGCTGGCCATAAGTTGTAGGCACGTTACGCGATCGTTGACACACGTCGACACACGTTACTTGTGAGTTACTCATAAGTCGAAACATGTCGGGGTAATGGTTAGCGTCAGTATTCCAGACTCCCTGGTTTTTTCTTTTCTTTTTTTCTTCGGTATGACGGTGATGTTGACACTTTGATTTCTAGTGCGGTTATGATTTAAATCGTTGAGCGGCAGCCTATTAATTATATTATATTATAACCACACTAGAAATCGAAGTGTCAACATCACCGTCATACCGAAGAAAAAAAAACCAATGTCACCCCCAGGGTGACCCGTATCTTGCCAAAAGGTGATCACGTGTGACTTCTTTAAGGTCACACTGAGGTGAACAGAGCTGCTATCCACCAGGAGCGACTCCTTGAGGAATATCTGCCTACGAGAGATTCCGATGAGAATCGTTCTACAGAGTAACCATGAAAAATATGCGTTTGCCTCATAACGTCACCAAATGACGTCATGTCTCAAGCTGGACATATCTAGAAAGCACTCATCGAGGTGTTCAATTTGAGGTACTACACGATATGGTTCCTAAAACTTGAAAATTTGACCTTGGGGTCAAATATGTTTGACCTCAGGTGCTAACCAAGAAGGTCAAGGCCAATCACCACTCTAAATTAATCAGCTGAGCGCCAGACCATGAACTATATTCCCATGGAGTTTGAAGACGATCCGATCAAAATTACTCAAAAAATATGGGTTTCGTCGACTCCCCTGATTTGCGAAAAAGTGACCTTGACCTTTGACCTTGACCTTCAAAATTTTGTGCACTGAAAGGGACCTCTATAGGCCTCTGATATGCGAAGTTACAAAAATTTCCAATGATAACTGTGCTCTGCAGAATTTTTTATACGTGATTACAGACAAACAAAAAAATAAAAAAAACATACAAGCTGACTTACATATCTTGCAAAAACTTCGTTTTGGCAAGATAAAAAAACAGGGAATCTGGAACACTGACGCTAAACATTACCTCGACGTGTTTCGACTTATGAGTAACTTACAAGTAACGTGTGTCGACATGTGCCAACGATCGCGTAACGTGCCTACAACACATTACTCATAGGTTAGAAATAAGTTTTGGGTATGCTAAACATTACTTCGACATGTTTCGACTTATGCGTAACTTACAAGTAACGTGTGTCGATGTGTGTCAACGATCGCGTAACGTGCCTACAACTTATGGCCAGCGTATTCGGAACGTGCGAGTCATACGCTGGAATACGTCGAAAAATTTCAAGCATGTTAAAAATTGTCGACGAGCTCGGCGTACTACGACGTATGCCAGCGTACTACGACGTATGCCAGCGTGCTCTTAACGTATACAAAACTTACCCATAACGTGTTCGACGTGTGCCAGCGTTTTAGACAAATTTTTCATACGTCGGCATACGCTGGCTAAATCGTCAAGGTGTGACAGGGCCTTAAGGGAGGGGATGGAGGGGGAACATACTCCAGAAACAGACTTTACCAGATGCCACCAGGACTTGGAGGAAGGAGACATGACTGA
This sequence comes from Eptatretus burgeri, assembly GCF_056783735.1. Classification (NCBI taxonomy): domain Eukaryota; kingdom Metazoa; phylum Chordata; class Myxini; order Myxiniformes; family Myxinidae; genus Eptatretus; species Eptatretus burgeri. The sequence continues at coordinate 25,040,433 of NC_140962.1, forward strand.
GAGTTCAGACTTGAGATGAGAAAGATGTTGTTTTCTGGCTCTCTTGAGGGTAGACACACACTTATTACGAGCTTTGTGGAAGGAACTGAGATTGCCTTCAGTAGGATTTGCCTTCCATGAGGCGAAGGCAAGTTGTTTCAGAACAACTGCCTCGCCACAAGCTTCAGTGTACCATGAACAGAAGGAAGGGTATGATAACTGAAGAGGAGATGGTATAAATCTGTAAGAGAGAGAGAGAGAAAGAAAGAAAGAAAGAAAGAAAGAAAGAAAAAGAGAAAGAGAGAAAGAGAGAAAGAGAGAAAGAGAGAAAGAGAGAAAGAGAGAAAGAGAGAAAGAGAGAAAGAGAGAAAGAGAGAAAGAGAGAAAGAGAGAAAGAGAGAAAGAGAGAAAGAGAGAAAGAGAGAAAGAGAGAAAGAGAGAAAGAGAGAGAGAGAGAGAGAGTTTCTTTGAAAAAATTCCCAGGATTAGTTGATGTTGGTGAGAGTCGAAATGGGAGACCAGTCTAGAAGTTTGATGGCTGCTTGAAATCCCTGCCGGTCGGCCTGAGTAAAATGCCGGACTTGTCAGCGCTGATGTGGTTCTCCAATAACAGCCAGAGAGATGACCACTTTAACAAGCATATGGTCAGATGAGCCAATTGCAGCAGAAGAAGAACATCAGTCATTTTCTTGGAAATTGGTCAAAATCAAATCCAGAAGAGATGGAGTACCGTTGGCTGGGATCTAGGTCGGGAAGTTGACAGATTGTGTCAGTCCCAATGAGTCGCAGAAGTCCTTTGCTGAAGTGCTATGGCAGGTGAGAGAGGTACCCACACCCAGCAACTGGCATGATGGCAATTTAAGTCATCACATATGATACAGGGAGAAAGAGAGTTTGGATGAGTGGATAGAAGTTGGTCCATGTTTTAAGCAAAAAAGTTGTAAATGGAGTCATCACTGTTTGGTGGATGGTACAACACACATATAAACAAGAGGTGGGGGCGGAGGCGAAGTCGGAGTCGAAGGTATTTCTGAGGGTCTGGGGGAGTCAGGGCAGTGCATGGAGAGTTAGGAATAGAGTTTTTTTATGAAGAGAGCAACTCTGCTGCCAGAACGAGGCTTAGGTCTATCATACTGGAGGAGGGAGTATTCAGTGAGAGAAAGTAAGGAGTCAGAGATGTCTTGAAGGAGGAATGTTTCTGTTAAGCAGATTATGTCTGGTTTGTCAGTGGAAATCTGGATGGAGAGATCAGTTAGGTGAGCAAAGGCCCTGGATGTTTGAGGTCCACACTGTTAAGGAGGAGCGAGGGGAGGAGGCTTTGGGTGCAGGGGAGGGAAGGGGAGGATAGGACGAGGGAGGAGAGGTTGAGATAGTGAGAGTTGTTGGCAGTGTGTCGGAGATTGCAAAAGAACTAGAGAAGAGGGTCGGATGGGGAGGAGGATAGAGGGCTAGATGGTGAAGGGATGAGTAGCAGAGTGGAGTAATAAGAGAGGGGGCAAAGGGAAGTGGGAGATTGGAGGAGGTGGAGGAATCAGATGGAAGAAAGAGGGTAGGGGAAGGAGGCAGCTTTGTAGATGTGAGGGGGAGATTTGAAAGGGAGAAGCAATGGGGGAGAATTGAGGGAGAAAGGGGTGTGGGGGAGCTGTTGAGAAAGGTGAGGGGGAAAGAGAGACGTTTGATTTGAAGAGGGAGGAGGTGGTTGATTTGTGAGGGAGGAGTGAGAGGGAAGCTTTGAGGGAGAGAGGATACGATGAGAGCAGGCACGGCCATGAGGAAGGAAGGAGAGGGAGGGGTTAGTATCGGGGAAGGATGAGACTGTGTAAAGGTATTGTGGAGATGGGAGCCGGTTGGTGGAAGAACAAAAATTGAGGGGGGTGGGAAGAGGGGGAAGCAGCTTTGAGAAGGTGGAATGAAGGGGGATATTTGAAGGGGAGGGGTAAGGGAGGATATTTGAAGGGGAGAAGTGAGGGGGAGATTTGGGGGAGAAGGGTGAGAGGGGAGAATTGAGGGATAAAGGTGTGGGGGAGCTTTTGAGAAAGGTGAGGGGGAAGCTTGGGTGTGGAAGATAGTGAAGTTTGCTTTGAAGAGGGAGGAGGCAGCTGAATTGAGAGGGAGGGCTGAGAAGGAGGAGAGATTATGAGAGCAGGCACGGTCATGGTGGAGGAGGGAGAAGGGATGGGTGGGGAGAGGAGAAGGATGAGACTGGGTAGTGGTATGGTAAAGATGGGAGTGAGCAGGGAGAGGAACAAGATTTGAGGTGATGGGAAGAGGAGGAGGTGTGATGAGAGGAAAGAGAAAGCATGTTTGAGATATTGAAGAGTGCGCTGAATGAGAGTGTGAGACATTTGTTAGATTTGAACAGAGGCCACAAATGTTTGAAAAGTATACGGTTTGGGATACCAGAGGGGGAACTGTTGGTGAAGCAGGGGACAATGTGGAGATGCTCAGAGAGAAGGTAAGATGGGATGGGAGAAGTAAGTTGGGGGGTATAACAGGGAAGGAGTTAAGAGGTGGGATGAATTTGCACTGAAGTTGGAAAAAAAAAGAGCGATTAATAATGGAAGACGAACTAGCATTGCAAAATGGGATTGAAAATGTGGAAAGGGAAGAAGAAGAAGAAGAAGAAGAAGAAGAAGGAGGAGGAGGAGGAGGAGGAGGAAGAAGAAGTCTGTACAGGAAGTCACGTGTTTACGGGAGAGAAAGGTGAGAAGGGAAAAGAGAATTTTATTTATTTATTTGTTTATTTTGTGTTTTCTCTTCTTTTCTGTTTTCTTTATCATTTAAGACACGAAACAGAGGGTATAGTTGAGAGGAAATTGAAGGAGTAGTAGAGGTATAGTGGACAAAATAAAAACTGAACGTGATAAGGAGAAAATATAACAAGATGGTGAACACAGATGGGAAGAAGAAAGGTAGGCCTCAAAGAAACCCAATATGAAAGTACCGACGAATACTCACAAATTAGCATGTTTTAACACAAAACTGAACTAGAAACACACAGTGTACACGGAGAGAACAAAATAACAGTAAAAACGCAACAAGAACGACTGGAAAACTTATCCTCGAGAAAGTCAGCGGAGACCCTGAAAAGAACCGCCACCATCGCTCAAGAACCGGAACCGGAAGTCAAATTTTTGTTCCAGTTCCTCCATCACCAAGTTCGCCATAGCAGCGGAGACCGGTGATAGACCGGTGACCGCAGCATAGTTATGTCAAACATTTGTCGACAGTGCGTACCATCATCGATGGTCATACTCTTTCGACACATCTCCAGCAGGCCGGCAACATCGTCAGGTGTTCATTGGCTGTAATGACAAGCCATTTCCCGATGTTAGAATGTTTCGACCGATCGAGCATGACACTCACTGCCAGATCGACTGGGATATTGGTAAAGAATGAAACCACATCAAAGGATACCATCGTCTCATCTTCTTGAATTTTAACCTCGCTTATCCTTTCTACAAATTCACCATTATTCTTAACCGTTTTATCAGTCCTTCGTACATGTCTGCTCATGAGGCGTGCTGGAAAGCCCGACAGTCGCAAAGGTGTATCATGAACAAAGGACACCAATGGGTCTCAGAGGGACGTACAATTTCTGGATCTTGGGAAGACCATATAGTCTGGGTGCGGAACCGTTGTTGCAGTGAAGCCAATTGTAGTCCTGGCTGCCCAACCTGTATGGGAGATTGGTGGTTCGAACCCAGACCGAGTCATACCAAAGAATTAAAAAAACGGTATATGTTGCTTCCTTCCTTGACATTCAGCATTTAAAAAGGATAGAACATGGACAAATCGCCATGAGTTGGTAATAATGGTGCAGGCTTTGTTGGGCCTAATGGCCTCCTCTTGTGTTGAAGTTCCTTGCAAGGGACTCGTATAACAGAGGAACGGTTAGTCAAAAGAAAAACTCGTCCCTGTGCATTCAGAATAAATAGATGCTTTCTAATTCCAAATCGGTAGCTTTTGTCGGAATGTTCAAAATGCATGTGTGTATTCACAAGGAGTGGGGTCTCGACTGTTGTTTATATTATGGTAAGGTGGTGTGAAATAATCTGATTTGCACATGATAAATTTCGGGTGACAGGTATCTATACCAATGAAAGGGTGTGCGTGCGCGCATGCGCGCACTCACTCCATAACTCCAAAACTATAAAACCTTACAAGTATACTCAGAAAACTCCACGGAATTTAATGGATGAGTGAAAATGTGTTTGGGTTCAGCAAAACACCCCTTTTGAAGATGATTAAACGGCCTTATATAATTATATCTTTCATCAGGCGATCCTCGGCCACCTCACTCTCTGGGGTCTTCAGGCGTTTCCTGGCTAACCTCACCAGTGTGACCACTCCTCATTTTAATAAATGCCAAGGTGAGCCAATGAAAAAAGCCAAGAATTGACAAGGTTTTGGAAAAGCGATGATCATAGAAAACCTTTACGCCAAGAAAACCTATAGAAAACCAAGACGCCAAGGTGAACAACGAATAGCCAAGATCTTGTGAAAAAAAAGCCAAGGAGTGGTCACACTGAACCTCACTGGGGTCTGAAGCCGCCATGTTTTTTTGGTCTGCTCAACCACGCTTTGATTTGGAACAGGTGATTTTTTAACGACAAAGTTTTTTTGTTTGTTTGTTTTTTCTTTCACTTTCCTCACTCATATTATGGAATGCCTGTTCATCATAGCTACGAATCGCTGGGTGTATTGCAGTGCTTATAAACGCATGGAGACGCCAGCGTTCGTGGCTTTATTTAATTTGCATATATGAATAACCGAGAGAATCTGAAACTGAGCATTATTTGAAATTGTCAGCTCCAGATTTGAAAGTATTAGCAGTTCCAACTCCGAAAAAAGTGTTGATTTGTCCAATTCGGACATTGCATGGATGTTTCCAGGTGCATAGTTGTATCGACGGCAATTGGTAATCGCTTGCCAAGCCAGGCGTTCCGTTGGAGTGATTGAGTGCTGAAGCTACTTACCGAGCTGTACAGTACAGTTCATGTCCCGATCAGGATGGACCGTTGACAGTTACTCCAAGGTAGAGGTACGTTAACATACACACGGTCGTGGTACATATGGATAGATTTGGATCTTTACGGACTCTCCGCGGGTGTGTGGACATGCCTTGCCTGTTACAGGTGCCGTGGTGACAAAGTTTCATCCCATATCTTATGGAGGTTCCATCAGGTTTTCCTTTGTCCTTGCACCTGTTTCTAAGGCATGTGGTTATTGGATTTGCTTTACAAAGGTTATATGTGTTTCCCTTTGTGAGTTTCAAAGCAAAATATATTTGATAACACCCGATTTCTGAGCCGTTTGCCGTATTAACGTGTTTTCTAAATTACCGAATGTGTTACTGGGAGTTACATTAATATTAATGAATACATTATGAACCGAGAGTGACGTCAGAGAGCTGTGGAGGAAGAGCAGCAGGAGATACCATTAAAAGCGGTTGAGCTGAAGAACCTTCATGTGGGCTGATTTTGCTACACAACATGTTGGCAACAAGGATGGCTCACCTTGCTCTTGCACCACCTGCTGCAGTCTTACCAAGTCCGGGTGAGCCTTCGATACCTTTTACCCCATGGATGCGCATGTTTGAGAACTTCATGCTGGCGGTAAATGGCAACACTCTTTCTGATGCGAGGAAGTACGCATTGCTTATACCCTGCTGAGGAACTGAAGGGCAGCGTTTTTATTCTATACCCTTCCAGTTGATGGGGACACGTACTTTGCTGCTGTCGATGCATTAACAGCATTTTCATGCCGAAGGTGAATGTTGTTTTCAAATTATATAAGTTTTGTCCACGAGCACAGAGGCTAGATGAATCCACTGCTCAGTTCGTTGCTGCTTTATGTGAGATTGCGGCTAATTGTGAGTTTAGTGACATCTCTGATGAAATGATACAAGATCGGCTCGTGGGAAAAACCCCTTACAGCTCATATACGTGAGCGGTTGCTTTTGGAACCGGAACTTCCACCGCAGAAAGCCCTCGTAATGGCGGGACAAATCGAATCAGCAATGGCGGAAGCAAAAGCGGTTACATGTGGCACGTCGACGTCCTTTCAGGATGTAAATACAGTACCATACCAGCGCGGAGCAATACAGATGTGACCACATCTGCAGGGACACATCAAATGAACCTGCAAACCCAAAATTTTCACAAGCAAGACAGGTATGCCAAGAGAGGGGCTCCCTGCTGACATTCTCAAAGTTAAGTTCCGGTTGTTATTTGTCCCGTTTTAACTGTTTAATTTTCTCACCTACATGTTAATGTGTGTTCCTAGTTCGGTTTTGTTTCAAAAATCGTGCTATTTTGTGAGTATTTTTGTCGACGTTCTTACTTGGTGTTTGAGGCCTAGTCCTAGGTTTGAGGCCTACCGGTTCCACTCGGTGTTCGATCGTTTTTTTTTGTTTGTTTGTTTGTTTTTTCTCCCCATTACCTTCAATTTCTATCCTCCCCATTACCTTCAATTTTCATCCTCCCCACTTTCCAAACATCCCCCATTCTCCCAACTAATCTCTTTCTTATCTCAAAAAAAAAAAAAAAAAAAAAAAAAAAACCCAACAATAACAACAACACGCTCACCTTCTCCCGATTCTGCTACTTCTTCTTCCTCTTAACTTCCTCCTCGTCTTCCTCGATTTCTTTTTTTTTACACTTCCATGACCTAATCTGTTGAACTCTCTCATACATTAATATTAACAACAAAAACGATCTTATAATGCTTCATCTTCCTCTCTCACACATGTGGTACTCTTTACTGTTTCACAATGCACTTCTCTTCTGCTATTTTAACAGACTGCTCTCATTTCGACCTCTCCTTCATTCCTTGCCTAAAAATCCAACTATTACAGCGCTTCTTCTCTCCATGCTCTGAATTCGCCTTCATTGCATCCATCAAGAATTGTGTTAAATCGCATCTCTGACCTAAAACTTTTAAAAACCACAGTTTGCCATGGATGCTCGCTTTCCATCAACCATTCTTTTTTCCAACTTCAGTGCCAACTCACCCCCTCACCCCTCACTCTCACTCTCAAAGCAACCATCCCACTCTTCTCCCTCCAAGCCTCCCTCTCACCTCTTTCAAAAATTCCCCCTCACCTTTCTCCCACCTTTCATCCCCCTCACTCTTCCTTCTCTAAGTTGCCCCCCTCTCATCCACCAACCTGCCTCCCTCCACTGCCCTCTCACCTCCATCTCTTCACTCCACCTCCTCAAATCCTCAACTGCCATCTTCCTTGTCTCTTGTCCCCCCTCTCTCCCAGCACCACAGAGCCTTTTCTCCTCCTCATTCGGCCCCCTCCCCTCGCTATTCTGCAATACCCCACACTCCTTCAGCAACCTTCCTTACCTCCCCCCTCGTCCCTCGTCCTACCCTCCCCCGCCCCTCCACCTCCTGCACCCAAAGCCTCCTCCCCTACCTCTTCATTAAAAGTGTGGACCTCAAATATCCGGGGCCTTCGCTCAAACCTTTCAGATCTTTCCATGCAGGTTGCCACTGACAAACCAGACATTATCTGCCTAACAGAAACTTTCCTCTCCCAAGACGTGTCTGACTCCCAAGTATCTCTCCCTGGCTACTCCCTCTTACGGTATGACAGACCTGAGCCTCGTCCTGGTGGAGGTGTTGCTCTCTTCATCAAAGACTCTATTCCTCACTCTCCCTGCACTGCTCTCACTCCCCCACACCCCCAGGAATACCTCTGGCTTCGGCTTCCCCTCCACTCCCACCTCATGTTTATATGTGTACTGTACCGTCCACCGAACAGTGATGACTCCATCTACACCTCACTCTCCGAAAACATGGACCATCTTCTATCTTCTCATCCAAACTCTCTCTTCCTCTTATGTGGCGACTTCAATTGTCATCACGCCAGTTGGCTAGGTGTGGGTACCTCTCTCACCTGCCATGGGACGTCAGCAAAAGCTTTCTGTGACTCATTGGGACTGACTCAATCGGTCAACTTCCCGACCCGGATCTCAACCAATGGTACTCCATCTCTTCTGGATCTGATTTTGACAAATTTCCCTGACAATATCTGCTGCTCTTCCTTCGCTCCAATTGGTTCTTCTGACCACGTCCTTGTTAAAGTGGACATCTCTCTGGCTGTCATCAGAGAACCACCTCACCGCCGTCGAGTCTGGCATTTCACTCAAGCCGACTGGCAGGGTCTCCGAGCAGCCATCAAACTTACAGACTGGTCTCCTATCACTACTTTCTCAAACATCAACTCATCCTGGGAATTCTTTCAAAGAAACTTGCTCTCCCTCATGCACAGATTTATCCCCTCTCGTGTTCAGTTGTCTTACCCTTCCTCCCGCCCTTGGTTTACTGAAGCTTGTGGCGAGGCAGTTGTCCTGAAACAACTTGCCTTTGCCTCATGGAAAGCAAACCCAACTGAGGGCAAGCTCAGTTCTTTCCACAAAGCTCGGAACAAGTGTGTATCTACCCTCAGGAGAGCCAGAAAACAACATCTTTCTCATCTCAAGTCTGAACTCTCAGACCTCTCTCCCTCCTCAAAATCCTGGTGGCGTTTAATCAAATCTGTTTGTGGTGTATGTTCCCCCTCCATCCCCTCCCTTACCTCAAATGGCCGCACTGCTGATTCCACACGTGATAAAGCTGAATGTCTAAACTCGGTGTTTGCAGCTAAATCTTGTGTCCCAAACCCATCACTATCTCTACCCACTTTACCCAGTCGCACCCAACTGTCCCTGGACTCTGTATCCTTTTCTCCTGACAAGGTGGAGAGCTTGCTTTCAAACCTCGAGTCAGATTCTGCAACCGGTCCAGACGGCATCAGCCCACGTGTCCTCAAAGCCTGCTCTTCTGCTCTTGCTCACCCTCTCTCTGTTCTATTCACCCTCTCATTTTCCCAAGGTCATCTGCCATCTGCTTGGAAATCTGCTAACATCACTGCCCTGCATAAAAAAGGTGCAAAAACAGATCCCTGTAACTACAGACCAATCAGCCTTCTCCCAATCATCAGCAAGGTTATGGAATCCATCATTGCTTCAGACATGAAATCCTTCCTCTTCTCCAATGGCTTGATTTCCAATCATCAATTTGGTTTCAGACCAGGTCACTCTACCCTGGATATGCTGCTACTGCTCTCCCATCAATGGATGGAGGTCCTCAATGCCAGACAGGAAATCCGAGCCGTATCCCTGGACATATCACGTGCTTTTGACACAGTCTGGCACCCTGCCCTACTCACCAAACTCTCTTCCCATGGTATTCAAGGCCATCTCCACTCATGGCTCGCAGACTTCCTCTCCTGTCGCAGTCAACGTGTGGCCCTAAATGGAGTTCTTTCATCTCCTCTTCCTGTGCAGGCTGGAGTTCCTCAAGGTAGCGTTCTGGGCCCTGTTCTTTTTCTGGTTTTCATCAATGATCTCTCGGACTCTCTGGAAAATCCTCTATTTCTCTTTGCCGATGACTCCACCCTCTGCCGTACCATCTGTCATCCCTCAGACCGGCAAGCAGCAGCTTCTTCGCTCACTGCAGATCTGGATAAAATCACAAACTGGTCCAACACGTGGAACATGTCTTTCAATCCACACAAATCTCACACTCTCACTATGTCTCTTCGAAAGGACCGTTTACAAAACCCCCCATCCACTTTCTCAACAATCCTCTGGAAGAAGTCTTTTCTTTCAAGCTTCTGGGTCTCACTATCTGCCATGACCTTTCCTGGGAAAGTCACATTTCCAACCTTGCCTCAAAAGCCAGTCGCCGACTGGGAATCCTCCGTCGTGCAAAGTCCTTCCTCGGCCCTCTTGAGCTCCTGACTACTTACAAAGCTTTTGTCCGTAGCCTGATGGAGTACTGCTCTCCCCTCTGGGCTGGTGCTCCTGCCTCCCACCTTTCTCGACTTCACGCTGTCGAAACCAGGGCTTTTAAGATCATTGGCATCTCCCGCAATGAAGCTGAGTCTTTGGGCCTCTCACTCAATCACCGCAGGTTGGTCGGTGGTCTTTCTGTCTTCTACCGACTCCTCTCCAGCCTTGCCCCCCTGCTCTCTCTGCGATTTGTCCCAACCACATTTCCACAGGGCGCTCAAGGTCCGCCAACAACCCCCTTCTGGTAAAACTACCAAAATCACGAATCACTGCTCATCTTCACTCTTTCATTCCTCTTTTTTCCCGCCTTTGGAATAAACTTCCTCACTCTATTCTTTCCCATTCTTCCCTCCAGGCTTTCAAAACAGCTGTTCACCACCACCTCTTATCTTCCCCCATCCAAATCCTCGATCTTTTCTACCCCCGATAATCCACCCATGCCCACTTCCTTCAATTCTCCTGCTTTCCTTCCTGAAAGTCCCTGTAATGTCCATCTTCTCCTCGCCATGTTCCCCGTCCCATCCCCATCCCTCTCCCTTCCACAGTTCACCTGTGTCTGTTCCCCAATGTTTTGTCCCTTCCACTCCCACCCCTCTTGTCTCATGCCTCCTTGCTGTGAGTTGTGTGTTAGCTCTCATACGAGCCTCGACCAAGGTATACAAAAAAAAAAAAAAAAAAAAAAAAAGAGTACTTGTTATCATTGTGGATCTGCAATATGCCTGGTGTTGGCTTAATAGATAGGGTGGTGGGCTTGGGATCCTAGGATCCTGAGTTCAAATCTCACTCAAATTTTGAATTAATATCAGGTGGGGTTGACTCTGCCTGTCATCCTTCTGAGGTCGGCAAAATGAGTGCCAGCCTGCTGGGATCCTGTGTCGGAGTGGCGACCCGTCCAGTATTGCGCCCAATAGCCAAGGAGACTGCTTAGGTGGCACCAACGCTCTGCACAGAGTATGGTCCCAATGGATGGAATGGAATGCATCTGCAATGCACTTAGCCAATTACCCCAAAATGCCCTGCAAAAGATGTAACTTGCGGGCAGTGTTGCAAAAGTGGACATTTTGCTAAAGTATGTCGCAGTAAACACCACAAATACCAAGTGTGGGAAGTGACTGTGCCAGATGTGACTGTTTGAAGCATAAACACACAAGCCTCTGAACAAATTAGAGGGAACCTATTTTGTGATGTTCGTCTTTTCACACTTAATGGACAGGCTTGCTCGGCTAAATTGCTGGTGGACACAGGTTCAGTCGTTTCTGTACTTCCAGAGTCCACCTACTTGGAGCATTTCAAGAATGCTCTTCTTATAGAACCAAAATTACACTTGGTGACGTACCTAAAAAAAAACCGTTCACTGTAGTTGGTTGTCTTTAAGTACAGGTGTGACGCAACCATGTTTCTGTACCTGCTGATTTATTCATTGTGCCTTCTGGAACACCTATACTCGGCATGAACCTCTTCACTGCTCTTGGACTGAATATTGTTAATGGATGTGTTACTCCTGCGTCAGTGCTAAGTACCTCTGTGTATCAAACCTCAGCTTGGCAGGCTTCTCATCCTAACGTCGCTGGAACTCTAGGCTATGCAAAAGGATTTGTACACAGAGTGAAGATGAGGTCTGATGTGGTGCCAATCCAGCAGAAGCTTCTCCATTAACCTTTTGCTGTCAGTGATGCTGTCTCACAAGAAGTGAAAACGCTTGAAAGAGCAGATATCATTGAGAGAATTAGCTCTTCCGAATGGGTTTCACCTATTGTTGGTACGCATAAGAAAACGGGAGGTGTACGACTGTGCGTGGATCTTTTTGACCCCAATAAGGTGATCGCAATATACAGTCATCCACTACAACATATTGAGGAGGTAATCGCAAAACTTCAGGAAGCGAGAATGTTTTCCACTCTTGATCTTCAGAGTGCATACCATCAAGTGCCCTTGCATGAGAAAAGCAGAGACCTTATGGCTTTCATAACACACGAGTGACTTTTCCGTTTTCCCCGTGTTCCTTATGGTCTTGCTTCTGCTACCAATGCATTCCAGTGAATTATGTCACAGGTCTTAACTGGCCAGGAGGGCAACCATTGTTACCTAAATGACATAATTGTGTATGCTTAGTCTCCTGAGAAACATGAAGAACGTCTTCAAGCTGTTTTGAATCGTATTGATCAAGCAGACTAAAAACTGCACCATGACAAATGTCATTTCAGGAAGGCTGAACTATCTTTTCTGGGTCACGTGATCTCAGAAAAGGGCATGAGCACAAACACCGAACATGTGGTGGCAGTAACACAAGCACCACCCCCCAAAGGATGCATCTGCTCTGCGTTCCTTTCTGGGTTTGACTTATTGGTACTCCAAATTAATTCCAAATTATGCGACAGTCGTGGAGCCACTTTGTGCCTTACTGTGCAAGGATGCTGACTTCTCCTGTACCGAGGCTGCGCACACTTGATTTGAAAGGGTAAAAAAATTGATTGCTAACAGCCCTGCACTTGCTTTGTTTGACCCTATTCTGACCACCATTGTGACCACAGACCCATCTGATTATGGACTCGGAGCAGCGCTCACTCAACTTCATGAGGAATCTACAGAGGAAACAGCAGCATTTGCCTCATGAACGCTCACAGAATGCGAACGCAAGTACTCTACAGCAGAGAAGGAAGCACTTGCCTGCGTCTGGGCAACTGAGAAATGGCGTACTTACCTGTGGGGTCAGAAATTTATCCTGCGTACAGACCACAGACCACACGACTGTCTTCAAAAGGTCTTGGTCTAGCTAGAATGAGAATTGCACGTAGGTCAGCACACTTACTGTCGTTTAACTACGAAATTGTGTACAAACCTGGCCAATAAAATGTGACTGCAGACTGTTTATCACGGTTACCACTTTCCAAGACAGAGCCTTACCATTAACCAGATGTAGAAATGGTGGCTTTAGTGTTCGGTGACTGCGTTGCAATACCTGTGGAGCAATTCAAGGAAAGTTGTAAAAGATGCCCTATTTCACAAAAGGTGCAAGGATATGTCTCCAAATGATGGTCTTGCAAGGAAAAGGGCATTGACCCAAATGTACTTCCCTACTTTCGCATTCAGAATGAACTGGCTGTACAGGAGGATTACTTGATTTGGGGAACTCACCGTGTGATCGGGCCGACAAAACTTCAACCCAAGTTAATTCAGCTTGCCCATGATACGCATCAAGGTAGTGTAAGGACGAAACAAAGGCTGCGTGACCTCTACTGGTGGCCAGCGATGGACTCCCAAGTGGAAGTTGCCAACAAGTCGTGCATTACTTGTCAAATGCATGATAAAACAGCTGTCACTCAGATTCCACCTTTGCAACCAGTTCCACTCCCGAATGCTGCTTGGGAAAAGCTTGCTATCGGTATAGAGGGACCACTTGATAAAGGCCAAATGGACTGTCGCTACGCCATTACCTTAATTGATTACTTCAACAAATGGCCAGAAGTAGCCTTTACGTCCCAAGTAACATCTGCTACAGTTATCAAGTTCCTGACTACAGTATTCAGTCGTGAAGGAAATCCACGGGAACTTATCTCTGACAATGGATCTCAGTTTGTTTCAACTGAGTTTGAAACATTCCTGCAGGAAAGAAACATCAAACACTACCATAGTTCTATCTATTACCAGCAAGCCAATGGGGGGAACGCTTCAATGGAATGTTTAAGGACTGTTTACATCCTGCAAATCTCCAAGGGAAGCCTTGGAAATCATTCATACCCGACTTCTTGCAAATGTATCGAGTTACAAGACATGCAACAACTCATCAGACCCCTGCTGAACTTCTACATGGACGTACATTGCACACCAAGTTGCACATTGGAGACTACTGTCAAATCAGCGTACCTGCTGCAAGACTCGAGGATGTGAGACGCTGTGTTCAATAGAAACAAGAGAAGTCTAGATGATACACAGACAAGTGTCGGGCAGCGAAACCTTCCACCTTCCAATGTGTTCTTTTGTGCGAGTTCAGAAACCTGGACTTCACCAGAAAGGACAAAACAAGTTTACCCAACTCCTCAAGATCAGTGAACAGAGAGGTCCTGCTACCTTTAGACTCTCTGATGGGAAAGTGTGGAATGCAATGCATGAAGCACCTGCAATTCAGACCTGAAATGGACTTTCTGCTGGAAGTATGACAGGTTCTGAGGACTATAGGGCACTTAGCCCTGTCCAACAAATGCCTCCACAAGTTTTTACCCCTGGTGTTCGTCATGGGATGACATATCTTTGAGCCCCTGAATGGACCAAGGGCTTCATAATGTGACATGTTACCTTGCATTACATGCTTACTATTTTTGGGGGGTTTTCATTACCAGTTGTTATTTTCACGAAAAAAAGGAATATGTGGTGTTGGGAGTTACATGAATATTAATGAATGCATGATGAACCGGAACTGACGAGGCGGAACCGAGAGTGACGTCAGAGAGCTGTGGAGTCAGAGCAGCAGGAGACGCCATTAAAAACGGT
>NC_140962.1:25059747-25074747 GCF_056783735.1 Eptatretus burgeri
ATATATATATATATATATATATATATATATATATATATATATATATATATATATATATATATATATATATATATGTATATATATATGTATATATTCTAAGCCTGGTGTTGGCGCAGTGGTTAGGGCAGCGGCTTGGGATCCAAGAGGTCCTGAGTTCAAGCCCCGTTGAGCCACTGAATTAATACACTAGGGGGTTGACTCAGCCTGTCATCCTTCCGAGCTCGGCGAAATGAGTACCAGTATACTGGGCCGGTGTATACCCCGGTTAAAATAGGTTAACCATATCCCTGTGTCGTAAGAGGCGACCAGGGTTGCGTCAGGAAGGGCATCCGGCGTAAAACATGTGCCAAATCACTATGCGGATCATAATGGATGATCCGCTGTGGCGACCCCTAACGGGAGCAGCCGAAAGAAGAAGAAGAAGATGTATATATATATATATATATATATATATATATATATATATATATATATATATATATATATATATATATATATATTGTGTGTATATCTTTATATTTGCATGCATATATATTGTTGCGGATTCGCACCCGCCGGCGTGCGAACGGCCACGTAACTCGAATCGCGGCACGTCGCCCACCGGACGGACAATCCAGTCGTGACCCTCTCGGACTAACGCCGGGAACCAGTCACGGGTGGACCTTTCAGTCTCACCGCGATCGAGCCAATCGGCCCCCGTGTGGGATAGGGTTGCTCGCCAAATTCGACCTACCTAAGTACCCACACGGAGGGTAGACCGGGCGATCGCACCTCGCCGCAGGTCGACTTCGGACACGGGCCACTTAAGCAACCCGTTCCGTACTATCGGGATAACCGAGCGGTGTTATTCGTCGGCCTCGACGGTTCGATTAATTATCGGGCGTCTTAGCCCACGACCAACCCTTTACGTGAAGCAAGATGGGGATTCAATGAAAGAAATGACGAAGCGAAGCGGGAAAACAGTTCAACAATAAGCACATTTATTTCACGATGAACGGAAAGCACACATATACAATTCCACCAAAATCACATGTAAAAGAAGAAGACAAAAAGCAAAGGCAACAATGCAGATCTATCCGACTACCGGGCACTCGGCAACACTTATACAATTTTACTTCACAGATGGCGCCGACAACACATGTTCCCAAAGCAAAAGAAAAGAGAACCACCCTCCAGGATGAGGGGGGTAGGCGGGCCTGGGGCCGAGACCGTGTCGGGCCTACCCGTCTGATGATGAGACGCGAAGTGGCGGTGGTGCCTCAACTCCGCGGGCCTCGCGGACAGTGTCTGGTAGGGGGTGGGAAGGGGGCCCCCTTTTGTCGCACTATCTCAGCGCGGGGGGAAACAGGAGGGGGTTGCTGATGCTCGGGGAAAGGAGGATTTCACAAAATCTCGGGTCCCGCGACGAGCGTCTCCACCACGACCTCGGTCGCGCCGCCGGCCTATCCCTCCGCAGTTCCCCGAATCCGACGCGAGCACCCCCTCAACCGCCTTCGCTGCCGCCGCCTCTCCACAGCTTCGTCCGATCGCCCTCTCCATCTCCTCTCTTGACTCGTCCCAACTCTTCACTGGCTCCGCGAACTCCCAACTGCGAACTGCCCTCTTCTGACGAACGCAGTCGTTTTTATAAGCCCCGTGGCTTCGCTCTTTTACCCTTGACCCTCTGCCTCTGACCCTTCACCTCTCTTGCTGGCTCCCCATTGGCCCGAGGAAAAGTGGGCGTGAATGCTTTTTGATCCATAAATTTGCATATAGCGACCGCCCTCCAACGCCCTGGAGGCGGGGCCAAATCGCCCCTCGCTCACCGATTGGACGGAACAAAAGTGGGCGTGAGTCGTTTTTGATCTGTTTTTCTGCGGAAAGTCCGTGATGTTTTTGAACACGCTGCTCGGTGCGCGCCCCGCACGAGTCCAGCATCGGTGCCGACGAGTGGCGCGAGATGACGGCGATGCGATGGTGGCGAGTTGTGACGGTAAAGGTCGTGGCGGTTGTGGTGAAGCGGCGTTGTGGTTGGTGGTTGTTGTTGTGATGGCTGTTGAGACGTGGTTGGTGGTGGTAATAATGGCGGCTGGTCCAAAATAAAGATAGTAAAAGAAAAACGGCTATCCTGAAGAGTCGCAGCCCTCATGAATGACATTTATTCCCTCTAGACAACGGGTTTGGGCCTAACTACACATATACTTACCGAGATATCTCACCCAAGGGACCTGAATGGTGGTTTGCGAATTTGGTCAACCACAACAATATATATATATATATATATATATATATATATATATATATATATATATATATATATATATATATATATATATATATATACATATATACAGCAGGGTACCAGTGGAAATTGTGCTACTGCTGGGCGAAGGAGGAGAAGGAGACGGGGAAGGCGAGTCCGGAGGCAGTGGGAGAGGGGGAAGGGTAGAAGTGTGGAGGTGAGAGTTGGAACTCTGAATGTTGGGACGATGACTGGCAAAGGGCGAGAGTTGGCTGATATGATGGAGAGAAGAAAGGTGGACATACTGTGTGTACAAGAGACCAAGTGGATGGGGAGCAAGGCTAGCAGCATTGGAGGTGGTTTCAAACTGTTCTACCATGGTGTGGATGGGAGGAGAAATGGTGTCGGGGTAATCCTGAAGGAAGATCATGTCAAGAGGGTATTGGAGGTGAGGAGGGTGTCTGACCGAGTGATGAGTGTGAAGTTGGAAATTGAAGGGGTGATGATGAATGTCATCAGTGCATATGCCCCACATATGGGGTGTGAGATGGAGTATAAAGAAGATTTCTGGAGTGAGTTCGATGAAGTGGTGGAGAGTGTATCCAAGGATGAAAGAGTGGTGATTGGAGCAGATTTCAATGGACATGTTGGGGACAGGAATAAAGAGGATGAGGAGGTGATGGAGAGGTACGGTCTCAAGAAGAGAAATGTGGAAGGGCAAATGGTGGTAGAGTTTGCAAAAAGAATGGAAATGGCAGTGGTAAATACATATTTCAAGAAGAAGGAGGAACACAGGGTGACATACAAGAGTGGAGGAAAGTGCACACAGGTGGATTACATCTTAAGTAGGAGATGCAACCTGAAAGAGATTAGTGACTGTAAGGTGGTGGCAGGGGAGAGTGTAACTCGACAGCATCGATTGGTGGTCTGTAGGATGACTTTAGAGGTGAGGTTGAGGAAGAGAGTGAGGGCTGAATCAAGGACCAGATGGTGGAAGCTGAAGGAGGAAGACTGTTGCGTGAAATTTAGGGAGGAGGTGAGACAGGCGTTGGATGGTGGTAAAGACGGGTGGGATGATTGGGCAACGACAGCAGAAGTTGTGAGGGAGATAGCGAGGAAGGTACTTGGTGTGACATCTGGACAGAGGAAGGAAGATAAGGAGACTTGGTGGTGGAACGAGGAAGTACAGGAAAGTATAAGGAAGAAGGGGTTGGCGAAAAAGAAGAGGGATAGTCAGAGAGATGCAGAAAGTCGGCAGGAGTACAAGGAGTGGTGTCGAAAGGCAAAAAGAGAGGTGGCAAACGCCAAGGAAAAGGCATATGACGAGCTGTATGAGAAGTTGGATACAAAAGAAGGGGAAAATAATTTATTCCGATTGGCAAGACAGAGGGACCGAGCTGGGAAGGATGTGCTGCAGGTTCGGGTGATAAAGGACGCAAATGGGAATGCGCTGACGAGCGAGGAGAATGTGTTGAGAAGGTGGATGGAGTACTTTGAGGAGCTGATGAATGAAGAAAATTAGAGAGAGAAGGTTGGAAGAGGTGGAGATAGTGAATCTGGAAGTGGGGTGGATCAGTAAGGATGAAGTGAGGACTGCTATGAAGAAGATGAAAAGTGGAAAGGCGGTTGGCCCAGATGGTATACCAGTGGAGGCATGGAAGTGCTTAGGAGAGATGGCAGTGGGGTTGTTAACCAGATTGTTTAATAAAATCTTGGAAAGTGAGAGGATGCCAGAGTAGTGGAGATTAAGTGCACTGGTTCCGATTTTCAAGAATAAGGGTGATGTGCAGAGCTGTGGAAATTACAGAGGGATAAAGTTGTTAAGCCACACCATGAAGTTGTGGGAAAGAGTAGTGGAAGCTAGGTTGAGAGGAGAGGTGACGATCTGTGAGCAGCAATATGGGTTTATGCCAGGAAAGAGCACCACTGATGCAATGGTTGCTTTGAGAATGTTGATGGAGAAGTATAGGGAAGGCCAGAAGGAGTTACATTGGGTGTTTTTGGATTTAGAGAAAGCTTATGATAGGGTGCCAAGAGAGGAGTTGTGGTATTGTATGAGGAAGTCGGGAGTGGTGGAGAGGTATGTGAGGATCGTGCAGGATATGTATGAGGACAGTGTGACAGTGGTGAGGTGTGCGGTAGGAATGACGGACCGGTTTAAGGTTAAAGTGGGATTGCACCAAGGATCGACTCTGAGCCCTTTCCTGTCTGCAATGGTGATGAACAGGTTGACGGACGAGATCAGAATGGAGTCCCCATGGACTATGATGTTCGCGGATGACATCATGATCTGTAGGGAGAGTAGGGAGCAGGCTGAGGCGAGCCTCGAGAGGTGGAGGTATGCACTGGAGAGAAGGGGAATGATAGTAAGTCGGAGTAAGACAGAGTACATGTGCGTAAATGAGAGGGAGGGTGGTGGTATGGTGCGGTTGCAAGGAGTTGAGGTGGGGAAGGTGGATTGGTTTAAATACTTGGGATCAACTGTCCAAAGTAATGGAGAGTGTGGGAGAGAAGTGAAAAAGAGAGTGCAGGCAGGATGGAGTGGGTGGAGAAGAGTTGCAGGAGTGATTTGTGACAGAAGGGTAGCTGCAAGGGTTAAGGAGAAAGTATATAAGATGGTAGTGAGACCAGCTATGTTGTATGGTTTGGAGGTGGTGGCACTAACAATAAGACAGGAAGCAGAGCTGGAGGTGGCAGAGTTAAAGATGCTGCGATTCTCGTTGGGAGTGACGAGGATGGACAGGATAAGATATGAGTATATTAGAGGGACAGCGCAGGTAGGACGGTTTGGAGACAAAGTGACAGAGGCAAGATTGAGATGGTTTGGACATGTGCACAGGAGGGAAACGGAGTATATCGGGAGAAGGATGTTGAAGATGGAGCCGCCAGGCAGGAGGAGAAGAGGAAGGCCAAAGAAGATGTTCATGGATGCGGTGAGGGCAGACATGCAGGTGGTCGGAGTGTCAATGGAAGATGTGGAGGATAGAGCGAAATGGAGACGGTTGATCCGCTGTGGCGACCCCTAACGGGAGCAAGCCAAAAGAGGAAGAAGATATACATATAAACATATATACATGTATATATATATATATATATATATATATATATATATATATATATATATATATATATATATATATATATATATATATATATATATATATATATATATATATATATATATATATATATATATATATATATATATATATATATATATATATATATATATATATATATATATATAGTGTTACGGTTGTGGAAATTCACAGAACACCATTCAGGTTCCCCGAAGATCAGTTATGTTGATAAGTGTGTGTTCCAGGTTAGATTTCCCCACCGATGTATAACGGGAATTATTCGTGTGCCGGGCTGTGCATCTTGATGTTGTGTTATTCTTTTCCTATCTTTATTTTAAACAATCATCTCCTCACCACCTTCTCCACAACCGCCAACATCTCCACAATCAATAACATCTCTACAACCATGCCACCTCCACCAAAACGTCAACAAACTCCACAACCATGCCACCTCCACCACAACGCCATGAAGTTTACAACCACGGCATCTCTACAAACAAAAAGAACAACTCAACAACTCCCGCCCTGATATTCTGGGACGAAAACAGGATTGACAGTTGGGGTGGGTCCCTCAGAACGGGTAAACAAAAGTGACGGTTACAAAAAGTATGCTCCGAAGAAAAACTACTCCATGACTCCTCGGATTTTTCCCCCGCGCACTGAGAAGGGAGGGCGGATGCCCCGGACCCGATAAAAGGGCCATGTTGGAACGCAGGGAGTGGAGTGGGTGAGTGGAGTCGAATTGGTGAGTCCAGTCAAGTGGAGTCAAGTGGAGTTCGGGTCTTGAGACCAGAGTCGGGAGACGAGATTCGGAGTCGGGAGACGGCCGTGGAAAGTCGGGCGCGCTGCTCGGCCCTGGACCAACCAAGCCGCCATTACAACAGCTGCCGCTTTGACAACAGACATATGGAGGGTCGCCGACAAAAAGACCATCGAGTCGCCTCAAGGGTGACAAAGGTAACCTGCACGGCCTCGTGGAGCTCCTTTAGTCATCCCAGCTCCAAGGAACATTAAAGGCTTACAAGCCCAGTTCTATCTTTCTTTTCTGGGGTTTTTGCATGAAAGTCTGTGGCGCCTTGTCCATAAGTAAAATTGTTGTAAGTGCATGTACGTAATACATAGATATCGGCTGTAGGCTTTTACTCATGTCTTGTCCCCTATCCCCATTCATTGCATTGCGTACGTGTGAAAATAAATGTCCCCATTGTTGAAATGTCACCTGCTCGTTGCATCCTCACCTCCATTGACTGCCATAATTGCGTTCGGAATAATTAGCTGGCTGATTATCAAGCCGATAAAACGTACATCTGGTCCGACGGGGCTTGGCAATATAAAACCGCTCGGCAATCGCAAACGGAACGAGCTGCTTAAAGCGGCTCATTTTCGTGCAGGCTCCGTTAATGTGTAAATCCCCGGCATGTCTGTCTGCGCGAATAATTAGGTACATCGACAATTCGGCGATCGAACCTGTAGCGCGTGGACAGAAGAGTTGGCTGGTTTATGGTGTGATTAACAACACCCGTAGCTGAGTTTCGGCGTTGATCCGAAAAGCTGCGACGAGATTGCTCGTTCGGTGGGTGCGCACGGCCGCAATTTAGCTAAAGGCGGTCGCCCGCATGTGGAACGGGCGAAAATCCACAGCAATATATATATATATATATATATATATATATATATATATATATATATATATATATATATAAAACTTATTTATTTATATATGTATATATTTATATGTATATCCATATATATGTGTGAATATATTGTTGTGGGCCAGGGTCGGTAGCGAGAACGACCACTAGGTGGGGGAGGTTTGCGTCGTCTCCCACCAAACTCCCCGGAATTGTAGGCCGTCGCTCAGATAACTCTGCGAGCCGGCGGGTCGTTTAACCGACCATGGTCGCCAATATTTCAGCCGCGTAGCATAGGGTCTATTTGTCTATAACCAATTTACTTTATTAACTAGGAGATTTTGACTACCGGGGAAACCCTCGGCACGTCTTGCTCGAACCGGGTCACTCTTCCGACTGCGGTAGAGTTCCAACTACCGACTACCAACTCCGAGCGGAAACTGCCAAAACGGATGATCGGGTATAAAAACCCGGCAAAACTCAGATCCGAACCATGCTGGACCAAAGCAAGAAGGGACGGAAACGAACTGGGGGCATTTCTAACAAGTTTTATTTACAGTAAATGAAGATACAAAGCAAGACTTAACGCGAATATGCAAGAAGTATTTACAATGATCCAAAAAACACTTGTTCAGTTATACTTAAAGACGGGCCCACACGCAGACACACACACAAAATGAAAAGAAACACAGTCTTTATTGGACCCTCACAGCCGTGGAGAGAGAAAAGCTGGGGGTCAGGGGTCGGTGGTGCACCTGACCGTCGGACGAAGGGTGTGCTCCACGATGCAGCACCTGACAAGGGTCATTGGTCCGGTCCCCAGTCACACGTAGGGGACTCGAGGTTCGTGGTGGAGCTCGGGTGGTGAATGGCCAGGGTCCACGGAGGGGAGTCGGGGTCGCTCTTCCCTTCCTCGCAGAGGGCCAGCAGAGACACGTTTGCCACCTCAACGCCCACCAAAAACTCTTCAAAATAACTTTTAAAAGACTCTCCAAGACCCAAAAAAGGCTCTCTAAGACCTCAAAAAAAAACCCTCCAAGACCTCAAGAAGACCCCCTACCTCAGAGAGTGCTCAGGAATTTATGGACCTCCCTCAGTGGCGAGGGGCCTTGGTGAACACACCTCGCTGTCCGCCTCTGATTGGACAGGTCCTACGGCCCACTTTTCCGGGGCAGGGCCTTGGCCCCTGCTGGGAAACCCCAGCCACTCCTCCACACGGGCCCACACTCGACAAGTAACAGTATCAATGCTGCAACGGCCCCTGCCGGGAAACCCCAGCCAGTCTTCCACGTGGGTTCATACTTGACGAGCAACAGCATCAATGCTGCACAGGCCGTCGTGCAAGAGCCACAACGCCTGTATCAGCGGCAAGGAACGGCTACAAGACCCTGCCTTGACAAGTCAGAGTGCTTGTAGACAGCGGGTGGGTAGTGGATCGTGATGGGGAATGGAATGGTTGTTGGTTGCTCGTTGGAGGGTTCATTGGATGTTAAGATTTAATAACCTAACAAAAAAGAAATCGCAACGCATGCCTTTGATTCTCCCACTTGACAAAAGAAAAGGGATCTGACTACACACATACTTAAGCCTGTATCTTACTGGGCTGTGACTAGTTAGAGACACCAAATTGCGATAAAACAGCGATAATTTTCACTTGGAATCACATTGAATTTATACTAAAACACATTTGCGTATGTCTGATGAATATCGCACGAATTTCCCACGAACTCCGGGCGAAATTTGGGATGAACTTCGCCTGGAGTTCGCATACCAGTCGCATGACATTCGCACGACATTCAGGTGACAAAACTGAGTTTTTTTTTGGCACATGCAACTGTCACGTGAAGGTCACACGACGGTCGTGCGACCATCGCGCAAATGTCGTGCAACGACACACATATATATATATATATATATATATATATATATATATATATATATATATATATATATATATATATATATATATATATATATATATATACAGTCGCACGACAACTGTGTGTGACAATTGAGAAATTGGGACTATATATATATATATATATATATATATATATATATATATATATATATATATATATATATATATATATATATATATATATATATATATATATATATATTGTTGTGGTTACCAAATTCGCAAACCACCATTCAGGTCCCTTAGGTGAGATATCTCGGTAAGTATATGTGTAGTTAGGCCCAAACCCGTTGTCTAGAGGGAATAAATGTCATTCATGCGTGCTGCGACTCTTCAGGATAGCCGTTTTTCTTTTACTATCTTTATTTTGGACCAACCGCCATTGTTACCAGCGCCAACCGCGTCTCAACAGTCGTCACAACATCAACCACCCACCACAACGCCGCTTCACCACAACAGCCACGACCTTTCCCGTCACACCTCGCAACCGTCGCATCGCCACCGTTCTTGCGCCGCTTGTGGGTACCGGTATTGGACTCGTGCAGGGCGCGCGCCGAACAGCGTGTACAAAACCACGGATTTTCCGCTCCAAAAACGGATCAAAAACGACTCACGCCCACTTTTGTTCCGTCCAATCGGTGAGCGAGGGGCGATTTGGCCCCGCCTCCAGGGCGTTGGAGGGCGGTCGCTATATGCAAATTCATGGATCAAAATGCATTCACGCCCACTTTTTCTCGGGCCAATGGGGAGCGAGGTGAAAGGTCGAAGGCAGGGGGTCAAAGGCGAAGCCACGGGGCTTATATAAGCGGCTGCGTTCGTCAGAAAAGTGTCGTCGTCGTCGTCGTCGTGTGCGTTGGGGTTGTGTGTGCGTTGGAAGGAGTTCGCAGGAGGAAGAGTTCGGAAAGTGGAGTCGGAGCGAAGAGGACGGAGCTGTGGAGAGGTGGCGAAGGCAGACGAGGGGGTGCTCGCGTCGGTGCCGGGAGCTGCACACCAGGGAGGCCGACGGCGCGACCTGGTCGAGGTGGAGACGCTCGTCGCGGGACCCGAGACAGAGTAAAAATCCTCCTTTCCCCGAGCATCAGCAACCCCCTCCTGTTTCCCCCTGCGCTGAGATAGTGCGACCAAGGGGGCCCCCTTCCCACCCCCTACCAGACACTGTCCGCGAGGCCCGCGGAGTTGAGGCACCATCGCCGCTACGCGTCTCATCACCAGACGGGTAGGCCCGACCCGGTCTCGGCCTCAGGCCCGCCTCATCCTTGAGGGTGTTCTTTTTCTTGGTTTTGAATATGTGTTGTCGGCGCCGTCTGTGAAGTAGAATTGTATAAGTGTTGACGTGTGCTCGGTAGTCGGTATTAGCTCTGCATTGTGTCTTCGCTTTTACATTTGCTTTTTGTGTAAAATTGCATTGTGTTTCTCTTCTTTTCTATGTGCTTTTGGTGGAATTGTATATGTGTGCTTTCCGTTCATCGCGAATAAATGTGCTTTATGTTGAACTGTTTCCCGCTTCGCTTCGTCATTTCTCTCATTGAATCCTCATCTTGCTTCACGTAAAGGGGTGGTAGTGGGCTGAATACGCCCGATAATTAATCGAACCGTCGAGGCCGACGATAACACCGCTCGGTTATCCCGATAGTACGGAACGGGTCGCTTAAGTGGCCCGTGTCCGAAGTCGACCTGCGGCGAGGTGCGATCGCCCGGTCTACCCTCCGTGTGGGTACTTAGGTAGGTCTAATTTGGCGAGCAACCCTATCCCACGCGGGGGCCGATTGGCTCGATCGCGGTGAGACCGAAAGGTCCACCCGTGACTGGTTCCCGGCGTTAGTCCGAGAGGGTCACGACTGGATTGTCCGTCCAGTGGGCGACGCACCGCGATTCGAGTTACGTGGCCGTCAGCACGCCGGCGGGCGCGAATCCGCGACACTGGTGTCAGGTCGTGCGATACAAACCCATCGCCCTCCTCACGGCACTGGTAACGGAGAACAGGAAAACGGGCTCTCCTGTCTACAGCTAAATTCACGGGAATCGGTCCAGGGGTGAGAGAAGCGACCCCCGATTCCCTCCAAATTACGAGCGAGCGAAATTAACCCTTTAAGAGAAGCAAGATGGCGTCTCAAGGCGAGCGGGAGCCGGGGGTATTAGAAATGGATGTAGAATGTGGAGAGTCCATGGTCCAGGATGGAATCCCCGTGCAGGAAATGTTGATTGTGCAGGAACACGGACTCGCCCAACTGAACCCAGAGCCCGAAATAGGTGCGGCAGCGGCCGCGGTGTATGACACCTCCCCTCCCCCTCTCCACCAAAACCTCCCGATTCTTGCCGAAACGGCTCAGCTGAGTGCATCCGACATAGCCCAGCTATGCACCATGCTGGCGGCAATGACAGCGAAAATGGATGCAAACGCAAATGAAATTAAAAACGAAATGAAAGGCATGAACGAAAAGATGGATGCAAACGCAAATGAATTTATAAACGAAATGAAAAGCATGGGCAAGCAAATGAGGGAAGAAACGAAAAAGCTCCGGGGTGAGACGCAGAACATGGGCCGATGCCTGCAGGCGGGCATGAAGGCCGTGACAAAGGAAATAATAATAGTTGAGACAAGGGAGGTAAAGGGTGAAGAGGTGACCGAGTTGGCAGAGACACGGGAGACAGAAAAAATAGAGGAGAGACTGCACGATGAAGACGGGGTAAGTGACGCACGCACACACACGGAGGTAGTGGAGGACAATGGGGGTGAGCTCGCGGACCGTGCAGGGACCCGGTGCGAGCAGCGGGATAGCCTCCTCCAGGAACGAGGGGAGGGAGTATGCCCCCTTGAGGCGAGTCACGACCAGGTGAGTTCGGTCGTGCTTTGCGAGGTTGAGGGGACGAGTGCTGTGGACAGGAGCACGGAGAGCTTGGGGGTATAGAGGCCCCGGAGACCCTTGTGGGGACACAAATCCCCAGTATGGTTGTCCCTGTGTGTGTGGGGCAAGGTGTGAGTGCGTCCCCGTGTGTGGAAGCGACCCCGTGTGTGAGTGGTGTGGTGGTGATGGTGCCGGAGTGCGTGCTTCCCAGCACACCGCAAGTGGAAGAGGCCGTGTGTGTGGATGAAACGGCCAGTGTGGATGAGGCACCGCGGGTGAGTTCCCCCGCGTGTGTGAGTGAGGCACGGTGTATGAGTGAGGCACCGCGGATGAGTGCCCCCGCGTGTGTGAGTAGTATGGTTTGTGTGAGGGAAATGGCACGAGTGAGTGAAAGGCCGCGAGTGAGTGGAGCCACGTGTGCAAGGGAAATGGCATGCGTGAGTGAGCGGCCGAGTGTGAGAGAGACAGCGTGTGCAAGGTCGTTGTGTGTAAGGGAGATGTCGGTCGGCATGTGTGAACATGCAGCCGCGTCTCCCGGTGTGAGTTTAATGGTGAGGTGTGTGAGCGTCGTGACACGCGGGTGTGCGTGGGTCGAATGTCGACGACGGCGACATGTGAGGGACAAAAGCCGAGTAGCGGCTGTAGTTGTTTCGGGGACCGTGCCGGGTTCACCCAGCAGTGAGCACGAGGTTCGTGCTGTGCAACGCACGAGACCGCCACGTGCTCGCTTGCGAGAGTGAAGTCCCGGTCCGGAAACGCACGCGGTGGATTTGCCGATCCCGCGGACGGACAAAGTTTAGGCAGGATAATGGATTTGGACCGGACGGGTTCTCCACGCGATCGTGTGTGTTAAGCTCCAACGGGCAAAGCACATGTGTTCGCGTGGGGAACCCCTCGAGACGTGGGGCTTGTTTTTTTTATGCGCACGGTGACGTCATGGCTGCACGTGGGGTTGGAATCCGGCAGGAGGGGTATCCCTGCCGGATGGTACCGTCCAAGGAGGGACGAGGAACACGTGCAGCTGCATGACGTCACGGGCAGGTGCGAGCGCGAGTTGCCGCGCTGGAGGTGCGCATGAAAGAAAAAAAAAAAAAAAAAGCAAGCCTCACTTTCGGGTGCACAGGATTCCTGGGCAAGGGGTGGAAGACCCCCTTGACCTGGGCACAGGATGGAAACTAGTTAGGGGGAAGGGTTAGCTTAGTTAGACCGACTTCATGGGGCAGGGGTAAGTCCTCATGGAGTCCGTGGAATGGATTAGGTAGAGGGATTTAGTGAGCTTTAGGTTGGGTAAATAATAAAATGATTGATTTGGAGACAGAGACAGACTTGTGGATGTGTAGTGGGGACGTAGCTTAGCTACGTAGTGTTAAAAGGAACGTGCTACTAGTTTAAGGGACGACGTGGGAGCACGAGTTAGTTAGGGGAGGTAGTTAGAAGGATGGCAGAGTTCAGCGGTGAGTGTGTTGAAGAGTTGTTGGTGAGTGAAGTGGAAGCATGTGCTTGGTGAGTGAGTGAGGCCAGCGGGTCTGTGTGTATGGAGCAAATGGGGAATGCATGGTGCAATGAGTGATTGGGAGGAGGAGTGACTCCCGCCCAAGGGACCCCCGGGGTCAGAGTAAAGTGAGTTAGCTGGGTTAGTCAAATTGAAAAATGGAAGTCGTTTTGTTGTTGGTGTGAATGTAGGCTCGAAACCCATTTGGAGGGGTGCAGGAGCCCTGTTGACGGGCTTGGGAGCGTGGCTGCGAAAGGTGAGTATCGCTGAGTGGGTACCCCGGGCACCAGGCTAGTCGGCCGCGGTAGGCCATGGGCCCATGGGGGGCCGGGATAGAGTAGTGGGCACGGGTGCGCCTGCTTGGTGCGGGGGCCCGGGGCGCCATTAGCCGCGTGGGCAGTGTTGTGGGCACGGGTGACCCTCGGAAAGGGGCCCGGGAAGCCAGCCTGCCACGTGTGCGTTTCAGGGGAGGTGCCATGGGGGGCACTCCCCGGTGTTAGGGAGCTGGTAGGCTCGGAGGCAGTGTAGTGCCCGGGGGTGCCATAGCGGGAGAATCGGCAGAGGGTCGTGCCTGCCAAAGGGAGCCACGTGTCCCAGCCATGAGACCGTGTGAGGGCACGGAGAGAAAATAGGGGGGCGAGGCCCGAAATTGTGAGGACACCAACACAGGCGACGGGAATCTGGGTTGTTAGAACCAATAGTTTAAGCGAGAGGCGCTTGTTGAAAGCCCCGGGGTAGTTTAACAGTTAAATGGTTAGGGTAGATTAGGAGATGTACCCCTCCGCACCATCCATCCCCTCGCTGTCGTTGTGGGCCACTGGACCCACTTGGTGTTAGATCGCCGAACTCTGGGGAGGCCATTCTGAGGCTTGAGTTGGGCCTCGACACAGGACGCTAGCTCTCCCTTGTTCCCCTCCGGGAAGGGAACGTAGGGGTTGGGAGTAGGCTAGGTGACAGGATAGGTTAGCCGAACAAGGACGATAAAGGGGGCTAGGGGACGATTTATAGTGGGGAAGTAAAAATAAAAAAAATAAGTTGGGGCTAAATTGGGGTTTGACAAATTAAGGGAGTGGGTATGTACAGTGACAGGCAAAGGCGATAGGTTGGGAGGGAGACAGGTAGGTAGGTCCGAGCCCGCCTTCCAAGTGGCCAGCACCACCGCACTCCCTCCACCAACCTCCACGGAACGGCAAAGGCTGGCCAACTTCATCTGCAGCTGCTGTGCTGCAAGGCCTGTGCCGGCTGGATCGTCTGCAGCTGCTGTGCTGCAAGGCCTGTGCCGGCCCACTTCATCTGCCGGCTGGCCGTTTTCTTCAAGGCCTGTGCCGGCCAGTTCGTCTGCCGGCTGTGTTTGCCTGCAGCGGCCTTCTTCTGCGGGCTGTGTTTGCCTGCTGCCTTTGCCATGCCATGCCCACTGCCCACGTTCACCAGCCCCGTTCAATTTTGCTTTGCCCCCCCCCCCCCTGTTCATTGCCATGTGCACCAGGATCAAAGCAACAGTTTGCAAGCTGCAAGAACTGCCCTGTTGGCAGCTACAACACGGGCCTGCAGTGGCTGCCCGTGCACCGTGTTTGTGTCCATCCATCCATTCGTTGTGTTCACTGCGTGTGCCACTTGAGCTGGCACGGAGACTGCGTTTGTGCAGCCCATGCACCGTTGTGGTTCACTGCGTTCAGTTCAAAAGGGAAGGCCTTGGACTGCGTGTGAGCAGCCAGCCACGTTCCCTGTCACCTGCATTGTTTTGAGCCAGAGACTGCATGCGAGCAGCCTGGCTCCCTGCTAACTGCTTTTCTTTTGCAGAGTTCATTG